>NW_024609883.1:95575564-96136704 GCF_016920785.2 Ixodes scapularis | reverse complement strand
GGCCTTCCAATCTGTATGCAGACTCTTTTGTATGATGTATAAGCAGGCTTTAGGGTGTAATAAATTAAATTAAATTTTAAAAAATGCATAATCGGTTGCAGCCGAAAATCAGCGATAAAAATCCTTTCGCGTCAAAAATATACCATCTGTTAAAGCCGCAAAACACTGGTAAACACCCGTCGGTGTCAGAAATACACAATTGGGTAAAGCCGAAAAACACCGATAAGCGTCAGTTATCCGTTTGAGCCAAAAGTGCATAATCGGTTAAAACCGAAAGAACAGTGATGAACAGTGAACAAATAACAGTGTCTGCCCCGGCTAGAACTGCCTTTGTCGAAACCCTCCCCTTTTAGACGTGAACTTTTAGTTTTTATTGTATTTTTTTATCCTTAGCGTGTCCGCCTGAAAGAAATCACCGATATACACGGATACTCAAAAAAAAAAAAAAAAACGCAGAAAGACATCTCTTTAAATATTTCCTTTAGCATAAACACCGGAAAATCTTCAGCGTATATTTATAAGGAGGGTTCTGGGTTTTCGGTATTCCGTAGAGGAAGCCCTGAAGTAACCCCCCAGCCAGTTTTATTAGAGACCTTTCCATGGAAGAGCAATATGTTCCCTCTGAACTGCGCAAGACTCCTTCCTTTCAACCATGCACAACCCTTATCTAGTGCAGGATGTACCTAACGCATTACTAGTAGCGAGTTACTTCCACCTATAGTTACTTTTTCAGTAACGAGTAACCTATCGCTACTTTTTTTTAGAAATGCAACGGGTAACGTACTTAGTTACTTTGAAGTCCTAATAACTGTGTTTCGTTACTTTTGAGGAGTAACGTGTACAACGCCGTTTAAGCTTCTAATTCTAACCTGAGTATGCGTCTCTTGCGACAAGGGCAACTGGTCAACCCGAAAAGCAACTAAACAGTATTACAGTATAGCAAAGCTTATCGCTGAACACGTCATTCCAACTCTATAGCTGGGAATGTCCTTCACCCAGAGGAACACAATACGGTTCGCTGGTTGAAGCTTGTAGAGTCGTGTACAGACCGAATGTAAACCCAGAGGTTGCTAGTGCGGGAAGGCACAGAACCCGTTGTCAACTTGGAACTTTAAAAGCAGAGTGAACAAGAGAGAGAGAGAGAGTAATCCCTGATCCCCCATTTTCTTTCTGAAACACAACAGTGCCGTTCCTTGGAGCGCGTCGGTAGTACGACTCTTCGGCGTCACCGGAGATGCATTCTCAAGGAAGCGTGGAAACCTAACTGATGAAAACTTCGAGAGGCAGCTGCTGCTTAAAAGGCAACTCCGCTCAATTCCAAAAATTCCGGGATGATGAGTGATTTCGCATTAAAAAGCACGAATAAAAGGCACCACATCATTCGCTTCGCTAAAAATAGGATATATATTGTTAAATCTCGCATTAAACTTGACCAGAAATCGAAACCGAGACTTCGGCTCTGTCTAGCAACGTTGGGCTCGGGCCGCCAAAAAAAAATATGGCTATCAAGTTGGTACGAGATGTCACGTGATCTTCTACGCAGCAACGGGGGGGGGGGGGGGGGGGGGGGGGGCGTGTGCCAGGCGCAAATGTCGTCTGCACCGCACCCTTCACCGCGTTTTGGTGGCTATACGATATCCGACGACGTTTGTACAACTGCGGCATCAGTCTATTAGCCCCGAGAGCGAACACAAGCGTCGCTGCGGTCGCCGCGCCCGGATTGGGTGAGGTGTACCGTGACGTCAGGGGGAGTACTCCGCTCCGCGATCTCGCATCGGCTCGCTTCCCAGCACCGGTTTCCTGGTTTGGCGTTGTGTGCCGCAAGCTCTTCGAGGAGCTGGACTGCGTTTACCCGGTGTGCAAGACGTTGAGTTAGGCCGATATTGACGTGCTTCCGTACATTTTATAAGCCTGCTTGTCCTTTTTAACTTTAAAATTGGGTTAAAAATCCCGAAAGCTATCGGCGGCGGCAATTCCGCCGATGAACCTCCCCGTCCGTCATCACGACACAAGGCAATCTTGCGAGGGGTCCGTGAAGCGGTGGCGCGAGTGTTTCAGACGCTGGGATTCTGTTCATTGCACGTTTATAATTTAAGGCGATATTACATCCCGCTTTCAAGGCATTTGAAGTGGCATTTATATCATGGGCCTTTGGGTGGTCGGCAAATTAGCTCGCGACCCTGACTCTGCGCTGCCACTCTGCACGCGCTGGTTCGCAGATGTTTTAAAGGCCCTGCGTCTGATGATCTTGAAAGTGCTCGTGGAACGGGGTTGTTTTCAATAGATGTAGCTTCTTCGTGAATTAATTATATAGTTTACAGACGCATGCAGGCATATTTCTTAGAAGCTGCACAATTACTGGAATTTAGTTTATATGGTAGCAGCAAAAACGGCCGAATTGCCCCCAGTTGTCTGTATGATATGTATTGAACTGCCAAATTATGCACGGCAGTAGTGCCGTAATGTGCAATGTTTATACTTTTTCCTGACATTCTTTATTCCAGCCTTGGGTATTCCGAAAATACACTGCTTAGTCCGAATTGTCATTTCCAATTAAAAGGGACACTGCTGCAGGTCCCCAAAAGCTTCCTCAGCCTCCAAACTCCCTAGAGCTGGACTCTCTGATAACGGAGGAAAACAGGAGGAAGAGCAAGCATTCGAACGTCTCTCCAGTGGTAGATGCAGCACTAGCAGCAGAAAATGTGGAACCTGTGAAGGGCGACAGTTTGGGTGAGAAAAGCTCCTGGTATTTTAGCTTCAGGACAATTCGATTTAAGTAAAATTTCAGTTTTAGGGCTTAAGGGGCTAATAAAGAGCTAGACACCTTCGCTTACGTTTGTTATACATTACTTGAGGGTTGATATAAACAAGTCCACAGATACCACCCGTGTAGTCCATTGAAATACTATCCGAATCCAGCAAAGGTCAAATGCAAGCAATGTTTTTTTTTTTTTTTTTTTTTTTTTTTACTTTGCCCCTGCTTGGGCTGTCTTACTTGTAATTCTCTATTCATGGCCCAGACTGTATTTAACATGTTGCTCGAGCAGCATGCAGCTTTTCTGCTTCAGCGATCTTGTTTAAAAACAGAGATACAAAAAAAAATAATATACATAACCTGCCAATTCATTCAGACCATCAGCAGCATTTATTGTGCAAAATGTAAATCTATGGTGATGCACCTGCAATTGTGGCCATATTTCTTTATTTTCATATACCAGCTGTGATTCATGCGTTGCCTGCCCTGTCAACCATGCTTAAAATGTTGGTTGAAGTTTCGCCTGTAGCTACAGGCCATACCTCAATAAAGGCTCATATAAAAATTTACACTTCCTACGAAAACACGCAAAAAAAAAATTAAATAGAAACGAGCGCGCCGTCAGCTAGCGTCGTCACAGCCTCCACAGGGCGAGCGGGCCGAGTCGGGGAAAAATTCTCTCCTCGCCGTGACGTCACCCCGGTTCGCCGTAAGGGGGCGCCACGTGAACTTCTCGGGGCTAATACACCCAGTCGTGAACGAAACTCCCGAGAGACAATAAGCAGAAACAGCGAGACGGCAGGACGGCTCCCAAGAAACACGCTGCGCATGCGCGTTCACGCCAGTCACGTGGACACAGCTGAGCGCCGAGAGGAAACGTTGCTGACGTCACCCGTTACGCTTTCCCGGAGAAGTAAAAAAAAAGGGGGGGGGGGGGAGGCAATGGTGATGACGTTTAGCTCGATGTTGCCTACGCCGTAGCCTCGACTGCGCTGTCAGCCGATTTGGGCAACTTGGCGTGTTGCGAAGTTCGCCGGACCGTTTAAGAAACATGTAGACAGAACTAGGTCGTAATATTTGACGTGTGGTCTTTCTGGGTCGTGCTGAAGTAGACTGAATTGTCTTTTCAAGGACAGAAATGATGCGGAGTTGTCCTTTAAATGGTATGACTACTGAAAAGAAAACCATGAAAAGCACTCGTGTATTTGGCCGTCAAAATAACAAGAAAGGTGACTCGTTACTTTTGTGGTAACCTAACGCGTTCCTTTTGAGACTCGGTAACGAGTAACGTATTTGTTTACTTTTTGAGCTAGTAACAAGTAACGGTTTTTTTTTTCTTATTTTTGTAAGGTGTACATGTTTGATTTAGTGTTAGTGTGACGTCTATGTTTCCTGGGGGTTGGGAAATCCTTATATGTCATGTTTTCTTCAAACCCTTGTTATTTGTTTTGACACCCGAAATTAACAACAAAAAATAAATCTGGGAAAAAATAACACCGTAAAAAAAAGAAGAAAAACAGCTATGATGAAAATAATCCCTGGAGAAGGGGAACAAGAGGGACAAAGGACAAACACAAATCTCCAAACACAGCTAGGTGACTGGCGAGCGACCGAAAAAATCCGCCTGGTCCGGGTATCGAACCCGGGGCCTCTCCATTACAAGTGGAGCGCTCTACCAACTGAGCTAACCAGGGGTTAGACGTCAATAGAGCAAACGGGTTTTATCAGCCGCCCCCAGTCTAACACCAACAAGGGCAAAGCTTGCAATTTAATGTTATAATTAGAATGCAATTAAATGCAAAGGGGCAAGCGAGCTGGACAATAATGATGAAAATAATCCCTGTGTTTGGAGATTTGTGTTTGTCCTTTGTCCCTCTTGTTCCCCTTCTCCAGGGATTATTTTCATCATTATTGTCCAGCTCGCTTGCCCCTTTGCATTTAATTGCATTCAAATTAAAAAAAGGAAGAAAAACAGCCTCAATTTCTAGGAAAAATAGACCCTAAAAGTACGGAATCCTACTCATAACGTATCGTCAACACGGAACGCTTATGAACACGCTTATAGTTGCTTGACTGCTCGGGAGTTTGGCAGCTGTCCAACTGGGCCAACTCTTCCCTACTCTGTTTCCCAATAGAGACTTTTTTTAGCAGATCGAATTAAATCAAAGCTTTATATATTAGCTAGAAACACCGGAGAGGTCGCTCCGAGACTCCCGGTAGCGACATGCGCAAAGGCGTTGGCGGGCGGAGTATAGCAGGTATCGTTATCGGAGTCATTGGACCGGTGTAACGTAACTCCCTAACGTGAAACGGAGTATAGGCCAGAGCTCGGACCGGTGTAACGTAGCTCCCTAACGTGAAACGGAGTATAGGCCAGAGCTCGGACCGGTGTAATGCAACTCCCTAACGTGAAACGGAGTATAGGCCAGATCTCGGACCGGTGTAATGTAACTCCCTAACGTGAAACGGAGTATAGGCCAGATCTCGGACCGGTGTAATGTAACTCCCTAACGTGAAACGGAGTATAGGCCAGATCTCGCACCGGTGTAATGTAACTCCCTAACGTGAAACGGAGTATAGGCCAGAGCTCGAACCGGTGTAATGTAACTCCCTAACGTGAAAGGGGTATAGGCCAGATCTCGGACCGGTGTAATGTAACTCCCTAACGTGAAACGGAGTATAGGCCAGATCTCGGACCGGTGTAATGTAACTCCCTAACGTGAAACGGAGTATAGGCCAGATCTCGGACCGGTGTAATGTAACTCCCTAACGTGAAACGGAGTATAGGCCAGAGCTCGGACCGGTGTAACGTAGCTCCCTAACGTGAAACGGAGTATAGGCCAGAGCTCGGACCGGTGTAATGCAACTCCCTAACGTGAAACGGAGTATAGGCCAGATCTCGGACCGGTGTAATGTAACTCCCTAACGTGAAACGGAGTATAGGCCAGATCTCGGACCGGTGTAACGTAACTCCCTAACGTGAAACGGAGTATAGGCCAGAGCTCGGACCGGTGTAATGTAACTCCCTAACGTGAAACGGAGTATAGGCCAGAGCTCGAACCGGTGTAATGTAACTCCCTAACGTGAAAGGGGTATAGGCCAGATCTCGGACCGGTGTAATGTAACTCCCTAACGTGAAACGCAGTGAAACGGAGACGCTCGTGAAGCTCCTGGGAGAGTCCGATTCATCATTCAAATGTGTGGCACGATTTTGAAACTATAACGGTCCTTATTCTTTTTATTGATGGGGTTGCTCGTGTAATTTGATATCTATAACCAAATGAAAAAAAAAAAAATAACTGCCGTTGCCGTTTAAGAAAAAAAACTAAAGCAGTAAAAAGTGTTCTTGATTTGTTTCTTACTTGCAAAGTGTAAAGTTGGCGTTCCTTCTAATGGGTAAGGCTGTGCCATCCTGTATGTGACACGGCCTCAGGGTCATCTTTCGGTCCAAGATTCAACTACAGGTTCTTTTGGGATCGTGCGTATTGAAGCGCATAATTTCGCCAGAAGGGGCAAACCTCATCGCCAACAACGAGGCTTTTGAAAATGCAGCGGAAAAGAAACGAGAATAAAAAATAATAATAAATACACCGACGGATCCATAAAAAACTGTCCGCTCTTAATTCCGTAACACTTTGTGTTACACCAACTTCCTTCGCCGTAGACGTTCTTTGCTTGACATCATGGACGCGTGTCCAGACATTGTTGATATAATTGAACAGCTTACACAGCCAAAGAGACAGAGAAAAATAGAGAGGACCTTGGTCAGGGCCTGGCAGGAAGGAGCCTGGGAAAGGGGGGGGGGGAGAGGAGAAGAGAGGAGAGGGAGGAAAAGGGGGAGGGGGAAGGGAAGAGGTAAACGAAGAGAAGAACCCAAAGTCAGCTCCTTTCCAATCTGCGTGGGGGCGGCGAAAACTAAAATGTTCTCGGGCGACGGCGACATGTGGGTGACGCGAGCCAGGGCGGCAAACGGGGCAATTAGTTTGTTTGGCGTCGCTCATCCATCCATCCATTGTGAACGCGCCAGCGAGCGTGGCACGGGGCCAGAACCCCCCGATCGAAGGGCACACGCTCTCCGATCGATCTTGCCCACCGATCGGGGCACCGGGTCGCTCTGGGGGCTGTGACGTCACCCGCCACGCCACACCGGGGCACAGACGCCCCAGAGGTTCCCCCCCTCGGGTTCCCATTTATGGGGAGTCATGACTCATAAACCCGGAGACCTGTACACATTGAAACCGGAGAATTTGGAGTTACCGCAGCATCGAGAGTGAAAATTGAAGGACAAACGCGAGGGGCAGGAACAAGTTCTCAAAAGATAGGACAGATATGAGGAAGCAGTGGAGATCGAACATCTCTAGTTCGTCTATCTTTTTGGAGCTTGTCGCTGAACAGTATTCCCCCACATCGGCTCTCGATTGAAACGACTTGCATCGTTGATCGTTTCTCTATGAAGTGGCATTCTACAAAGCGGCTTCGACAAATTGGAGTTGGAATAAACATCTCTCGACGAAACAGAGTGCGGTAAATCTGGGGCCTTTAACCCCGGAGCGTGCGGAGGTACAACACAAACACGAAACCCCAAGCATGCCTGTGTTTAATTTTTTTTTTTTTTTTTTTTTTGTAGTGCTGGTTTTACACGATAAAGCGCCCTGGGGGCAAACTCCGGTCGTGGCGCCCCCCCCCCCCCCCCCCCCCATTTCTTTTTTTTTTTTGTTATACGCCCCTGTCTATTAGGTGCGGCATCACGTTGTTAGTGAACACGCGAGTAGTGGCCCAACACAAGCGTTTTGTCTGACAAGAACCGTATTTCAAAAACGAACGGCGATCGAGCTTAGCGTGGTGTCGGGCGCTGTATTCAAATAAAATAAAAATAAAAAAAGCTCCAAAAGGGGGGCGTGGCAGCGCCCCCTATTGATGGCGCCCTGGGCGACCGCCGAGGTCGCCCACCTGTGCTATTCTTTCACGCTCCAGTGTTCTCAACCAGCTCGCCTACATACTCACTTTGACCTATCGGTAAAATGTTTACTTGACGAAACACCGTTCGATGCAACAGCTTTCGGTGAACCGGCAATCGATGAAACGGCATTCGGTGCTACAGCGAGTTGACCGCTGTACCACCGCCTTCCGGTCAGCTATAGACGCTTTGCAGCAGCTGTGCATGGGCGCCGCCATAACTGACCTTCAGTTTTTGTGTCCTCTTATTCCGTTTATTTCACTTCATCGTTACCATAGCAGGCCAGGTTATTGCCATATTAGATTCATCTGTGTCCTTTTCTAAAGCATCGGCCTTTGTAGAGGATCGGCAACTACCTTTTCAGTTGCTCGGCATCTCGGTAAGACAAGAGAAGGTTAGCAGTGGCGGCTGTAATTTGGCGCGTGTGTAAAGCGTCTATAGGTATCCAAAATCACTCAACTCTCCTTCAAATGGAAACGGTAAACGACATGGAACGAGTAGTGGAAGGAACGCGCCCAAGCTCCTCGCAGCACCCGTCCACGCGGGTGCCCCGAGGAAGCCTGTCACGTGCCTGCCGCGCACGCATTGTTTGCCGAGACACACTCGGGGAAGGAGACAAGGGCACTGCTGCCATCATTAGAAACCTTTTAACGACGTCCGACGTCGTGTTTCGACGCTCGACTGGACACAGACAAAGGGCTCGCGTCGCAACCGAAACCCCCGCATTCTGCTCTCCTTCTTTTTCTTTCTTTTTTCCGTTTTTTTTTATGGTTTTTCTTTTTCTCCTCGCCTGAACGACAACTCTACACACAAACGCGACGTCGCACTAGCGCTGATGCCGAGCGAGCGGTCGTCGTCGAGTGTGTCCCCAACCCGCACCGGTGCGCCGCTCCGTTTTCAGCTTACCGTGGACCGCATGCAGACGCCAGGACCCATCGCAACCAATCCAGCGCTGTGAACTTCTGTGGGAAGGTGTAGGCCTTGCCTTCTAGGTGGTATCGCTTGCTGCGTGGCCCTTCGCAAGGTCACGTGACACGAGGCGTGGGATTGGCTCGTAGGTTACTGGTAGCGTTCTCTTCGGTCCGTCTTGTAAGGCGAGACGGAGAGAAGGCAGTCCTCTGCGCCGAAAACAATGCGAACGTGCGAAACGGCAGAGGCATTGGATTTGGGTGGATTGGGGACCGTGTGCCCGGAGTTTGTGTTACCTGCTGCAACTTTCCCAAGTTTTTTGTGTTTTTTTTATTTGTTTAGCACCGTTCCGCTTGATTTCTTCGGCCGCTTCCTGTGCACGTTTTCATCCCCCTTGTAAGGCTTTGGCACAGACTCGCTTGGCTTCGCTCCTTTCAATGCGTCCTTACTTTTTCTGTGCGTGTTTGTTTTATTCTTTTTCTGATGTGGTGCCTGTCTTTGCGTGTGTGTGTCCCTTACAATGGTTGGTCACGGTGTCATCGGCTGGGACTTTCTCCAAATCGCATCGGCAAGCAGGCACCGATGGACCGTTGCTAATGTCCTGTTGCTGCTCGCTCACTAACCATGATGGACGGTAAACGAGCTCGTGATTGTTCGCTCTCGGGTAATTTCGAGACCACGGGCACGTGACCACGGGGCACTGATACCCTAAAACGCGTACGAGAGTCATGTCCCCGGTTGAGCCGTTGTTTGACGAACTATCGCGAGTTTGTGAACCTAAAGACCGGTTACACACATTTGCGTTTGAGTGGTGAACAACCGATATACGACGTTTAGGAGCTAAGCTCCTTAGGGTGTAGCCTTGTCCGTCCGGCGTCCGTGCTCACATCGATCTTGCTGGTGCTCGTGCTCGTGAGCTCACGTGCCCGTGTAGGGTAAAAAAAAGTAATGATGACAAAAAAAAAATGTTTGCGCAGTCGCCATGTGCGGGGAGACCCCAATGGATTTCTAGTCCATCGCCTTAACCACTCGGCCACGACTGCGAGACGAGTAGGGGGCTCTGAGATGTGGTAGTACCTCAAGAGCTGGGGATGTCATGGATGAAACGTCGCATGCAGCCGCTCAACGTCTCTACAGGAGAGGGCGCTGCGGTCAAATGCGTATATAATCGCGTTAAACTTTGCATGCATTGGCTCAACGTTTATAGACGAGAGGGCGCTGCGGTCCAATGCTCAAATGCGTATATAACTACGTTCCATACCACACATTCTCTTTCTGACATTAACCGTTGACATAAACTGTGGAGATGCGTTCCCACGGCTTGTAGCGGATCCAAGCTGATCCACTAGAAGAACCACTGGCTCTGCATTTCACCGACCAGAAAGCAGTAATAATGAAGTCGAAACGCAACCCGGAACTCAGCACTCCTATGAGCAATAAAAAAAAAAAAAAAAAAAAAAACAGCACCACCTATGAACAAAATCAGTATCATCAGCACCACCAGAGGTTCGCCCCAATCAACATCATTCACCACGTGGAGATGCGGTCATTTTTTTGTATAGATGCCCTCGCGGCCCCCGATCGGTGGCCGGTTGACCCGATTGATTAGACGACGCATAAAAGCGCCGTCATCGCGGGCCCGTGGCGTGAGGCGCGGGTCGTTCCTCCGCCGGTGCCAACTCGGGGCGCCGTGTGTAGTCCCGCCCTCGAAATGTGTCGACCCACTTCACAGCGGCGGCGGCGGCGGGCTCACATGACGGCGACCCGCGCTCAAAAAAAAATGAGGCAAACCGAGGGAAAGGGGAGAGACGATGACCGGGCAGCTCGGTACCAGTTCATGCGGTCATAATAATCGCCGACCCAACAATGGCCACCCCCCCAAAGAAGAAATAAGCAGTTTCAAACACACACACACGAAAGAAAAAGAGTTGAAAATGACTGCTGACTCGGGAGTAAATTACTCCGTTCCGTGACGAAAACCAATTTCCACCCGTTTTTTTTTATGTTTTGTGCCTTTTTTCTAAACTATCCCGCCATTTTATTTTTGTTTCGCTCGATTTTTGTTAGGTATGTATATTTTTGAACCGTTGAAAGGTTCGTATATTTTGCCGGGTAAGCCTTAAGTTTTCCACCCGCTCTATGAGGCGTGTAGGCCCGTATACGGTATAGACCTTGCAAAACGAAACCTCTTTGTCGCCGTCGCTTGTCCGCCGCCGACGACCGCCGTTTTGTCCGATCGCCATCAAGTGTGACACGCCGGACGATCGCGCGGACACTCCCAGCGACGTCACGTGACCGCCCGCGAGGCGTGCCGCCGCCGCCGGCAAGGTTCGTATACGCGTCTTTCCCGTCTGGGATATCAGATGAATCGCAGTCTTCGAAATAAATATGCTGGTCGCTTCACGTGAATGGTAGAGTGTAGGTATAGGTGGGGCAGAATGTAGATAGAGTGTAGGTGTAAACAGGTAGGAGATGTAGATGCAGTGAAGGTAGTGTATTGTAGGTATACCTTGTAGGTAGTGCAGTGTAGGTAGAGTGTAGGCGTAGGTTGGTGAGAGGTGTAGGGTGTAGGTAGGTAGTAGGTGCAGGTAGGTAAATGTCGGTAGAGCGTAGGTGCAGTTAGGTAGGAAGTATAGGTAGGTAGGAGGTGTAGGTGTAAGCAGGTAGGAGGTGGATGTAGTGTAGAGTGTATGCGTAGGCAGAGTGTAGGTATGTAGGAGGTGTAGGTAGAGTACACAGTGTAGAGTGTAGGTAGGTAGGTGGTGTAAAGTCTAGCTGTAGGTAGGGTGTAAGTATATATGTTGGAGGTGTAGGTAGAATGCACATAGTGTAGGTGTAGGTGGGCAGGAGGTGTAGTTAGTGTAGAGTGTAGGTTTGAATCGAATTGTGCAGCATCATCCCTAGCTTCAACATTGTGAAGAGCGCCGGTGTGTCGTGGGCTTCCCAGACACTGCGAAGCTTGTGAATAACGCAAAGCAATTCGTTTGTGGCGGCTTATCTTGTTATTGCACCGCAGCCACTGAAATAACGGCCTCATTCGAAAAGAACGGCGTTGAACCAATTACAAAGCGAGAGGCGTGAACATAATTAGGCCCCGCATTAAGCTGTCGCTGACCGCAATAGAATGTAGTCACTAAATGAGCTGTTCTCAGGGTATCGGGACTCCCATTCCCCCAGCTGTCTTGTGGGTGCCGCCATTTTGTTGCTTAGTGCGGGGTGGGCGCGATGGGCGATCCTTATGATCTGAAAATGCGACTTTCTCAGCTTTAGATATATACACAAACACACTGCTTATTACAAGCAAGCCCGTGTCTGCCCATGCCGGGTGTGGGCAGTGTGCGTGTGCACGAAACCAGATTCGCGTGAGGCGAAGCATCTGCGCATGCGCAGTGCCGGAAGCAGCGCTACCGCAGTGGTGTGATGTCAGAGGGTTGAGTAGATCTATACGGGTCAGGAAGCTCAGACAATATCGTCGTGCGCTGTCGCTGTATTTTTTTTTTTTTTTTTTTAGGAAACGGAAAAGCCTATTGTACAGTGAGACGAAGCTTCGGGTAGGCGGCAACAATGATTTTAAACACCGGCAGAAGTGCCGTTGCCCTGCAGCGTAGCCCCATGGCCCGTTCTCGCACTCGGGTTTGTTTACGACCGAGTTCTTTAGATCTCTTACGACGAGAGAACACGCTGGCGCCATCTGTGAGGTGTCGCTGGAACTGCCTTTCACTAGAGCGAAGGTTTTGCGCTATTTCCGTTATCAATTGTACGTATACACGTACAATATATCAGAAACTATCATTTATAGCAATGTCAAAAGATTTTCCGGGGCAGATTAAAACAAAATAATGAGCGAAAAAAAAAAAACGGCTTTGCCAAGTGTTTCACGGCTCTCCGATAGATGGTGCCAGTAGGCTGTTGTCGTAAGAGGTTCCAAAAGGTTTTAAGGCACTCGGTTGTAAGCAGCTTCAAGTGTGTAAACCAGTCTTAAGTAACGACTGTTAAGAATAATTTTGAATTATGTTTCTTCAATTCTTCGGTTTTTAACGTAATGAATAAAATCATAAATTCTAAGGGTTCCAAAATAACCAAGCCCATTCACACTTGGGGCCTGCCCGGTCCTGACGAGGACACAGAACGGCCCCACATTCCGAGGCTACAGGCCTTACAGCTGTTGGCTGACGGCACCTCAACTTCGAATTATCCTCCCGCGGCCACCTCCGACGGGAAAAATTCAAGAACATTCCGGAAACGCCGCGAGGCCGCCTTGGCAGACGGGAGAAAACAATGGCGCTGCGGGGGAGGGACCATACCTAGCTCCTTCCTCGCGGGCGAGAGAAACACCTTCCACGGTCATCGGGTGTGACTAACGTCCTTTGTTCGCCCCTAACTCTAGTTGAACGAACTGCGACGCGGGAACGGAAGTGCTCCAAACAACAGTTCGGGCTGCGGCGAGAAGGCCAACACGGGTTTCTTTTGCGCTCATTTCTAGCATTAAAAGAGATACGACTCAGAAAAGGCACCACGAAGGGTGCGGAAGACATTACTCTGAGTCAGGGTTGTACGTAACAGGTTACCACTGACGCGTTACTTTTATCAAGTTGCTGTTTTGTTTAACGAAGTTACTTTTCGAGAGAAGGAACGAGTAACATATGTTTGTTACTTTTTAATGGAGTAAGAGTTACGGTATAAACGTGTACTGTACAAACAAGTTAGCCTATTCGCTTTCACCCCGTCTCGCGCCTGTAACTTTCAAAGCAAAAAAGCGTTAAGAAACGAAAAGGTTCCCATGAATTTGTTTAACAGCTAGGCGTGAAACGACAAAATATTGGAAGCCGGCTACTGCGCAAAAAAAAAAAAAAAAAATCGACACATCCAGAATTACGAAAAAATAACTCCGTTGAAAGGAGTAATCTGAATGCAGCGGAGAAGGGATTATTTCGAAGGGGAGTATCTTAAAAGAGTATTTCGTGACCGGTGTCTGTGAAGGAGCCATTGTCCGGAGGAAACACCCCCGGGCAAAAGGAAAGTCTTCCGAAAGTGCAGAAGGGAGTTTTCCTGAAGGGAGTACCTGAAAGGTGTATTCCAGGAGCGGTGCCGGGGAACGAAAGATTTTCCCGAAAAGCTACTCTCGGTTTGAGAACAACATTTCACTCATCCTTCCTTCCTCGCACGACACGAAAATAAAACCACGTCTCCGGTTTCATTGCTACGATCCCTGACCCTAACTTGTTCCGAAATGCTATCACTAATCATTCGTGCAATAAATGATCCACGGTCTTTCAACACGTTGAAAACCCGAGACTTAAAAACAAAGCCATGGACAACACACACACACACACACACACACACACACACACACACACACACACACACACACACACACACACACACACACACACACACACACACACACACACACACACACACACACACACACACACACACACACACACACACACACACACACACAGGTTGAGCCGAGACCAGGAGGAGAATAAAAATCGAGATGAGTTAAATAAGGATATAAGTCGGGATTTAAATTACACCCGTTTTACTGCGATTCTTTAAATCAAACCTTTCCCGCACAAATAATACCAATTTTTTTTTGGTTGCTTACTTTATTTCTCATTTGATGCTTTGGTCGTGCATTTTTTTTTTTTTTATCTATATCAAATGATTATCCAGCAAGAAATATTGTGGCAGGCTGAACTCGAGCAAACCGCAGAACTCTTCGGAGCAAACAGAAACTGTTGAGCTTTCTTTCTGCCTTTGACTTGTCCGTGAGTTACGTGGCGTTTTATTACAGTCGATGATCCTGCCTCGAAAGTAAGAAAAACTACAAATGCAATGCCATAATGCCATATTGTGAGGAAACAAAAATGGAAAAAGAGTACCAACACTTTTTTTTACTAATAAAAAAAAGAAGTCGAGATCTTTTTAGCTCAGCGGGATTTACATGAATAGAAATGTGTTAATTAAATTGTATTTTAACTGTACAGTTTTTCTTTCGTCCGCATTGTTTTTTTATAATAAAATTGACTGCCACGTTAAAAAAAATACACCAAGTGGTAAATAATTACTTGTTTTTCTAGCTACGGTGACATAAATACAATGAATGATTTATATCAAATAAGTATATAATTTAAATAAAATCAATCTGATTTGTGTGATTTTTTTTTTCTCTCATCCTGGCTAGCCCTTTGTGTGCAAACGATTTTGTTGTTGTTGTTAGTATTGTGTTTTTAAGACGTTGAAAGTTGACCAGCTCGCCCGCATGTTGTCTCTTATTTCTATTTGTGGCCCGCTTGATCTTTTTTTTTTTTTTATTTGTCTTTCCTATTTCTTTTTTTTTCTACCTGCTCTCTCCCCCTCTCTACACTCTTAAAAAAAAAGGGTGTATTTTTACACCGTTTGTCCCACATAATGCAACCCAAAACTTCCGTTCGACGTACAGCGCACTGTCTTCGAGCTGACGGTACTAACTTGCACGAGAGGCTTGATAACCGTGTGGTACAACTTAATAAAATAGTTAATGTACTTGTTACCCACTACAAAAAAAATAATAATCGGGGTTTTGTTGGCCCTACTCTCCCCACAGCAGCGGGCCGCGGCGCTGTGCTAAGCTATATACACTATAGCCTCCCCAGCGCTGCACGAAAAAGCGACGGTTTTATCGTAACAGCGCGCTCGGCTGCAGTCCGCGCGTTGACTGGCAGATAGCGGAGAGCGCGCGTACGTAAGTACACGTGCGCTACGTGCACGGGCATACGCGCGTGCATCGACTAACGGAGACTCCGTTTTCAACCCCTAAGCCGACGGTGTTGTGGGAGCTATACCTGCTCGCCGCGGACCAATCAGCAGCCTTCCTCTCGTCACCTGGTTTCTCTTTTCGCGCCTGGGCACGGGCGAGAGTGTGATCACGTGGCGAGGAGATGGACGCGCGAGTGGTCCGACGATCGCGTGGCTCTCACCGTACCGTCGGCTTAGGGGTGAACGGATGGACTCTGCGGCGGCGGAAACCGTGCATGCTGATGAAGGGAACGTCCACTCTGCGCCGAGATAAAAAAAACGAAACGAGACAGAGCCCCCGTATTTTTTTCCGGCCGTCGAGCGCGCGCACACGGTCGCCCTCCCTCGCGACTTGACGAAACTCGACGGAACGCAACGGGCCGGAACGAGAGCGAGAACCGCGCCGTCGCCGTCGGCACTCGAGCCTGTCCGAATGGTTATTCTCGAGATGAAAAAAGAGGGACGTTATTGCCAGCGAGGAAGAGCGTTTTTCGGGTTAGCGATGCGATTTAGTCCAGTCTCGCGACGTTTGTAGACATACTCGGGTTTCTTTCAATCTTTGCCTATTACGTGCTTGCTCCCTTTTAAAGTTTTTTTTTTTCTTTCTTTTTAGGCACCTTATTTTTACGTGAAAACCAAATTAAAAATGTTGAGTCGTCGTCTGGTATTGATGCTCAGTTTGTTAAAGGGAATAACAGTGGCGTCAAACACGTTTCTTTCTTTCTTTTTTTCTTTTTTGCCAGGGGGGGGGGGGGGGGGTTGTGGTGCATAGTCTTCCCTCTGTTTTTCTGTTCTTTTTGTTCATTTCATTGCGTTCGTAGTAAAAAATTAAATGTATTTGAATCCTAAGGATAGGGTCAGAACAGCGGAAGGGCGAGAATGTTTCTCTCCTTATAATCGATGATCACTTTTATTTTGCGATAATTAATTAACGGGAGCTGCTTAATGTGGCTAAATCTAGCGACCGTATGGCGGTTGTTCGTGACGCTGTTTTGTACCATTGCGCGATCGTTTCATTGAAGCAAGCAATATACAAACGCTGTTAAAATATCTCTAGTTGAAAACGAAAGCAACTTTGTAATTGAACACTGCGAATGTCTTTAGAGCAATAGGTCGATCTGCCACAGAGAAATGGTGACCCTGATTAAAGCTGTAGCCGAAAAATTTTGCCAGTGCAGCATCACTGCTGGCCCGGGTTCTTCAACATGCATCACGACCGCACGCCGCGGTGCGATGCTTATCCATATCGGCAGGGTAGGGTGTGAGAGATTGAATCTAGGATTCTCTGGATCCAGTTCTTCAATCTCACCTCCCGTGTGTGCGCCTGTTTTAACGCACAATGTGTTTTAGCAGCCGATTTCCACGGAGTTCTTGTAATGTTTGGCTATAACAAAAAACCGACACTGACAAGTGTTACACCCATAGGGAACCATATAAAGATACTTCAATCTCCCGTCAAGGTTTGAACTCCCCACCTTCAGATTGGGAGCCATGTGCATTGCTGACTTAGCTATCCAGGGTGGAGGGGTCGAAACTTGCAAAAGCGAAGTCATTCGCGCGGTGGCACGCTTCGCGGCCTTTTTGCCACGCTGCGCCATCTCATGGCGTATGTCAGAAATGAAAGGGAATTCATTAGACGTTGCCGTTCATATGCCATTCGCTTTTTCCCTGAAGCACATTCCGTGCTTTAACAGTCTTTATCAGCACCTTGTATACATTTCTTTTTTCCATTGCGTCTTTTTCGGAATCATTAATCCCGAATAGCATGTCGAACTCTTCACGGTTTGGGAAAAAAACAACTTAGCGAAGAAGCAGCGTCTGAGCCACACGCAGTGACGTCAGAGTCGAGACTCACGGTGTGTCCCTTGTATCCTTCACAGTGCGTGCCCAGTTCACCGATTGCAGCGCCAGCCGTGCCCAAAAGTGCGAGAACGACCTGATGGTGCTCCAGCTCAAGGCCCAGGGCGCCATCACGACGCCGGAGCTGAACGAGAAGTGCAAGTGAGTGACCGTGCCAACAAGGCCGGATCTTCTATACACGTCACCTAAAGAAGGCCAGCGCGTATCACAGATTGAAGGCAAGTGCTGGGTCGGCGTTCGGAAAAACACGGGCCCCAGCCGAACACTGATGCAGCAGTCTTCTTCGATCTGTGCCCCGCGCCGAGCTCCGATACGTAACGTGGAAGATCTGGCACTACGGCCTTGTCATCTAGGAGGCGTCCACACACATTAGTTCTATGTTAGGGCCGAGACTTTTGCTTTATGTAGCTTTATGCGCCAACCCGTCGACGCTGTTAAAGAGTGAGGAGTCTCGCCGCACACGAAAGGAGGGAAAAAGTATTTGGGAGGGAACTTGCGGACACTAACCACCCTCACTCTCGGTCCTTAGCGAACAAACCTCGGCGCCTCGGGACACCTTGCCAGTGAGCCCTTTGGCTTCTCTACTTGATGCGCGTCTGCTAGTTGTTAGACAAAAACAACGTACCGCTGGAGTTATTTCGTCTGCCGTCTCTGAAAGGCGAAGTCGAGCTCGCTCGTAAAGACCTGCACTTCCGAAAGTCGCAGGAAAGGTGAGACAGACGCTGACGACGTTGCGAGCAGACGACATTGCAAAGGAGCAGACGACGCTCAAATAGGGGGTCGCGATCAGCCAATCAGGGCTCGGCGTTCTGACGTCACCGCTACCCCCTGCGCTAGAAGCAGACGAACTTGCCCTCCGCATAGACTTTTTTTTTTGTGTACTCTGGTTATGGTGCCTGGATCGCGTCTTCGACTGGTGTGTTTAGCGTCCTATCCCGCCCATACATCAAAAGTGGTCCCAATGTGGCAACAAATGACGCGAGTGTCATGCTGTTGCCCGTCGCGATCCTGGCGGTTGGCCGTAGAAATGCTGGCGAAAAGCACGAGCGAACGCGAGTGTCGCCTCCGTCACGGCGTCCGTTTAGGCGTCCCAACTTCCGGCTGCTCCAGCTTCCGTGAACTGTCACAGTGGAAAGCGACCTGCAGCAGAACAGGCGTCTGCCACTTATACCACAACTGTTGGGGCGCCGCCAGGGTCGCAACATGACACTTCTATGACGTCATCAGGAGGAAATCGAGGGACCACTTTTTTGAACCCGGTAAACACACCAGTCGGAGACGCGTTCCAGGCACCATACTCTGGTCTCCAGTCACCTAATAGGTGTATCCGGTATGGGCGACGAAAAAAAAAAAATAATATTGCACTCCCCCCCCCCCCCCCCCCCAACCTGTAAATAATAATAAAAAAAAAAAGTAGAGGGGAGGCAAAACGCGAATTAGTGACGGTAAGGTTTTCGTAGATGCTTTCACTGTCCCGCAACGTTCTCCGCAACCCGCTACGAGATCCGCGACTCTGCAGGCCAGGCTAGCGATACGCATGCGCAGTAGTGGAGTCTTCGTTCCGGAGAGCGGGCGGGAAAGCGGTCTCCGAAAACTCTCTAATCTCTTCTAATAGTGTGGCGACGGCAAAACAATGTTTTCGCCCACACTGGAAGTCACGACAATTCAAAATTGCGGCGCCCTTGTGAAAAGGGTCTACTCGTTTCACGGTGCAGCGTGGGAAATATATTCCCAATTTAGCGGTTCAAACCTGTTCGAACCGGTTTGAACCGTTATTTTTTTTCCCTGCGCTGAACCGGAACTGAACCGAAAGCCGTGAACCCGAACCGATAAAATTTTCGGTTCAACACCGTGTCCCTCGGTGTGACGCCTCGTGTTTTCTCTTCTGCCGGCGTCGCGTGCAGGCAGCTGCGGCACAACTTCGACTGCCTGCTCAACTACACGTCGAACTGCCTGGCGGTGGAGCAGCGGGACCACAAGGCCCGCATCCTCAGCACGGCCAGACAGTACACGTACGCCACCTGCGAGGACCAGGACGCAGTCCAAGGCAAGCGGTCTTCCCCACATTCGACCTCTCTCCAATAACGAGCGCCATCGGGGGGCTTGTCTGCGAACTACGAATGAAGGGCTGCCCGACATGTCTCCACCCGTCAGAATGCATTGGTGTCGGTCGGTTGTATCGGTTTTCATTGCCTTTTATGCCCCATATTTCCAATGCAAAAAAAAAAAAAAAAGACGCGCATAGATAGGCGCTGACAACGTTGGTCGTGCGGAATGGTGTACGTATGGGCAGAAGCTTACTGGAAGGAAGAAATGTCTACTAGAACGGGGGGAGGGGGGGGGGGGGCATATTTTCCTAGCCCCCACCACAGCCGTTGCCCCCCTTCTCCTAAAGACTTCTGATGCCTTTGTAACTTGTATGTCCCGGAATATTTTTCGATATTTAGTCTGTCCTAGCGGCGTAGTTAGCTCCGTTGAGTGCGCTTGTCGCCGCGCACCGGTGCACTGGGGAGAAACCACACCCGCGGAGAGGACGTCGCGGTCCCGGATATCTCGCTTTGCTTTCCTAGGTGAAAAGCGCTCCTTCAGACTGACATGGTGCACTCGCACACATTACAACGCTAGGCATAAAAAAAAAGAAAAAGGAAAAGTTGGATTTTGGTGTGGCAGCTCTGCTCTGCAGTATAACATTAAAAAATAAATCGCTGCTAGTATGTATTGTGGACGGCATACCCTGAGGAATGATGTACTTCAATGGTTGTGACTTTTTCGTTTTATAAATATGAAATTTAGGGAACAGTAGTTAAGTATAGCAAGGTTTCTTCTAAATAACCGTTGTTAAGGGCAATAAGGTGTCACTATAGCTTTTTTGTGTCAAATCACTAGTTTAGTTACTATCTCTATGCTGGCCTCCAAATGTTTGAGGGAGGCTTCAGACCAGATTGTTTTTTTCAGTGAAGTTTATGTTAATACTGAATTAGCTTTAGCATGGAGGAATGAAAACTTTGGAATATATTTAACAAGTGCAGTTGCTTGTTTTAGCGAAGGCATATGTTATTGCCCACATGCTGATTTTGCATCATAATAAAAACGCTGTAAAATATTATTAATGTGCATAATTTAGTGACAGAGGCTTTCTTCTAAGGGATGCTGTACCCCCCCCCCCCCCCCCCCCCCAAGTTTTATTTTTATTATTCGCCAGGTGATCCAATCTGGTGTCAGATGACTACCCAATCAATATTTTGCTACAGAGTCGCATATATTTTTAATAAAGCAAGAAAAAAAAAAAATCGCAAGTGCTCAAAATCGAAACAAGAGCACAAAGTAATGGCGCAACATGTGGACTAGAAAGAAGGGAGAAATACAAAGGAGGAGAGAGTTGCCAGAAGTCACGTCGCTACACTCGACTATGTTTTTCTTGTTTTTTTCCTCTGCTTCTTCAGTTGTGCAAAGTAGACAACAGTTTTAACATTGTAACGGTCAAGCACATGAGGGGGAACTCCTCGTTCGCAGTAATGCAGCCAGTCGACTGTACATCAGAAAGTTTGCTGCCAATTCCCTGCTGCAAAGGCACTCCCCGGACTCGAAGTCAGGCAGCACCACACATTGGCCACGTTCGCACATGGTGAAGAAATTGTATGCATACATATATTATGGAGAAAGCCTTACTTATCCCATTGAGTAAAAAAGCTGCGTATATGGCCATAAAAATATGATTGAACGGCACGCGCTGCTCAATCATACACACACGGACGACGCTGTCCTTGACGTCCTAGAGGTCTTCCTAGAGGTCGTTCTAGACCTCTAGGACGACCTTTTTGTCCCTTTATGCGAAAAAGCGGCATTTTTGTGCCCGAGAGATGGCCATAAATATGTCATCAAGCATGCACCACTCACGTGAGCTCACACGCACGCTGAAGTGCGGGAGCGTGATGTCACCGCCGGAGCGCCGTGTGCAAAAGTTGCTCCTCGGATTTCATCTGTGGTCGTTGTATGCTTCGTGCAATGGACTGTGAGGCGACCGCGTCTACATCTACGGCCTTGACATTGGCAGCGGCGTTTACACCTACGGCAGCTTCCGCAGGCAAACGTTGCCGCCCACCCAAATGCTCCACAACCTCATTAACTGTCCTCTTCTAGGCATCGTTCTCGACGTTGTCTTAGGTGTCATACTCTAGGCGTCGTTCTTGACATCATCCTTAAGGTCGTCCTAGAGATCGTTCTAGAAGCTGTCCTAGGCGTCGTTCATGACATCGTTCTCTAGTCGTCATCCTCGACATCGTCCTAAACGCAGTTCTGGACATCGTCTGAGAAATTGTCCTCGGCACTGTCCTAATCGCCGTCCTCCTTGACGTCGTCCTAAAGTTTAATATGTCTAGAAATATTATTCTAAAACATTTCTCCTGCGCGGCTATAATGCTTTCGCCTTCCCACACGTAAGCAGTCTTGAGTGTCCACCTGTAATTTTTCGACACCAAGGACGCACTTCGTGCCTGATGTTTGCGTGTGTTTCAAGCTCTTACCAATTTGCGTTCGTAAGCCAAGCGATGGCTTCAGCCAGGAGAAGGGCCGACGAGTCAGCGACGTCTTCGTGCAAATCAGCTTGGTGATCGGGCATGTCGTACGGAATAAATTCTAATTGCTTTGATTGGTAAAAAATTTCTCTTTCAAAGCTAGACAGATTCGCCGGTACCGCGAACGACAGTTCTGAAGTAGAGGTCCCACGACCGTCGCTCGGCACCATTGCTTAGTTCGCTCCGTCCAGCCCGCCACTCCTGTGATACGACGCCATGTTGAAAATTACACAGTGCATGTGCCTCCAGTACTCTGCAACTTTTATTTTAGATCAACATATTTGCAGCTTTCTAGAAGCCACAAAAACTGGTTGTCATAATTTTTCGATTCTTAATTCTTAGCGTGTGTCTTTGATGATGCACAACTTTGATTATATTTGGTCATTGTGTCTAAATGGCACATGACCACAAGGAAGAGAGTGAGCGCGACTCAAACCGGCCAGTTCTCGATCAGCGATTTTCAGGAGGAAAAAATATAAATTTAGAGCTGCAAGTTGTGTTTTGGGTAGCTGGACTGTCATTTGTCATGTGCAAATAAGCATCTTGGCAAGCAAAAATACTCAGTGTCCATTTAACTAAGGGTTGCAGTTTTGTTCCAATGTTTAAAATTTTAAGAAAACACCCAACATTGTGCTTAAAAATATTCTATTTGTCATTATTTTAGTGGAATATCATTTGCTTTAGTTTCAATTCCATGTCTCAAATAGGCAATAGCACAGTATGTTCATGCTGTGTCCTTCATCAATTAGCTTGTGTTTCGAAAGTGGCCTGAACAATTGACCGTTTTAAGCCAAAACAATCACACCCCTCACGGCATTCTTTACGATATGGCTGGTGCTAGTTACTATACTTAACGGCTAGATGAGAGTTTAAGGGAACCAAGCTGCCTGCTGTGCATTGGATGTTAATGACTGGTTGCACAATATTGGGAAAGCAAAGAAGGCACTCACCTTCAGTTGGACAGGCCTACACATGAAAGCTAATGTAGGATTTGAAGTGGTATGAGTGATAATGAAGCATGTGCTCGTGCTCTAACAGTCATTTTTGCTGCTCCAAATTGGAATGTCGGACTTGGCACAATATAGAATGTTTGTTCTCTCCAGAGTTGACTTTTGGTCGCTCTAAAAAGTACTCTAAAGTTACTTAGATGAGAAACGTATCACTGAAGGTTTCCTAAGCGGGCTGTCCCCATTCCGATAAAAGAAGGACAAAACAAATTATCTTACAAAAGTGTGTCACTGTGATTCTCCGAATGGGCATTGCCTGGGAGAATAAATAATGAGAAGCACAAGATTAAATTTTTGCGGTGCGTTTTTGGTGTACATTGAGGGCGACCTTAAACCACCTGTTCTCGTACGACTGAGGCGACAACAGATTTTGTGGGTCATAGCACCAGTTTTTAACTCCACAACCAAGTCTAAATTAACTTTAATTAAACCATATATTGCCAGTGAACTCAAAATTGCTGCTTGGACCTAAATGCTTTTCTCAGCTTTGAGTCTGCCTCCTTGGTGTGTCTTTGCGGAAGATTGTGAGGTGGTGTTCCTTCTTGACGACGACGCACAGAGCACTGGAAGGACAACGCCTGCTTCCAGAGCCCCGAGGTGCAGCGCTGCAACAGCGACTTTGAGAAGCAGCCCAGGAAGCAGGTCAACACCGGGGCAAGCTTCCCCTCAGTTGACCAGTGCGGGTCAGTGCCTCCTCCCGTCTGCTCACAGTATTCTAAGCACCTTGCTCAGTGTTACTTTTCAAAGGTAAACGCTCTGTATGCCAGATGGCACTAGCAGCACCATCTGTGACATTGGATGGCTAGTGGTGCCATCTATCACATTGGATGGCCAGTGCTGCCTTCTATTACATTGGATGGCCAGTGGTGCCATCTATCACATTGGATGGCCAGTGGTGCTAGCTATCACAGTGGGATGCCGCAAAACGTTGCAGGCGCTTCATGGTGCTCCAGAACTGTCTCCGGCGTGCTGTGAGCATGGTGTGCAAGAAGCAGGACTGGCAGTTCCTGGGCCTCTACCTCTACGACAAGGACAACAGGCTGGCAACTGTGTGTAGTGCCGACTACCGGCCGCCCAACGTCGTCGACGCCGTCCCCACCCCAGGTGAGACACCGTTGCCCCCTGGTGCATCCCTGAACCATGACGAGTAGAGTCACCGTATAAGCTATGCTGAGGGTATCGACACTCCGTTCCCCAACAGCCTTCTGGGCGTTACCATTTTGTTGACAAGTCCAGAGTGGGCACTATTGGCAATAGTTAAAATTAGAAAATGTGACTTCCTGAGCTTTAAAGACGGTGTCGAGAAGCTCAAGCAATATAGTTTCGCTTGGTTGTAAACTGTTCTAACCATTGAGTTGTTATAATGTGCACCAGAGGTTCAACTAGTGCTATAGTCGGTGACAGGTTAAGAAAAAAACGGCAAATGCCCCACAAAGGGACAGGTATTCCTATGCGAGCCAACCAAGTCCAAGCGTTTTTGTGACGTCGCGATCTTACGAACCAATCTTGTTTTTCTTCGAACGAATATTTTCAACATGGCAGTGTCGACCTAGCAACCAGATGCCAACTTCTCACAGCGATTATCCTGCTCTTTGCTATGGTATTTTGTGTACCCGAGTTTACACTGCAAAATGCTAACAGTATTGGCTTTCGTCCGCAGTAGTTTCTGTGCAACGACGTGAGCATCCAGCAATGATATCGCCATTGAAAAGTTGGAGCCGGGCGCCAGACCTAGCACCGCCAGGCTTAGCATCAATTCTTTTGGTTTGCAATCCAAGAGGTGCTGGATCGTTGGACTGATGTCAGCAGAGCATTTCCCGATGTGCCTCGACTGTTCCTCGTCTGTCGATGCTTAATCGGGTAAATTGTCTCTCCGCTGCCTGTAGTTATGCCATCTGGCAAATATGTTCTTTGTAAGTGAAGCTCCAGTGTGGGCTTTGTGTATCAACACTTGGCCGCTCTGAGTTTAACGGTGCGAGGTTGTGAAGTATCAGCTCTCTCGCACTGTCGCTTGAGCCACCCTCTGTAGTTTTGCGGTCACGGGAACCGTATCTTTCCACACTGCTACTGCCTTCCGGAAGGGGTCCCAGTCGATAACCCGGGTTGAGCATGTCCGCCTGGCTCTGCTGCCTGTCGGGAGCAGCAGCCAGATGGGTAATGGTCGGATCCCATAGTGTCCGGTTCGCACCGCCAGTCAGTCACCAGGCTCGAGTCCGCCCAGGTCTGGTCCAGGATAGTGTCCCTCTGACTCTCGTGTAGCCCATGGCACGTCAGGTAAGTGAGGTCGCTTGTCAAAGTCGGGTGCGCCAACGTGAGCCGTTCGCCGTGAAGCACTTCTGTTCAGGTGGTGCACGTTGAAACCACCTGCCAGAAGCCGCTGAAGCCCGAAGATGGACAGTCTTTGTTTTTGTTTCTTTATCGTGCCAGACGAAGCTTCTGTCTTTATAATAAAACTTCGCACTACTTAGAGTGAACATCCACAACTACAAAGAACACCACTCCCCCTTTTGCATGGCCTCGACAGCATGTGTTCTTATTTTCCTATGAAAGTTATTAATTTGCCCTCAGTCCGATCTAATGCATAGATACTTAGACAGAAGGAAGCTAAAGTGGCATCTGATGTCTCTGCTGTATAGATGTGCAATTTGACCAGTGCAGAGCGAATGGAGACGTTTTTAGGGTGAGTCGAACTCTATATGTGTGATTCGTGGTGCAGTGGGATGCCAACAACAGACTTTAAATACCTCAAAAAGCCTTGAACAATGCTTTGAAGTAATGAAGCACAGAACCACGCCAACGAAGTGAGACACGGGAGGTGAGGCATGTACAAGGACAAGTATCCGATTTTACTGCATATGAGTGGTCCTTAAAAGGACCGTTTTGTGGTTTGGGATTGGCCCTCTTTGGCATTGGCAACATGAATCGTCGAAGGGCTCCACGCCAGACAGATCACTCCCGGAAGAAGTGTTGTCTTCATTCAGTGGGACGACGATGGGCTCTATGTGGGCCCTTGTGGCACGGCCACATTTGAAGATTTTCTCCACTTCAACAACGTGCCTCGGAGCATTGTACCAGTTCTCAGCCGTGACCTTTTCAGCTTCTTCGTTGAGCAGCCTCTCTACGTCACCGATCTTAAATGTTGTGTTCCGGGCTGCAACACCTTTCTTCGTTTGTGCCTAAATGAGTTCAATCGGATTCAGTTCGCAGTGGTAGGGTGAAAGTCTGACCACTGTGCAACCAGACCTTTCTACAGCATTATCTACAAGGTACTTTACATGCTGTGGCTTGACCGGCGCCACAATGTCGAGGAGCTGCTTCTTCAGCATCTTGGGGTCCCACACAATTCCTTCGGTGTGAGCCGCTCCTGGATGACCTACTTGCAGGAATTCGTCATCCGCAATGCATCTGACGGCCGAGAATGGTACGAAGCATTGTCTATTACGATGACACTCACCATCGGCAGTTTTTTAAAGCACCGTTGAACCATTTTTTGAACCGGATGCCATCCATTTCCTCGTGGTAGTCGCCATCTCTTGCCACGGAAGACGTCCAGGCACTCAGCGACGAAGCCGTCCTCGCTGCCGACGTGCGTGATGATGAAGCATTGGCCCTTCTCCAACGGCTGCTTCAGGCCCGTCGTGGGGCCTCGCATGAAGGCGTTGTGGGACGAGGTCACGGTGCTGTCCACCCACGCAATCAAGACAGTGTGCCCTGGCAACACACGTCTCGTCCAGGTAGAAAATTTTGCGGCCCTCTTGCCTGTGATTTGCAATGTCCCGGAAGTATGTCTGCTGCCACGCGACAATGTCGTCTCGATCAATCACGCGAGAGTTTTAACCCCTCTTTTCTCGCCTGAAGCCGATGTCACGGAGAAGACGACGCACTGTCCACTTCTTCAGCAAAGGGAGTTCAGAGCTTGCGCTCAACTCGGCCGTTATCTTTTCAACCGTGGGTAACTCGTTCCGGCGAAAAAAAAAACACAATATAGGCACAATCTCAACGCACATAGCACGAAGTCGCCGTACTTGACGGTACGCCGCTTCTTGCCTGCACTTGCTGGGCGCTTCCGGGCGGGTGTCGCAACTTTCCCATCATTTGCCTTTGCCTCCTTCCTGATCTCGAGGATGCTCGATACGCTGACAGCAAGCGGCCTGCCGACAGCCTTACAGACCTCACTCAAGTTGAGGTCAGGCTCTGTGTGTCGCATCCAAACATGAGCGTTCAGGATCAGCTGCTGTTGACAGCTGTCCGAGATACGCCTGCTCTTATTCTTCTTGTACCAACGCTTTGGTGTAGCTGATGTGGCCGCACCAGGCTCTCTCGACCAAGAAGAATCCGAAGAATTGCATTCCACAGCTTCTTCGTTGGGATCCATGTGGAAGACAACGACGGAGGCAGACATTGACCACTTTGTGAGTCACCGATTCGTCCAAACCCAAGAAGCAAAGGGTTTTTCTGTTCAATAAACCAAATAAGCCTACACAATTCGCATACAAAGCCTAGCATACGAAGAAGAAACATGAATGTTTTATTAATTACAAAAACTAGAATAGTCCTTCCTTTTTTTTATTTTTTTTTTTTCTGGGAAAAAGGTTTCTTTTTTTTTTTCGTCAGTTGGAAGTGCTGGTAGAAAGGACTGGAAGTCAGTTGTTAGACGGGTTATTAGACATGACTTCTTTCCATTAAACATGAATGCCTCTGTTGAAAATAAATAATTTTATCTCTTTTAGGTGTACTGAATGAATCAAATGAATAATGTAGTTGCCTAAAATATGTCTTCTGGGTAGGGAAAGAGCGGCGTTGCTAGGGGGCTATGTTCTCGATGGCGGGGGCACTTCAAGCGGGTGCATTACGCTTATGGGTGGAGCTGCAACATTTTTCTTAACCTGTCACTGACTATAGTGTCTACATGACTTCTGGGATGCAAATTGCAGCAGACTGCAACCAGTCTAACTTTGAGGTGCAGCCTGCGTTTGGTCTCTTTTCCGGAAGATAACAAGGGTCACGTTTGTTATTTGGGTCGTAGCGAGCTAGTAGTATGCACCTTGATGAACATTGTACGAGTGTAATCGCTTTCCCAGGCAAAAATCAGTCCACTTCCAGCTGGATTATGGAACTGGAAATGAGGCAGTCCAGCTGGATTCCAGCTGGGTCCAGTTGGATTCCAGCTGGGTCCAGTTGGATTCCAGCTGGGTCCAGTTGGATTCCAGCTGGGTCCAGTTGGAATCCAGCTGGACCGCCTCATTTTCAGTTCCATAATTCAGCTGGAAGTGGACTGATTTTTGCCTGGGTTAGTTGCAATGATTCTCTTCATCAGTGAACAATGTTAAACTTTGCACTATTTCAAGCCCAAACTTGTGTTCCACAGCAGGTGTGTAAAGACAAGCTACAAACCTAAGCAAAATCATAATTGAAAAGAATTAAGAGTATGTTTAAGGCACACCAGCATTTCGATAATGCTAATATATTGCTAGTATGCCAGCCCTATCATCACTATATAAAAATGACCCCTTAGTGGCTAAAAACATCCAAAATGCGAAAAGAAAGTAAGTGGGCTACGAAAGGTCTCTTAGTATTGTTTCATTCGCCGGCCAGCTTTTATCGGGCATTTGTTTTCTTGCTTCTCCCTATTTATAACGATGTGGAGCGTGCGCATTATGTTTTTAATGCTAATGCGTGAGCAGAGGGAATAGAGCAACTTATTTATTTCAAATTGGTCTATAATTGCTTGGCCTTCAATTTATTTTGTCTGCATGCACAGGGAGTTACTGATCCAGTGTTGCTACATAGTTCTTGACGTCTCTTAATTTCAGATGCCATTCGTTTGTTTGTAACTTAAACCCCCCCTGCAGAAAAATTGCCTATGCTGTGTTTGTGCAAACAGTGTCCAGCAGTGTGCATAAATGCATGTGAGAATCTACTTTAGCACTGTGTTTAATGCCACAAATATTAAAAAAAACATTGTAACTGACCCAATATTTTTGTCTAAGTGACTGAAAAATGTTCCAAACTATTTAATAGGCAAGAATCATTTGTAATAATACTTTCTCTTATAATTAAGTGGAAAGAAAAAAATTCACACGCTTTTCCATATATGAATGCCTTACTGGAACATGATTTCCGACTGGTTGCTGTCTGCTTCAATTTGCAACAGCACTCTAGCTCGAGCTGAACCTCTAGCATACATTATAACAATCTCTAGGGTTCTGACATTTCTGGAGGACGGAAAAGCATTTCTTGTGGTTTCAGTTAAAGCTTCAGACGACTGGTAACAGTGATTTTAAGCAACAGGGTGCCTGAAGTGTTGTCAGTCTATTCGGTGGCTCTAGTCTGGCGCACCCGTGAACCACGGCAAGGCGTCCGGCACTAGTCACAGTCGGTTTTGACAGCTATCCAACTGGTGAGCACAACTCCCTAAACTAGGTGGTGCAACGCAACTTAAGTCTGGTTCAGACATTTTCGTTTAAGTGCAACCAATTGCGCACGAATGACTCCTTGCTTTCCACTACGACACATTGTATGGAGCTGAAACGTGGCGGCACGTGTGTGCAGATAGCACTTGAATGCTCCCAGGCAGATCCTGAACTAGACTGAAAGCTTTGCAGTAACCTGCGAGGTCAAACATACATACTGTCTGTGAGGGATAGTCGCTCGTAATGTCGAAATTATTTAAGTGCATGGTGAAAATAATGATGCACAAAAAATCAGGTAGGATATGCAGACCAAAAGTGGGCCCCGCTTGCTTGATAGACGACGGCAGTGTGTTAAATCTAGGGTTGTGCTAATATTCGAAATTTTGAGTAGTAGTTCCGAATAATGCACTATTCGATATTCGCTTCGAAAAGAACTGCACTATTCGCGTTTTTCGAAGTGTTGATTGCGGCGGGTTAGCCCCGTTGAGTGCGCTCCTTACCACGGACTGGTGCGCTGCGGAGAAGCCAAACCTATGGAAGTGAGCTCCCCGGGTGTTCCTTCTCTGCATTACATCGGTGCTCGGTAAGAAGCGCACTAAACTGGGTAACTTGCCGCGATGAACAATATTGATTCGTAAATAATTGCGTGCTTGGAAAAAAAGCATACATTCAAAGCGGGATGGTGCACCTGTGCCGACTGTATTTGAAAATAAATGGTAACTTTGTGAATGTGTATATCTACATTGTAGTAAAAGTTTCAAAATTAAACTTTTAGGCAAGAGTATACTATGTTAGGCAGAGATGCTTTTACAACCTCTGTTCATCATGCGCGATTAATTCCTTTTTAACTCGAGATTAAAGGAAGAATATTTTACATAGCAAGATTTGTAAATTCCCTCAATTAATATAGTTGGCCATCTCTATAGGATTCATTTTATGTCAAATCCATCGTTTACTTGTCCTCCCAAAACATCAGACCTTCTGAGGTCACAGTTCCTAAATATAGATAGATTAAACTTAGCTTATAAATGAACAAGTGGAATAACCTTCACAGGTTTTGCTGGGTTTTTGTCTAACCATTATGCAATAGTAGTGAATGGTGTGGAAAAACTATTCGATATTCGAATAAAAAATATTCGGCCAAAACCACTATTTTCTTCGAACTCAAAATTCACTATTCGCACAAGACTAGTTAAATCGTAAGCAGTCGTAAGGACCCGGATGGCTCCAGTCAGAAGAACTGGAGTACATCCCATTTCATTTAAATAGACAATGTTTTTAGCAGTAACAGTCATAAGCGGTCGTGACAAAGTCGGTCATATTCCGACACAATCGCCTGAACCAGCCTTTACATGCGACGACGTTCACTCTTTTAACCGCTTACCGCGACAAGCCTTGCTCAACAAAAGCAGTAAATTCTAGGGTTGTTCTGGAGCTAATCTTTTTAGCGGTTCTGTTTCGCTGGGGATCCAGAACTAAATAGTCACTCGTTAATTCAGAAAATAGCTGCTGTGATGTGTCTGTACCTTCCCCATGTCCTTTTGTAGCTCCAAGTCACTTCAGAGAAATGGCGCGACTTGGTGCAAGCACTTCATCTTTCTGATGTCATGAAAAGCAAAGAGCATCCGTCGGCAATCTGCTTTTTTTTTATTTATTTTTTGTCATCGGCATTTGCGAATGCCCAATATATCATGGTATGTTAGGTGTTGAGTTGGGCATTGTCTTTTGTGGGCAGGACTTCTCCCATAGTTTTTGAGTTGTAACAGGCTATGCTTCGCGCCAAACACGTTCCGTGTGAAACAAAGCGCGGGAAGCGCGCCGTGAGCTCGTTCGCGAAGGCCGTTGCTGAGACGGGTGTGCACCCTGTCTGCTCAGCAGCAATCTCCGCGGCCTGCGTGACGCTGGTGCAAAAGGACGTGGACGTCTGCGGGGACCGCTACAGCCGGGCGACCTCAGGCCTCCGCTCCAAGGCCCACGGGGGCCGCAAAGCCTCCAGCCGCGCCCCCATCTCGGACGAGGAGAACAAGACCAAGCTCTGCTGGTGAGTTCCACTTCAGAGGGGTCGCACTTCAGGTACGGTACCTGCAACGCGTCTGCTACTGATCTGTTCACCGCGTCCTCGATTGTGGTTCCTCAATTTCCTGCCGACGGCGTTGTAGAGGCGTCGTGCTCTTGTCAGTCAGAATCCTGGTGGTGACACAGTAACAGATGTGGATGTGGCAGCCAGGAGTTGGGACGCTGCAACGACGGCGATGCTCCCGTTTGCTCGTCTTTTTTGCCAGGACTTCTACAATGTCTGCCAGGATCGCGACATCCGACGGCATGGCATTGTGCCTCCTGCGATGCAATTTGTCGTCGCTGCGGGACCAGTTTCGACGTGCAGGCAGTATAGGATACTAAACAGGCTGGTTGGAGTTGCGATCTAGGCACTGCGATGGCAGAGACAACTTCCGATGCTGCATCTGCACAGCATCACGCATGTGTGTTCAAATGTCACAACGCGGTGTTGGCTAGCGAACTCTCGATCGCTTCACCCGCGCCATTTCAACAACACTAAACACTCATTTAAACAGTGGGTGTTTGACTGTGCTTGAGTATGTTGTGAGGAAGGGTTGCATTCCTTGTATATTCTTCGTAATAGCGGCTGCTACTCATATCTACCCCGAGCGATGCGAGAAACTGAATACCAAGCTAGGTGGGCGCCTGGGCGAGGCATCAAGGCCAGTGCCGAGGCTGAGACATTCCGTGCCTATTTTTACAGCGCATTCGGAGAGTATGGCCACTGCCTGCGGACAGCGGTCAAGGTCAAGTGCAGCCAGGACCGCAACGCCCTGGTGGAAAGCATCCTCCAGCAGACGCTGGACTTTGTAGGACATCACTGCGACAACTACTATTATGGCTCCAGCCTGTGTTCCCGCGCCGGCGCCTTGCCGCCCCCGCTGTCGGCGTCGCTCGCCGCGCTTCTGGCCGTCTTTGTCGCGCGCTTCTGCCTGCGACACTGACGGGCGAGGTGGCAGTACGACAACGATGTTCCGCGGGAGAGGTACCGTGCTTCAAGGTGCAAGCGGGAACGCCCAGATGGACTGTGAAATGAAGACAAAAAAAGCCTCTGCAGGGTTCAGCGTGACATAGCGTGCGGCCACCAACATCCTATGGATCTATCGCGGAGGTCGTGAATGTTGCACGAATGTCCTGTCCCGCCGACGTCCCACGGATGTCTTTCCGACGTCGTAAGCATTGTGTGAGCGTCCTCGGATGTCTTTCTGACGTTGTGAATGTTGCACGAACATCCCACATGTCTCACTTACGTCGTGAATGCTGGATGGACGTCCCAGAAATGTTTCGCTGACGTCGTGAACATTGCATAGATGTTTCACGGATGTCTCGCTGATGCCGTGAACATTGTATTAACGCCCTACTGGTATTTCGTTGACATCATGAACGTTCCATGGACGTCCCACTAATGTTCTGCTGACGTCATGAACATTGCGTTAATGTCCTGCAGGTGTGTCGCTGACGTCGTGAACATTTCCAAATGTCCTAATGATGTGATAAACATTGCATGGATTTCTTAAAAATTTTTCATTGATTTCATGAGTGTTGCACGAGCATTCCGCGTATGACTGGGAAGATGTTCGTAGCATCGGACGGGTGTCCCGTAATTGTTTACGCTTTGGGGATGTTGAGTGGATATCCGTAGAACGTCGGGGGAGATATGCGTGGGACGTCGGCGTGGGTCTGAAAGATGTATGCTGTGCAGGAGGGTTTGGAGTGGAACCCAAGGAGTGACGGAACTATGGTGCAGAAAAATCTGATAATTTTGTTTTTCTTGGTTTTGTGAATGAAATATGACCGTGCTATGTGTTTTACGTAATATCATTACCTGCGCATACTGCATAGAACATTGGAAGTGGTTCATCGAAGCTTGCACATCTTTTATGCTCTGTGACTAAATGGGATTTTTATAGTTCACTTCTTGCAGACATCTTAGAGGTTGGCCATTGCAGGCGGGCGACCTCGGAGATGTCTGCCAGTATATTGTTTACTTTTTTTAAACAACTTTAACAGCTGCATCAGGCTTGCTTTTAGTACCCGAGAAAACTTTATCTGTTCAAAATGCTGCTACGGAAGCAAGGCTTACATGAAACTTGTCTTCGACTATCGAATAACAACCAAACACCAATGTGAATCTAATTCCTGGCCACACAGATAAAAATTGTAATCGGAGCTAAGATCAGCTTTGATTTTTGTATTGCAGCCTTGGTGTTTTTTTCATAGTAAGAAAAGTTCTCATGGCCAACTTTTCTGCATAAACTCAAAGCTCCACGGAAAGTGTTCTAACTTGCACAGTCAAACCAGTTTGGTTACAGAATCTTTTCATGAAATATTTGGTTTCAAAAACAAGAAGCTGGATGGACAGCAAAGACACACATCTTACAAAAGTGATGGAATCGAGCAGTATGTATGTTAAGGTATATGTACACAGCATTTTTTTTTTATCAGCATGTTCACTTTGCAGGCACGTCTCAAGTCATCTTCGATTTCACAAGCTATCGTTAGGTGCAGCTCTGAAAGCAGAATGTCTTTCAGTGAACATGAAGTCACTCGCCTGCGAGAAATTCTCGCTCGAATAAGAGGTTTGTGCAATGACGGAATAGTTGAGTGGTGATTTGAGCCGTGAAAATTAGCAAAGATTATTTTCTGATTAGCCGAAAGCTTGATGTAGCGTTGTTTCATGTTTTGTTCTGACACAACAGAAAAAAAAAAAAAAAAAAAAGCTGTCCTCATTTTTTAATTGTACATCCAGTTTTTGAGATGAGACTTCGACTCCATATGTTGCCTCTAAGAAATGGGATGCTAACTGTTTTGGCTTGTTTCGACAATATTATGTTGACGTGCGCACCAGTCGATTTCCGTTTATGCCTTTCCGTCCCGATGTTAACCGAAGTGAGTTGTTTGAACATGTTGACTGGTTGAAGACTCTGACTGGTGATGTGAGCTGAGTCTTCTCTATTGTGCACCAAAATGTGTCTCTCGAACAAACACTTTCTCGCTTTTCGCAACTTCTGCCACCCCAAAGAGAAGAGACGTTATCGCTTGCTTACTCTGACAACTCCGCAACGCGCACCGCTTGAGGCAACAATGCCTTTTCACGGTGCTGCCTCAAAATGCTCTCCTCTCAGATTACCAACCTTGTACTCGTTTGCGAACCAAAGCTTTCCATAGCAATGCTCAAAGAAGACGTTTGGTTTGCCCGTCGAAGCCGATACCGACGCAAACTCGTTTCGGCGCGTCGAACACCGTAGCGCAAGGTCGGCAAGTCGTGTTTATCGTTTATGCAAATAACTAGGCCCTTATATTATGCCATCCTCAATACCGGAAACAAATCGTTAGAACCCCATCCTCTCTCATTCGCTGTCGTGCGTCCTCTTTGTGCATATCCGTTAATTATAAGTAGTCGTGCCTTTCTTACAAAGCCACATCAACAGCAATAGTTTTTGTTTTGGAGTGTAGCATCGACTTTGGACACCCCCCAAATGCGGACAATTTCCTTTCGAGTTCAGCACGCGAATGCTATGCTAATCTTACCGCTAGTCAGGGCCTTTACCGACGAACAAACGGCACCAGGAATTCACTGACCTTTGCGCTAGGAGATTGGCAAGTTTCCAATTTTGTAGCCCCAGCTTGAGGTGCTGGAGGTGATAATGGCAAATGCAGATATTTTGTTCATTTTTGCTGTTTCTACATCGCAAATTTTGTTTATCACGAGTGACTCCAAAATAGCAAAACATGCAAAAACTACCAACCTCTAAACAGAAGCTAAATTACGATGCATTTCGAAAGTAAGAGCTATAACTAGATCTCGAGAGATTTGTTCGTTGCCCTAGCTGTGTCACAGAACAGGACGCAAACTTCATAACCTCCCTAACAAACAGTTGAGACTGACTTCCGAGGCTTGCCTCGTCACCGGCATCGCCCGTCTGCGGTCAGTGGACCTCCTAGCTCTGCGTAGCCTCCGGTAGCATTAAATCGTGTCTGTACATACGCCGGTTGTAGTAACTCAGGTCGGGTCCCAGTCGGTAGGACGTAGGCCTAGCTTAGGGAAGATGGCAGGAAACAGCGACTCGGCGACACGACCCTCCGTCTCATCCCTCTCAATGCTCAAGCAGTCTCCTGCAGCCGACCTTTAGCAAAGGACTTCACGATGCGCAATACTGACCGTCGATGGCCGTCCCAAGACACTACACCTGGGTACGGCGATGCCCGCATGGGATTGGTCTGTCGAACTAGACAGCAGGCACTGCCAGTTACGTACAGTAGGCTATCCAGCTTTTTGACGCAGGCAGTAACGTAAAGGGTGGTTCGCATACTTGCGTCTGCTTACGACCAAGTTCTTGCGAGCCCTTACGACGAGAAAACACACTTGCACGCTGGCGCCACATACGAGATGGCCCGGGAATTCCATTTCGCTATGGCGAAGGTTTGGCGATAATTGTGAGATCAAATGTACTTAGTCGCTATGAGAAACAGTTGTTTATTGCATTGTCAAAAGTTTTTCGGGCCAATAGAGGTAGAATGATGCGCAAAATAAAAAAAAGGAAATATACAGAAATTTCAGGTTTTCCACGGCTACCCGATAGATGGCGCCAGTGTGCTCCCTTGTCATAAGAGATCACAAGAGGTTGCGAGGTGCTCGCTCATAAGCAGTTGCAAATGTCCGAACCAGCCTTAATGTGCGGACGTCAGGCAGAGGTCTAAACAACAACACGTTCCCCCGCCATGTTTGCCGGCGGAGCACTTGCTGGAAATCCAGCAGTATGCGCTTAACAAGCCGATTTAGATTTGGTCTACAGACCGCCAGGAATGCTCATTTTCATGCTTAGCTCTCTCTAAAATGAAGTGGGGCGTAGGGTACTCATGCTCACAGTGTACTCGTTCACCACCGAAGGGCCACGGTGCTTTCGGTGGAAAACAGTTTACACGTCCTTCGCTAAGGCCTACAAGTTTGCAGGTTCCAAATCTCTAGGCAGTACTCGCAATAAGCCCTATACAAATGGGCCTCGTGGTAACGTAGTCGAGTGAAAGTGGTAAAATAAAAAATAGGTTATCAAGCTGCGAGCGATGTAGTTCACTGTGAGCACAGCTGTACCTGTTTGATCGGAGGGTCCGACAGCTTGTAACGAAATGCTACGATGAGCTCGAGGTTGCTCGTTTGCGTCACTTTGCACTGTTGCGTCTGTCTGTAAATATGGGATGACTACAACTTGCAAGCTTTTCTTTGTTGTTTTTCGTACAGAGCGGCTGTGAAACTTAAAGTGTTGTTGATGTTGAATTTCTATTCCATGTTTGTGTTAGCTATGAAGTAGTACTTCAGAGTAATTCTGACAGAAAAGACCTTTTTTTGTCGTTTCTTTTTTGTTTTCAGCAATCCCTCCCCTGCAATTCTGTACATAGCACATCACATCATATCACAGCGCCAAGTAGCTCCGGTACATTAGCTTCGAGCTTCTCGATAGTGTAAAAGAATGGGCTTCTAGAAATTTTCCAAACTTCATTTTGAGAGTAAAAAAAAAAAATCTTCCATAGCATGCCGGTAATCTCTTTGTGAAGGGTATGCAGCACATTCATATTTATTGAAGCGTTCTACCCGTCTAGGCAATTTTCTAATCGGTGGCACGTCTTTAGCGTCTTACGATGTGTTAGCTCTTGCATTGTGGCTTTGTCTATATATACATATATTTATGTTGTAAGATAATTTTATCGAGTGCCCTCACAAACTCCGTTGTCCCGCGACGTCTCGTTTTTTTTTCTTTCCTCGCAAGCGGATAAAAGTTACGAAGGTGCCTTTCGGAGGTGAGAGAGAGAGAGCGTGTGCCGTAGCTACGAGATGTAATAATAATAATAGACGGAAGTATTTTTCTATTTTTATACACGCGAGGAGGTGCACACGCCAGCTTTCTCCTCCGGCTACAAATGTGAGAGAGAGAAGACAGTGCAGCAGCTGCACGTTGTGTGTATGATTGCGGAAGCCGCTCGTTCGTTTTCTTAGGTTGTAAGACACTCGACATTCCACGTCCTTGTACACACTAGGGACAAGCATCTTCGCTACTTAGTATCAAGAGCGTTTTTGTGTATGTACACTGTTAAGGGTGAATAAAGGTTTGAGGTTTTTAACTCGTCGTCTTCTTTACTGTTGCGTGCCTGTAATGTACTTACCACGGGGCAAGCATGGATTGGAGGGTGCTTCGGAGTCGTTATGTGGGTTCAATAAAGAAAGCGAAACACAGATTTCGCACCCCACATAAATCAACTATGCATTTGCAGGATGCCAGCGGCGGTGATGGAATGCAAAAGCGTGAAAATCTGATGTTACCTGAATCGAAAAGGTAAACAAAATTTTCTTGAGCCGACGTTCACCTAGGCCTATTTACGAGAAATGGTGTCATGGGTGCCCGTGACATTTATTTTGGTTCTTTATGCAAGGTGAAAGAGTGTTTTCCTCCATCAGACCTTACATTAGACCACACCCTTTTGTGCCAGCAGCTGTGATGTCCCTCCAGCACAACGTCAGTGTTCGCTTTCAATATAGGTGCAATTTGACAACATCAGCTACAAAAAGCAGCAATAAATAAACTCTCACTAGAGTATAACTCAACTATGGTCTGTGAAACTTACTCGAGCCACAATAGTTGTAACTGCAGTGGTTATAGTGTTGGCAGTAGTACCTGGCAGTAATCTGCCAGATACCACTATCTGAAAATGATCTCAATGCGTTTTCACCCCATGCGGTGGTTATTAGCCCCGAGAAGTTCGCGTGGCGCCCCCTTACGGCGAACCGGGGTGACGTCACGGCGAGGAGAGAATTTTTCCCCGACTCTGCTCACTCGCCCTGTGGAGGCTGTGACGACGCTAGCTGACGGCGCGCTTGTTTCTATTTAATTTTTTTTTGTCATGTTTTTCGTAGGAAGTGTAAATTTTGACATGAGCCTTTATTAAGGTATGGCCTGTAGCTACAGGCGAAACTTCAACCAACATTTTAAGCATGGTTGACAGGGCAGGCAACGCATGAATCACAGCATGGTATATGAAAATAAAGAAATATGGCCACAATTGCAGGAGCATCACTATAGATTTACATCTCGCACAATAAATGCTGCCGATGGTCTGAATGAATTGGCAGGTTATGTATATTATTTTTTTGTATCTCTGTTTTTAAACAAGATCGCCGAAGCAGAAAAGCTGCATGCTGTTCGAGCAACACGTTAAATACAGTCTGGGCCATGAAGAGAGGATTACAAGTAAGACAGCCCAAGTGCAGGGGCAAAGTAAAAAAAAACAAGGAACATTTATTCTATACATTGCTCGCATTTGACCTTTGCTGGATTCGGATAGTATTTCAATGTTCTACACGGGTGGTATCTGTGGTCTTGTATATATCAACCCTCAAGTAATGTATAACAAACGTAAGCGAAGGTGTCTAGCTCGTTATTAGTCTCTTTAAGCCCTAAAATTGAGATTATACTTAAATCGAATTGTCCTGAAGCTAAAATACCAGAAGCTTTTCTCACGCAGACTGTCGCCCCTGACAGGTTCCACATTTTCTGCGGCTAGTGCTGCATCTACCACTGGACAGACGTTCGAATGCTTGCTTTTACTCCTGTTTTCCTCTGATGTCAGAGAGTCCAGCTCTAGGGAGTTTGGAGGCTGAGGAAGCTTTTGGGGACCTGAAGCAGTGTCTCTTTTAATTGGAAATGACAACTCCGACTAAACGGTGTATTTTCGGAATACCCAAGGCTGGAATAAAGAATGTCAGGAAAAAGTATAAACATTCCATATTACTGCACTATTGCCGTGCATAGTTTGGCAGTTCAATACATATCATACAGACAACTGGGGGCAATTCGGCCGTTTTCGCTGCTGCCATACAAACTAATTTCCAGTAATTGTGCAGCTTCTAAGAAATATGCCTCCATGCGTGTATAAACTATATAATTAATTCAGGAAGAAGCTACATTTATGTAAAACAACCCTGTTCCACGAGCACTTTCAGGATCATCATACGCAGGTCCTTTAAAACATCTGCGAACCAGCGCATGCAGAGTGGTAGCGCAAAGTCAGGGTCGCGAGCTAATTTGCCAACCACCCAAAGGCCTATGATATAAATGCCACTTCAAATGCCTTGAAAGCGGGATGTAATATTGTCTTAAATCATGAACGTGCAAGGAACAGAATTCCAGCGTCTGAAACACTCGCGCCACCGCTTCACCGACCCCTCGCAAGATTGCCTTGTGTCGTGTGGACGGACGGGGAGGTTCATTGGCGGAATTGCCTCCGCCGATAGCTTTCGGGATTTGTAACCCAATTTTAAAGGTAAAAGGGACAAGCAGGCTTATAAAATGTCCGAAGCACGTCAATATCGGCCTAACTCAACGTCTTGTACACCGGGTACACGAAGTCCAGCTCCTCGAAGAGCTTGCGGCACGCAACGCCAAACCAGGAAACCGGTGCTGGGATGCGAGCCGATGCGAGATCGCGGAACGGAGTACTCCCCCTGACGTCACGGTACACCTCACCCAATCCGGGCGCGGCGACCGCAGCGACGCTTGTGTTCACTCTCGGGGCTAATAGTGTTGGCAGTTCATTCTTAGCATATATTACTGATGACTGAAGATCTTGGAAAGCCCCAAGTAGTCCATGCTCAAATCACAGAATTAGTACTCATAAACATGAGCATGTGTGTGAAGGACCACACCACCTAACAAGGTTTTCCCATTTGTTTCAGCCTATGCAGTTACACGTGCGACTTATTAAATATAATACTACTAGGCAATGTTGCCTATTAAAGGGGTTAGGACACGTCAAAAATATAATGTGAGATAACTATACTGCTAGGACCCATTGTATTCAGCTAAATTTGTTTTGAAAATGATGCGATAGTGTCGTGGACAAAGTGATTTGTAGACGGGAACGTCGGATTCACCCCCTTCGAAAATGCCGCCACGTTTGTTGGGTTGGCAACTTCATTCACCCGACGCGTGGCATCAGCATCCCTTTACACGCACTCGCAGACTTGGCTCTGTCGGTGTCTCACACTTCAGCTTCCACGGCTACCTTCCCCGTTTCGAGCATGCGGTTTCGAAACGATGACATCCACGGCATCGCTCGCTTCGCCGGAGTCTTCGACACTGATCGCAGCAGCGATGATAGCAACTGTTGGAAGCTGGTCATTTTGAGTTGGACCCGCTCGCAACCAGCGACGACAACAAGGTCATTGCAGACGAACTCGCACGTGCATGCAGGGTGGAAGGTAAAAGGGCAAGGAGGCGACTCCGAGAGTATATGTTCGAGTGGCGAGAGTGCGCGCGATCGTAGCGTGGCAAGGCAAGCTTGGGGTGCCTAGAACGAGAGTGCTCACTAAATGTTATAATTGCATACTTTCTTCGAAAATGCCGCCACGTTTGTTGGGTTGGCAACATCATTCACCAGACGCGTGGCATCAGCATCCCCTTACACGCACTCGCAGACTTGGCTCTGTCGGTGTCTCATACTTCAGCTTCCACGGTTACCTTCCCCGTGGCATGACTAATGGATGGATGGATGTTAGTGGCAGCACCCTTTGTATCGGGCGGTAGCTTGTGTTACCTAGCCTAAACTATCTTTATATCCCCTCCCCTTTCCTTCAGTTTTCTTCCCTCTGTATTTCTGCAACCACCACCGGGCCGGTGGAAATAACCGCCAGGCTGACCTTGGGGGGATTGGGCAAAACAAAGGAATAAGAAAAATAGAAAACATACCCCCGCCTTCACTTCCCGGCAAAGGAAACACCAATTTTCCTCTGGTCAACCTATTTGAGCAGTTTGCCTGGTTGCCAGACGAAAATTATCAACATTTGCAAATTATTGCAATTACTAAAGCTCTAAAATTGCAAAATCTTGGTGTATGTGCAGGTAGCCTGTAGATACACTAAGTATCCCATTTCAAGAATAATCTACCTGTTTAATTTTCGTGTCCCAACCCCATTAATTAAGCCTTTGCCTTTAACACCAGAAGCTAGACTTTGTATATAGTACTGGTATATATCTTCATATATCAATAGACAAGAAATATGGATGAAACAACGAACTCCACAACCAAGTATTATGGCATTCTCTGTATTGCAGTGAAGCACCGGTAATTGACTCGTATATGCTCGAGTCTTCAACAGACGTCTAAAACAAACCCTCAGAGCTTCCACTTGCCTCCTTCGAGCAACAAAAACAATGGCCATAATTGTACACCCCACCGTCCCTTAAAAACTTTGGAGAGGCGATTTTTGAAGTGACCAAAATTTTTGCTAAACACGTAGGTTAACGTGAAATTCGCAGTTCCCCACCTTTCGCACAAAGAGTTCTACGCCGGACAACTTCCAACACCACAGTCTGAAACTTCTTGGTCGCTTTATTCCGAGAGGGCATGGAGCAAAGTACAAAACAGCAGTGGTAAGACCTCCAACTTCAGTACAAAAGTGTATACATGTGCAGAACCTTGGAGAACCCGCTTACGAAACTGCCGCACTGCATCACACCAAACAGTTCAAATCGACGTTTGCTGCGAGCACCAAAGGTGGGTCGCCATCACCTCGGCGAATGATGTTGATCGAACGATGGTTTTGCAGCTGTGGTGCATACATAGCATGCTTCACAAGGCTTGCACCATCTAAGGAACTTGCCGCAGCTTCGTCGCTACTTAGTGAGCGGCTCACTGCGTTTGTATACAATAAAAATCAATATGTGCAGCCTTTTTCTTTCGTTCTCTCTTTGCTTGATTTTTTTTTATTTACATGACAGAGATGATTTCTAAAAATGACTCCAGTCATTCTCTGAAATGTCATTCTATGAAACGTTCTGAATAAAGCCTTACCCTATTAAGCATTGCTTGCCAAAAATGGAAACCTCCTGCCATTTGAATATTTGGCCATACAATCTCAATAAAAGGCTCAAATACTTGTAGACAAGAGTGCATGCTGTGTCAGACCTCTTTTCTTACTGTCATATACTTTTAATGGTGTATATTGTGTCTAATGTGAGCTGTCAATCAGGAATAAGTTGCAAAGTGCAAAACAAACATTTCAAATCCGCAATTTTGAATGTTTCAACCAATCCCATAACTAACAAAACAAACAGGAACTATGTGTCAATTTAGGAGACTAAATAATTTGCTTTGAATTCCTAGTCATCAATTTCTAAGCTTAACGTTGCAATCATAGTCTTTTGAAGAAAAAAAAGTGTGATTCAGATTACTACTTGGCTTTTTTACTAAGCAGTCATGCAATAAATCAAAATGAAAGAAAGCCGTTTGCTGTGGACTGAAGAAAGCAATTCATACAGATCTACAAAAGCAATAATGTAGTTAGCTTGGATCACAAAGGCTCCAATAAGATTTTTAAAAAAGCACTTCAAAAAGAAGAAAATATATTCCATAAAAACAAGAAATAAATTGGTCACACATTTACAAATGAACAGAAATTAATTGCGGGGAACACCACACGACACTTCTTCATTTCTTTGAGATGCTAAAAGGTTGGAATTGAAGATGCAATTAACAACCTGTCGCAGATTTTTCTCTCGGGCCTTTGACATCATGAAACATGATCCACACTGTGCACAAAAACAAATAACAAAGGACACTGTTCCACAGGTATGGAATAGTGCCCAATATCTGCAGACAGCTAGAGTTCCTGTGACAAAGCTGGCTTTCATTTCCATTTATTTTTGCTCTCCTTAAGGTTGTAAAAGGATTCAGCAAATTTCGTCACCAGTCTCAGAAGCCCAAAGGTACATCCTAAGTACAAACAGTCGAGTACAAAAAAAGGAACATTAATGGCGAGAAAGGACCCCAATAAACACACGCTTCCTTGCGCACCGCGCAAGAAAAAGAAACCACAAAACAACCGACAAGCCGTGGAACATAAATTAAAGATGCCCGTCTGGTTTACAAACTGTCGCGGCAATGGTTCATCCATGACACAAGTGAACCTGAAGATGAGATTCTGAAGTTGGGAGACTGCAAATCTTTGGCGCCAATGTCAATAGATAGTGTCAACCATTTGAATCCACCATGAATCTGTACGACTTTATGAGTAAATTAATCGCCGCGAGAGGCTTTGGTGTAAAGAGGGAGGTAGGAGGAGCTTCCACTTTACTCCTAACCTGTCCCCGAATATAGTACCATTTGGCATAGTAATACCTTTTCACCATTGAAACATTCTGCAAAAACGAGCCTCGATAATGATGCCTTCCATAACTGATACTAAAAACCGCCTGTCCAACAATAGAAAATCGAAGGCCCTCTGCAACTGTAATGTCATATGTACAATACGACCTCATTCACAACTTGTGCTTACAGGGAGAAAGAACACACACTCAGACAATGTCACTTTCGACTCCATGGGTTTCCTAAAGTATGACCACCTGCTCCAAATAATGGGTATCAATCGATATCAATCGATACCAGTGGTCAATCAGGCTGTCGCAGGTGGATGGAATCGGCAAGTTCGAGAGTGATTCTAGTACTCGCCATGACTTCATTCACGCTAGATGTATGTGCACAAACAAAAATTCGGCAAAGACATTTGAGACTGCTTCCGCATAGGAATGCGAAAGCATTCCTATACGCAGCGCATTCCAACAAGCAGCGTGCCACGTCTTCCTTTTTTCACACGGCGCTCCGGCGGTGACATCACGCTCCCCCACTGCGCAGGCGCGGTGAATATGCCGGCTTCACGACGGCTTCCGTGACGAAGCATCTGCGTTGCTGTGCTTTTCTTTGTTTTATTTCTAAGGCGCGTCCACTTTGACCTTGAGCGGCGCCTGCTTGATGGCATATTTTTATGACCATCTTTCGGGTACAACGCCGACGCCTTTTCACATAATAGGACAAGTAAGGCTTTCACCTTAAAACCATACGAATAACCTTGATCACCCTCTCACACTCCCAAGTCTCTCACATAAGACTCATAAATCATTCAATGCCATTACTACTAATGCTTGCTTGTATAACCAGTACAATGTTCATATCAGGGAGAGGAAACACTTCACAGAGTGGCAATGAAGCATGCCAGTGTGATGCACCGGGACCCGGACCCCGATGAAAGCAACGATCCTTTGGACAAAATTCAATAGTTGTACAGTAATTACTTATCATACAATAGGTCCATCTTTTTGCTTTCAGATGAAGGTAGGACCGTATATATGTTTTTCTAAACGGACATTGTTCTCGAAAAACAAAATCGGAGAAAAGAAAAATAGGTCGGAAGGTGAATGCGAAGCCGACTTGAGGAGGGACAACTTTCCCTGCAACCCCGGGGTTGCCGACGAGTTTTGGGCTACTGCGACACTAATTACCGGGATCGATTTGAATCGAGGCAGACAAATCAACCGCCGCAACTCGCGCCTGCTAGAGGGGCCATGCAACGATAATGGGAAGGAATGTTTCTCACTTTACACATGCTTACTGGCACTAGCCAGAGGGACCCAAGTATATTTGCGCGCAACACCACTTACCATGAAGCTCCCTGTCGCCGCACAATTTAAAGGCTAGAAGCAGACCTTTTCTTTCAGTCTCTCCTTTGCAAAACTTGATGACGAAGCTGTGGGGACAGCATTGTTGGCGTTGTCAACAATGCGACCCCCGAAACTTCGTCGTCGAGCTTTGCGATCCCAGCGACGGCACTATTTAAATGTGGCTAAGACATTGGACAAGAGCGCTGTGCGAGCATTCGATTTGGGCTCGTGACAGTCGATGCTTCGACGTGCACTTGGATAGTGGATCGCGCCCAATCGCCGCAATGACGGGAATGGCCGAACCCTAACAATGCGTGGAACTCAGCGCGTGTCCTGTGCTTTGCCCGCCCCAGGTCATCTGGCCACCTGTTCTGGCTGCGAGTTGAGGGGGTGAACGCTGCTTGTTTTTTTCAAACGTTTTCTGCGACTGCCATTGAGAGGAGAAAAAAACTACAACTAATGTGTGTTACGTAGGTTACGAATGTCGAGGAATAGTTCGAAGCGGTATGCATTGAAAGAATGAAAATTGTCGCATCATGCATTTGAAGACATTGGCAACCAATCGGGAATATGACATTTTCACACGAAACCTTCGTTTTGATGATGATGACAACAAAGACAGGGTTTGGCTCTGCCGTCATTTCCCGTGGATCGCTTACGCAGACTAATGACTTCGGGGCAATTGGCCAGTATTCATAATGCTATACGAAGGTATGAAAACATGTTAGTACTCCTTGAACTTGCATTTAAAGAGCATTTAACGACGACAACAAAAACTTAGCACATCGGTGTGTCGGCAGTCGCCATGCATGAACGCAGCAGACGGGAGTTGCAGCCGATGCAACGCGAAGACGCCGGAAAAAGTTGCTCCGCATGAAGTCGGCCTCAGGACGCTTCAAACACATTCACGATAGTACCAAATAAACGGTAATTCAGCTCAGAGTTGCTGCAGCAGTACTTAAAGCCACTGCATCAACTAATCAAGTTGCTTGCAGGCCCGCAGTAGCCGTCCGGTAACGCCCAAACCGCATTTTTTAACCGTCGTCTCGCAGTCTTTCGAAACCGGCCGAAATTTTATGGCCACAGACGAAACAGAACTGAGGTGTTGCGCATACCTCCTTTCCCGACGCCAAGCCACACAAATGACTGCCGGAGTCGAAGCGCTCCTACGTCACGCTGGGAGGCGCACGTGCCACGAGGAAGTCAAACAATCTTGCGAGAGGTGGCGGAGTGGGTGAGTTGTCAGTGGTCTTCGGAGTCACTGTCGTCGTCTGCCGCCTGCCGCAGGTTAGGATTCTCGTTGGAAGGCACCAGGCTTCGGTCCGGCAGAAACCCGTGCCTGTGTCGGTGAAAGGGACCCAAGGTCAGGCGGGTATTTGTCTCCACGGTTAAAATAACTGCAAGAAGGATTTCGAGGTCACGTGACCGGCTCCGTGAGGGCAAGAAACTAGAGGTACCTAGCCTTCCAGGAAGAGGCATGCCGCAAGTCCATCCTCGCTTCGGTCATTCAAGTCCGATAGTGCGCGCAGAAAGAAAGTGAGCAAGCTTGAAACGTAAGTGAAGTTACTAATCGCATTGGTGTTGTTTAGGGGTAGCATGTAAAGTCATTTCTGGGGAAGGTAGTGTTAAGCAACAATTAAAGAAAACGACAGTGAGCTGGGCGGAATCGCTCCCCACGGAGCCGGACACATGACCTCGAAAAACGCTTTTGCGGCGATTTTAACGGCTTGGAGAGATATCCACGTCCAACAGCAAACTGGCCCAAGTGTCTACAGCGTAGACCCGCACCCACCCTGACCCCATAAATCTGATTCTCCGTATGGTGCTGCGATTTTCTAAGGGTGCCCGTAAGTGGTGCATTTATTATTTGAAAGTATAAAGATGTAATCTCATGTAGCTAAAAAGCAAAATGAAGAATGCAATTTTTCTTTAAAAAAATTCTATTGAAACCTTTCTTTTTCTCTCGCAAGATCGTCGCAGTTTTGTAGGCTGTTTGATAATACACCTGAAGTTTAGGTAGTGATACAATACATACATTGATATAGCAAAGGGTGTCCTTTTGCTGTAAGTCAACTTTACTATAGAAAGCTTCTACAGCATCACAAAAATCCTCAAAAGCTCGAACAGTATGTAGAACGAACCCACGTGAACACCCAGTGGATTGTGCTAGATAGAAAACAAAGCGATACTTTGTTTCATTTTACAACAGACCGCAATGAACGCTACAAGCCATCCCAGCGCTGTAAACAAACGTAACACATGACTACTATGTTCCCTGTGCATTGCTGCGTCCCTCCCAAAGGTCACGTGACACTCTCGCGACATTAATGAAAATCTAGTGAACGAGAAATAAAAGAAAAGCACTGGGTAGGTGACGCAAGTTGCAGCACTAATCAAAGGGTCCAGTCACATTCATCTGTCCAGTAATCGAGGAAGAGGCACTTACTCGACAAGGAAGGCCTCGACGTCCACCGCGAAGAAGTCGTCTCCAAACTCGTCTGTGAGCCGCACAAAGTTCCCAATGAGGTTCCCATTCTTGTACACCAAGAGCGCGGGCACACCTTTCCGCTCCTGCACGGTGCACACGGCGTCCCGTCACAAGCGTCCCAGGATTACGCCACACATCCGAGGTGGATCGCGAGAGTTTAAAACTGAAACTAATGAAAGTGGGTTCTAAAACTTTTGTACTAAAGTAGGGCTCATGAAATTTATTAGAATTGTTATCTATAAATGGTAGATATATAAAAATAAACCAAAACATGTTGTCTTTTTTGAGTGTTTATTACATACTATGTACCTCACAACACATAAAGAACCAACAGCCGAAAGGGTTAGTGCAACAGGACAAGTTGTATGGTTCTCTCAACCATCATATTGTAAACATGACGACGGCAACGAATGTCCGGTCAGCACTTACAAAGTGCCGACTCATGCCGGCGGCGGAGGCCTCCACGATGCAGAACTTGACCTGGGGACACTCCTCTGCCAGGCAGCGGAGGCAGCCGTTCATCGTCTGGCAACCCTGTATGCCCTGCAAGCAAAAAAAGTTCCAGGGAAGTGTGAAACTAGTGCTCTAGAAGGTGAGTAGTGGCAAATGCGGTGCACACTCCGTCAGGCTTCCACGCTGATGGCGCCGTGTCGCACTGCCGTAGTTTCTCCGAGCGGCAGCACTACCAAGATGGGGCGTCGGCTACTAAAAGGTTATATCACACTCGGGTGTTTTGAATTATTGTTTATATCAAACAGTCCAAACATCCCCTTGAAAATCACATGTAATTAGTACAGGAGCGGTGTCTTTTGGTATCCAACTCCTATGGCGGGGACACTCGATATAGCGAACAGGGCCGGGGCCTCGGCCTTCGGTTGCTTTTTCCGCCATCTGATTGCGCCATTGGTGAGCACATCGCTTGCGTTGCGTGGCTGGTAGACTGCCAAGCCAGCATACACGCGGGAAGATACGCAGCGAAAGAGCAGTCGTGGGAAAGGAAACAATGAACCCTAGAAAAAGAAGTGGAGGATCGCAAAAGTAAGGGGAAGGGTACGCGCGCGTGCAGAGGGAGAGCAGGGGTAGCCTGCCGTTGGAAAACGGTAGCCTGCGCCCTTTCCCCGAACACTGCTGATGCTGCACGACTCCCTAGCCCCAAAATAAAATAAGAAAAAAAAAAGTCTTCAGCAAGTCCAGTGTGTTGACAACAATAGTTGTGCAATCATACTTTGAATGCCTTATCTTTGTTTACCTTTTTCTTTTGCCAGTATTGCTTTGCCCTTTTTTTTCCTTTCATTTTATGTTGTTTGAATTTAGAGCTTCCTTTTTGGTTGCTTGTTTAACTTTTTTTCTATAGATCAAGAGATTTTTTTCATGTGTCGCGCTTTTCCGTTTTAATTTTTTTTATTATTATTATTTTTGTGTTTTGTTGCTTATGCTGTGTGGAGGTCCCGGCCAGGCGCTCGTGTAAGCGCGGCGGTGTTGCTCTTGGATGCTCTATTTGGTAAGCTCCCGTTTGACGCAACCTTCGGTATTAGCAGAGACGCCAGGAAATTTCAACTCGAGCTTAATTTAACATATATTTGCTTATTAAATTGATATATCAAACTATTTTACGATCCCCTATGAATTTGATAGATCCGGGTTTGAGTTATACATGGCAGGTAGCTGCAACTTGTGTTAACTGTTCCTCCAAGGGAGCAGGTGTCCGCAGTGCTAGGCCTCACCTCGGAGTAAATGTGAATGACGACGGTGACGCCGGTCTTTTCCTTGTCCACTGCATCCAGGAACGCCTGGCCGTCTTCCAAGCAGATAAGGTGTCCAAATTTTGGTCTGCGCGGAAAAATCAAAAGAAACCAGAGACAGGTTGGTGCAATTCGGATAAATTTTCTAGCTTATTAACTTCATCTCTGTTTAAAAAAACAGCAATTGGCCACCCAAAAGACTGAGGCATGTATATTTTTTGAAGGACAAAATCGTTTGCCAGGACATACCGGTGCGGAAGTATTTATGTTACTATAATTTGAACTGTTAATTAAAAGGAAAGTGAAGCAGTTCAATATACCTGGGAAAAACAAACGCTAGAATCATACTCATGTCGCCTCCAGGATTATGAAGACCATGATTATAATCCAATCTGATGCGAGGAAGAGGCGTAAATGTGCTTTCCAAATAGTGCTAAATAGCAATAAAACAGTACTAAAAGTAGTACTTAAAATAGTACTTCTAAAGGCAGCATACACAACGAGGAAAAAAGAGAGGGAGCGTGATCATGGTAATAAGAACCCGAGACTCAGGAACACAGAAGGGGACGAACACAACAAAACACAACGTTCTGCATTCCTGAGCCTCGGGTTTTTATTACCATGAATAACTACCACCTCGCTTGTTTTTTTAAGTATCGTTGCAGGCAGCGTGTTGTCATCTCCAGAAATCTCAGCATCTCCACTTCTTCCGCAAATCTTTCCCGATCAGTCGACAATGTGCTTGTGGTTCACTTTCTTGCTCTTAACGTCGCCTTGCCCGTTCGTTAGAATACTTTGCGCTTGCGCCTGCCATAATTTATGGCTGTGTGCAATAGTTTCACGGCCTTGCCTAACTTTCACGATGCAGTCTGTGTACACGGCAAGGCACGCAGGAATTCACGCAACTCAAGCGCTTATTAAAGCTACCCATGCAAACTCTTCCGTTCAGCAAGGCATGGAGTTGAGACAATATTAGACTGAAGTGTCGGGCAAGTCGTGTAGGTGCGTGTCGGCGTAATGGGGAAGGTATATTATTGGGTTGTTTGTTTTTGTATCTCTCCTGTCTTGTACCATGTTTGCTTGCTGTATCGCACAGAAGTAAAATTTCAGTTGTGCTGAAATTTTACTTCTGTCCTGTTTTTTCCACTTCAATAATTCTTCCCTTTATCTGAAATGATGTAGAAAGTTATCCTCGAGCTGCAAGCACACACGAGTGGCACTCACTGGGGAGTCAAAAGCTCAAAAGGTAACGTCACATCGCATGTTTTTTTTTGTTTTTTTTTTCTCATCTTTTTTCGTATTTAATAGTCATATTTTTAGGGCATATCGTAACATTCGAATTCGGCTCATTTTGTATGAACAACGAAAAGTTACTCAGCAGACAAGAGGAAAATTTGGCTCCTAATTGCTTTTTGCCCGACTTTCTGAATGTCGCAGACGCGACAAAACAACTGCGTTTGTTCTGTTTCTTACCTGGCATTTATCTGTGACATCATCTCCTCCATCCGCTTGAGCATGTACTCCTGCAGAAAGTCGTCATCCTCTTCCTGTAGTTCGTCCAACGCCGCTTCCTTTTCCTTTTGTCGCTTCTCTGTGTCGAGCTGCAAGTACGCATTTCCGTCACGCCAACATTCGCAGCGTAGCGAAAGCACCGCGTGTCATGCGTTCCAATCTTAATAGTGACAACAGTAATGATCGCAACACTCGCTACAAAAACATCAAACAATGTAAAGGCAATGGATCCCTTCAAGATAACTGCAGCTTGTTCAAAAAGGAGGACATTCGCAATACAAATAACCATGTTAGGCTATAATTAGTTGTCTTTTTTCTGTTTTTTTACTTTCAAAAGTATTTAAAGGAATAAAAAAAAAAAAGATTTCTGACTTGCAGATAGAGTTGCAACGAAGACTGATAATAATAAAAGAAAAATATACAAAACAAAAGAATCAAGAGCTAATTTGATTATGGCATGTTGTGCGCATGCTAAGGCAGATCGTCGCCAAAATATGATAAGCAACATCGACACGCCCTTACATTTCACAAGTTGGAACGTTTTATAATTGGGAAAAAAAGTTATGCAACAAAACAAAACAAACCATTTTGGGTTGCCTCCATCTTTAGTTCAGCGACGCTTATTTCGCGAATGAAATAAACAATTAAAATTAAAAAAAAAACAAAAAAAAAAACACGCCGGCATGAAGAGATTGAAATCCCCCGTCCTATATCGAAGGCATAGCGTTGTGCAGGAGTAATTCCAAACTATCACTAGGATCGCACAGTGCTAATCGTTGGGGAAAACAAATCCATAAGCTTACGTCAGATTTGCAAGTGAGCGACAGCTTCTTGATGAGCTGAAGTCGCTCCTTCTCCTGCTGTTCCCGCTTCTCACTCTCCAACTGCTTGAAGCGCTGCCAGTCCTTCAACACTCCTTTCGGACCAGTCTTCGAAGAAGAACATACAAAGAAAAGGCAGGAGAAACAGGTGCTGAAACATTTGCTCCGAGCATCCAAATGTTCAAAAACGGACTTCCATGCTGCACTCGTGAACGCATTATAAAAAGATAAAAAGGGTGATTACAGACATAAACACAGACCTATAGAATACTCAAAAGAGCCGCTGACCCTTCGAGGGCGGGAATCTATATTGTGGGAGCATTTTCGAGACGGGGAAACTGGACAAGGCAGTTCTTGCGAGTTCGCCGTGGAGGGATCACTCACATTGACGGAACAGCCTTCCCATTGCCGTACTTCGACGGGAGGAACGTCCGCGGAAGCCCGTGCACCGGTCCTGGCGTTTTCGTCCGGATCGCTGGACTGTGCGCTGGCCTCGTCCTCGTCTTCGCTGCTGCTGCAGTAGCATTCCAGTTTCTCGCCCAAAATCCGATCTTCCAGGGTCGCCATCGTTATGATGTAAACAGAAATAGGCTGTTGCTCGGTTGCGGCTCCTTAGCTGCGCGGTTGGCGCGGTCATAGGTTGCGGTGGCTCCACCTGGCTCCACCGCTCCACTCAGTGGCTCTCCCGCTCTTTCACCACTCTAGCTGCATGGATGGATAAATACGACTGAGCCCTTTGGATCGGGCGGTAGCTTACGCCACCTAGCTTCTCTAGCTGCACGCGGTACCCTAGCGGATGACTGTGGAACCTGTGTTTCCTGAAAACAAAATATCCGAAACAAAGATTGACCTCATAATCCTGACACCGTGGTGTAGAAAAGGGGAAAAAAACTTTTAGTCGAAAGAACATACACAAAAGAAGGTAATGTCTCTTAGCAGCGGTGTGACGTTGCATATCTCTATGACCCAGAAACTGCGGCCTAAACAGGAGACAAATGTAAAACACGCGAACTGCGCGTTCAGAGTAAATGAGAGGTTCCCGTTTGCACAACAGTTATCCACAGTCACTACAGTGCCGAAGGTGCCGTAGCAACGACATTTGCGCTGTATTTTATATAAATTTCTCATGTGATAAATCTGTCCTACATTGGGAATTTTCCGCGGCGCCAGGATCTTCAGTGCCACTGCTGAAAGTGCTCCAGCTGCTCGTCCAAGGAGTCTGTTTCCTCGAAGGGCATTTCTCAACATCTCGACTCTGCAAGAACAAAACAAAGAAGCAACAGATGCACGACAACAGCTGCAATGACAACACAGCCTCTGTGAAAGCCGTGAAACGGGAGTCCACGAGTTTATTCAGCGCCTTCACTATTTTCAATGAGGGGTTGTTTTGTTCTCGCGATAGTAGCTTTCAATTTTCATTGCCCCACTCATATGAGATTTCAGAGAAGAAAACGCAGGGAAGGCAAATAGGCAACCAACGAGTTTACAGTCAACCCTCACGATCAGATGGCTGAATCCGAAACTGAAAGCAAACATAAAAATCGAACTTTTGGGGAAATTTGTGGAGAGCGCAAAATAAGGTGTATTTTCTACTCATTATGTCGGCAAATAAAAATCTATTCTTTAAAAAAATTATATTTTTAACCTTTAGGAACAAACACGAAAACAGCTGGGTCATCTGCTAGCTCGTGAAAAACTCTCTACACGGCGCTAGCGTCGGGGGCGTCTTGTTTTGTGTTTTTAAAGCGTTTGATATTTTTTTTTTCGCCGTGTTTCCGACGAGTTTTCGTCGGCGATGGTCGTAAATATCGCTCTCTTATCATCGTAGCCGCTTTTATTCGAACACAATGGCACTTTATCGGCCTGTCCAGTCCTGGATGAAGGCGTCCGAAGCCGTCAAAATCATCGGCACCGAACACGGCGAAGGATTCACGGTCAGTGGTACAATCCCAACGGCGGGAGTCTCTGCTCTTGCTTTTCGCGAATTTGAGGAACGGCTCACGCGAATGTTTTTCACACATGTAACGAAATAGTGTGACTCTCTTTACATACCTGTCTTCGGTTTGATTTCTAGGTTGTGGTATTTTGTTGTCCTAGAAACGCTGTAGCGCTCTCCAAAACGAAACTGCGCTTGCGGGGGTAGCTGATAAGTGGGACAGCGAACACCTGTTTTGGTTACCGCCCGAATTGAACGTCGCAATTTCCTAGTCATTGCCGCGTGACAGTAGATGAACAGCGAATTAAGAGTGCACTTCGTCAATTGTTGCAGGTATACATCATCCAAGTCAGCGTGGCGCCGTACCGTTGGACCGCAAAGCACCGCTATAGCGACTTCAAGGACCTGCACGATAAGGTATAACGCTTGTTTTTTAAGCGTAACAGCTCGAGGTTGAGGGGTTTGTCAACGTACGCGGACGCTGGACACTCTTTAATATCGTTTATAGCGGGCATAGTTATACCAGGTAAATGTGCGTTCTTTGCTTGTTACCCAGCGGGGACCAAGTATTAGCTTAGGGTATTTGATGGAAAACAGAATAACCATCTTTCGGGTATATTTTAATACCCGAAAGGTGGTCTGTCTGTTATCCATCAAATTTTACTCGAAAAAAAATGCCAAATGTAGCCCACCCACTTGAAACCGTGTGGAATCGGGCAATTTCTAAAGCAGGTACCCTGCTTTAGAAATTAATTGCCTGATTGACAATTTTACTATCGAAAAAATTCCAAAGATAGCCCACTCACTTGAAACCATGTGGAATCAGGCAATTTTTAAAGCAGGTACCCTGCTTTAGAAATTGCCTGATTAACAATAATTGATATTGTAAGCAGTGAGAGTGCAGGCGAGCTGGCAAGATTTTGTTGGGTTAATTCGTTTTTTTATTGTTCCCCGTCTCAGGGTTTACAAGATGTCGATTGCTATTATTAACAATAGCAATTATTTTTTTGGGCAACTAAACAGACATATTTTATTTTGTCTTTCAACTACTTTAATGTGATACTCATGACTTGCTCTAATAAAGCAGTTGATTTAGGAATGAGTGGACATGTAACGAAGTGGAGCATTATTTTTTTTCTCATTTTTATTTTTGGAGGGGGTTAGGCAGTATATTTTTTTAATAGTAAGCTTTGTGATGTCACGCCACTGCAGTGGTGCTGCTGAATTGTCATTGCTTACGTACAGACGCTTTGTCTCACGTGAATCTGGCTTCCGCGCATGTGCAGTGCCCACACCTGGTGTGGGCTAATGCGGGCTTGTTTGTAAACCGCGTTCAGGTGCATGCAAAATGTCTGTGTGCTCGCTGGCTTGCAGCTGACTGCAAGCTACCACGTAGACAAGGCACTGCTGCCGCCCAAGAAGCTGTTTGGAAACCAGTCTGAGGCATTTGTGCAGCAGCGCCAGGCTGAGCTGGAACACTACCTGCAGACCCTGGTACACCAGTTCTCTGCGGGACTCCCCTTGTCCCTAGCACACTTTTTGGATTTCCCCAAATATGTGAGTCGCATCCGTCTCCATCCTACCAGCGTGGCCTGTGCCAAGCTCCATTCGAGAAGTATGCATAGCGTACATAAAGATATCTTCTGAGCTTCATTAGAGAAATATGCATAGCATACATACGAAAAACACGGGGTCTCTTATGCTATTCCTAAGATGACTTAAAGGCGAAAGTCCAAGCGCCAATGTAAACGTGATGGCGAATCTCCGAAGACAGCACGCTCTCGGAAGTCTCACTTTTGGTGCTGTTTCATTGGCTCACTCCGATCGTGGCGTCGGCTGTGCTCTCTGTGATAGCGAACCTTCGAAGACAGCACGCTCTCTGACGACACACTTTTGGTGCCGTTTCATTGGTACCTTTCATTTTGGTACCTTTAGTGTCGCTGACGTGTTATCATACTTTTTCGTGTCGCCGAAGTGTTCTCACTCAGACTTTGAAGGTCAGCTGAACGATGAGACATGTGCTTTCGCCTTAAAAGATATCTTCTGGTGTTAGGCATTACATAATTAAATTCCAGGGTTTTCACTTGTCCCTGAAATTGGAGACCCAATTTTAGAGTCCTTGAAAACCTCAGAATGTTCAATGGTGTTTCAAAACTGAAGTAGGGTTGTAAATTGGGCCAGTTGGTAACAGATAAACTTAATTAAAAACAGCCTCAGTGAACACGGACGATGAAGAGGAAACTGACATGACAGGACAACGGCTGCTTGAAAACCCTCGAGCTTTTGTGATCGTAGTCACCGCCATTGCCCTTCTACAGTAATGAAGCATGATTACAACATGTTCTTTTTATTCATACTAAAACATTAAACTTCAGTTTCAGGTAAACAAGTATTACTTTGTAGTATCGCAATTAAAACATATGCCAAAAGTTTCTTTGAGCGCGTTGCCGCATAAGTATAGTAGTTTCGGTTTGGCTTCTACCATCATCTTGCTTTGATTTTCCTCATTGGTCCACATTCATTACACTTCCTCAGCCTGCTTGTCAGCTGCACTTGCTTGGCTCAATTCGTATATGCTTCACATGGTGCAAGGTGCCGTGAACATACTTGAGGTTGTGATGCCTACGAAGTGCAACTGACAATGTTTGGACAGTCTGCGATTAAAAAAGCCATATCAGTTGTGTGAAACACTGTGGCAATGAGAAGATGACGGCTGATAGCTTCATGGGTCACTGGACGGCATGCGTAATCGAACGGTCAGTTGACCAACAGGCATAAAACCTCAACACTTCATGCCATGAGTTGGTAATAAAAAATATTTGCAGTCCGTTAAGGAAGTTGTGCTGTTATAAAACTACCAGGTGCAACACTACATCTTTTTTCTTGTATTTTTACGGGGCCTGGTCTTTGAAAACCCTAGAACTTTTGTCTTCAAAACCTTGAAAACTCCACTTCATTTTTGTTTTTGAAAAACAATGCAGTATCACCTAGGAAGATCACACATAAAATATTACGACCTAGTTCTGTCTAAATGTTTTTTTTTTTAACAGTCCGGCAAACTTGCAATGCGCCAAGTTGCCGAAATCAGCCAACTCTAGCTGGCGAATCGGGGCGCAACCAACAGTGCAGTCAAAGCGTAGTCATTAGCATAGCCAACATTGAGCTGCACGGCATCACTTCTTAGGAGCCGTCCGGCCCTCCCACCATTACCGCCGGTTCCCGCATCACAACTGACATTGTCGTCTCACCATTTGCGATTGTCTCTCGGTGTTTCATTTAGACTATGTGCGCAGACTGAGGCCACAGTTGTGCAGAGGTCATTGATTGTCGTAGACACCAAAACATGGTGAAGAGAGCGGTGCAGACAACACTTGCGCCATGGTCATGCCCGCCCAAGCCCGCTTGTCATTGTGTAGAGGATCATGTGACATCTCGTACCACGCGATAGCCATGTTTTTGGCGGCCCAAGGCCAATGCTGCTAGTCGAAGCCGAAGTTTCGGTCTCGATTTAATTTTGCTCATGTTTAAAGTGAGATTTAACAATGTGTATTCCATTTTTTGCGAAGCAAATGATGTAGTGCTTTTTAATGTGAAATGGCTCATTTACCTGATATTTTCGGAATTTTTAGTAGAGTTGCCCTTTGATGGCTGGTTCACGTATTTGCGTTTTGAGTGCGTTCGACTGCTTTCAACCACTTGTGGCCACCTACGACAATAGAACACTGGCGTCATCTGTCGGGTAACCATTAGTGATGGGCCGAACTTTTGCCGAATCGAAAGTTCGGCGCCGAATTATCGGCAAAGCCAAACTTTTCTAAAGATTTGGCAAGAATACATTGTTGCCAAACTGACGGTGATATTTAGTTTTTTTTGGCGAAAAAAGGTTTTATGTTGTATTTTTTTAACTTAAATGCAACATGTAATGAATATTGGCACAGTTATTACTAAATAATGTGATATTCTACAAGATAATTCTATTGGTGCTGTTTTTGTGTGTTTATTGGCAATTTTAGTGACTTCTTGCAGAAGTGGCGTGACAACGAGGTTGGGTAGTAGCAACGTTGGGTAGTAGCAACGTTGGGTAGTAGCAACGTTGGGTAGTAGCAACGTTGGGTAGTAGCAACGTTGGGTAGTAGCAACGTTGGGTAGTAGCAACGTTGGGTAGTAGCAATGTTGGGTAGTAGCAACGTTGGGTAGTAGCAACGTTGGGTAGTAGCAACGTTGGGTAGTAGCAACGTTGGGTAGTAGCAACGTTGGGTAGTAGCAACGTTGGGTAGTAGCAACGTTGGGTAGTAGCAACGTTGGGTAGTAGCAACGTTGGGTAGTAGCAACGTTGGGTAGCAGCAACGTTGGGTAGCAGCAACGTTGGGTAGCAGCAACGTTGGGTAGCAGCAACGTTGGGTAGCAGCAACGTTGGGTAGCAGCAACGTTGGGTAGCAGCAACGTTGGGTAGCAGCAACGTTGGGTAGCAGCAACGTTGGGTAGCAGCAAACGCAGTCACGAATCATGCTACGAGTGTTTCGGTTTAAAGGCCTTATCTGCATGCGGAAGCCTGCAAGTGTTTGTGGTGTAAATACGAAGGCAATAACACTACGTCTTTACTTTCTCTGGGAGTTACCTTTCGTGCGCGAAAGTGAATGCCACGGTTACTGAGCTTTCACCAGAAAAGATAACAATATTGTCAGTATGCATGTTTTTCGATTTGAGTCGCTTGACGTCAGCTTTGCATGAAAGTGTGCGTCCCATATTCGCAACGTCTCTTTTTTAACCTTTAAAATGCCGGTTTCTGGTGTTAGGACACACACGGACGTTTAGGAAGATGGGAAGTTAAGAATGTCGGATGTGCAACGTCGAGCACAATAGTTCTGCGTTTAGTTTTATGTAGATACATGAAAACCGCGAAATAACACAAATTAAAAAGCAGCATTTTGTTTTGGCACGAACTTCTTGTGAGCCGAAAACAGGATTGTTATAATTTCAAGGAGTGCTTTAAAGTAATTGTGAGTCAATGTTTCAACTACCTCGTTGCATCACTAAAAAAGGTCAAATGAGAATTCCATCATCCAGAATGTACCGCATCATCTGTCACTTGCGCAGTAGACTGCGTAAATTACTAGTCGATCTTCTGTTGTTGAGGCAGAAAATATTGAAGAGAACCACACTCGCAAAGGCTGACTAATGCAGTTACCATGGTGTCTACTCCCATACCTCGCCGTAACCGCTGGTTGCTCTACAATGTACAACGGTAACTATACGACCGCACAGCGTCCATTTGCAATCCATGGCCTTGTCGCGTTCTCACGCGTGCGCGGACATTTGACGAATTTTTGCCGAATCTTTGCCGAACTTTGCCGAATCTGAAGTTCGGCAGATTCAATCCATCACTAGTAACCATGAAACATTTTCGATCTCGAAATAATTCCAACAATGGGATAGCGAACCATTTTTGTCGGATGATGCGTAAATTCGATCTCACCAATACCTCAGAACTTCAAGTCCGTAGTTGTACGCAGATGAGAAAACATTCCCGGGCTAACTGGTAGGTGGCACCAGTGTGCCATTGTGTTCCCTTATCCTAAGCAGTCGCAATTAAGCGGTTGCAATGCGGTCGGTCGCACTCTGATGCAAGTGTGAACCAGTCTTCGAGGGTGAACGGACTGTGGCTACATCAGGGAGATATATCATTTGACGCTTGACGCGATGTCACACAGGAGGTGCGGACGATTGTGGACGACCTGGCAGAACGGCTCTTCCGGGAGGGAGAGGAAATCCTCAGCAAGGACTCCACGTTCTCGACGACGCCGCTGGTCCTGCACTCCATTACGGAGCGGCTCAAGCTGGCCGAACCCACCTGCCGTGAGTGTTCCGTTGCCGGACATTTTCCAAGAGCGTCGTCTCTATAATCGCTGGATGTTTAAAAAGTGGCAACAGTCTTCATAAGTTTGCCGTTTTGAATCTTGGGATTGTGCAGTTTTTCCTTGGCCTCTCCCAGTAGCATAGGCAGAGGGGTGGAGGGGGATATGGTTTTGGGATCAGCCCTCCCCCCCCCCCTTTCAAGTGATTAGGTGATTACACCACTTCCCCCGAACTCTTTACACCCAGTTCCATAGCCTCCTTTTGCTCTAAAGAAAGATTCCTGGCTATGACACTGGTCTCCATTCAAGATGGGCTGATTGAAAGTGGCAGTGTCAGGTTGTTCGATAAAAACATTCTTTGATACAGTCATTTTGTTAGAGCTGCAATCGATTATGTTATCGTCACACCTGTCATTCTTTATTGATCTTTAACAATGTAATTTAAGTTCCAAACATTTATTTTGTTTTTGGTCTCCGAGCTTATGAAACAAGTTTACGGCTTCGCACTCCCGCCATATATGCAGTGTCGGTGCTTGGCAATGTTAAAAAAACATTTTCGTGTCCCTAAAAAGGCTTGAAGTATGCTATCATTTGAAAAGATAAGTGGTGGTAAGCCAGGTTGAGAAGTTTTTTGTTAATACCGTGTCAAAGAAGTTGAGATTGGCGAGAAACGCTTTGATTGCTTGCTACTACAATCTAGGTTTGGCTGGTTGAAAATGAACCCCCTCGAAGTGTTAAGTTTTCTTTAATGTGGCTAGAGGTCATCCCTATTTCTCTCAGTAATAAAACATGCTATATTTAGTAAACTCGGAGTTTAGGACAGTAGTCTTGCATTTTTTTGTTTTCATATGGCACCATTGTTGCAAAAATAACTTTCCTAAAAGTGGGTCGGTAAACAGACAGCATTGCGTTGGTCTCCGTCATTGCAGTTTTGTAAAGGTTGAAGTGGCAATTGCACGACAACGTACACCTTTTAGTCAATCGCTTTACAAACTTTTCGTTGTCATGTAAGGTTCTGGTTGTCTGTATGTCTGTGTCCTTTTAGACATGGGAGGCAATGGCACTGCCTTCCCAAGATCCAATAACTTTATAATCTCCTCGTGACCGGCCGGTTTGGCTATGCATCAAGGCTCTTTTACAGTCTGCCGTTTTTAGTTTGTCGTCAAGCTATTGTTGACGTTGAACGTGCTACATCGACAAAACCATGGCAGTCTTCAAATTTGACACTCTTTTAGTAAAGCTTGTTCAGCACTGTGCTCCAACTGTTAGCTTCATGAAGCTTTGCTCGCACAATAACTTTGGTGGTCTTATACTTCGTTTCAGCTTCGGTCCAGACGCAGCCGATGCTACAAGCGCGAGCATGTGGCCCAGAACAGTGCTTGCACTGCACGAGCGCGCGTGCTTGGCAGGGATGCTGACAGCCCGGAGCTCGCGCTTGTAGCTTTGGCTGCGTCTGGACCGAAGCTGAAACGAAGTATAGCTCCTCTTTGGAGTGCAAGCGCAAAATGCATCCTGGTCTGGCGGCCTGACACAGCCAGCGTGGAGATAGAACATGTTCTTTATCTCCATGCCGGTGGGGTTGCAGCGTGCCAAACGCCACCGGTTGTGTTGGTTATGTCGAGAGGCCAGACTGTACAAGGTCTGGTTTTTGCCAACGTGCATCGCCATGCCATGCACGCGTTACGTCGGAGTATAATAGATTTTTTAGTGACGACTTTCCCGCATCGTTGCCCGTGTCGTGCAGTGTCCGGAGACAAGAGGCGGGACCTGGCCCACGTGCTGGACTTTGTCTCCCAGCTGCGGAACCTGGAAGTAACGGGTGGCATGGCTCACGTCGGCTCAAGCAACATCTGCACAAACGTCCTCGTCTATGACCTGAGCCCCTTCAAGGCACTCGAGTCCCTGCAGGTCGGTGTCTGCCAAATATTGTGCCACTATTCCCGTCGATGGTTGTGTTAAAGGGTCGGAATTAATTATTTCGACGTTCATTCTCAAGATGACTTCCTGCACATTGTTCCGACACAGAGGTAATGACCAATTTGAGGGAAAAACAAACGACGGTGATCAAATGCCTTCTTGGTTTTATATAGGCTTTGTCTTTCGAGTAGTACGGTTTCTGCGACAACTAACTGCTAGCTGACACAATGCTCGGTTGTAATGGTTATTTTTGAATGGTGATACTTCAGCTCTCTCAACCGATCATCCTGCAATTGTACTTTGGTGTGGATTTTTTTTTTTTTTTCATAATTTCTGTAGTGGAATTGGGGAGGTACTTTTTGTACTTGTACTTTTTTCATACGAGGTTTAGTTAAAGTTCTCGATAAAAACCTGGGATGCCAATTCTAGAATCCAGTTGTATTTACTGACAAGGAAAATCCCTCGATTGGATTTTCCTCGTGCCACATCGAGATATGCTGAGTTTCCGCATTATAATATGCATACCTGCCAAGTCTCCCGTATTATTCGGGAGACTCCCGAATTTTAACCAATTTGTACGGTTGTACGATTGACAGAAAAATCTCCCGGAGAACTCAAATTACTAAAACAAGGAGTCTCTGCCGTTGCAACAAGCGGCTGCAATGATAACGAGGCCCAGCTGTATCTCGCTAGCATGAGCAGGGCAATATAAATGTAATGACGTTGCCTTCATTGAAATTTGATATCAATATTTATTTTTTAAAAATGCAACTCCCCCCCCCCCCCCCCCCCCGGCTTAGAAATTCTCAAGGATTTGGTTTCTCTGCACTTGGCAGGTATGGATATGCCATGCCTCAAGATTATATTATGTCACACCTCCATATCATAATGCGCTATCTTTCCGCATCATAATATAGCGAAACACCGCTCAAACAAACTATTTGGATGAACAACAAACTCTCGTAAAATTCCCCAGCGAGTGAACGAGGAAACGTTCACATGAACAAACATTTTCTCAAGGTCCCCCAAAGTTTGTTCAAGCGTTGTTTCACTGTGTGCCATGCCCTCACGTCATAATACTCCGTGTTAACCTGTTATAATATATTCTATGCCCCCCCCAGGCATAAAGGCTCCTTCACACACTTGCGACTAGAGACGACCTCTTTTAATCTTTTACGAGGGAACGTAGTGGCACCATCTATTGGGCCACTGTGACACACTTAAGATTTCTGTATATTTTCTTTTTTCGCACATCATTCTCTCACTAGTTACTCGAAAAACTCTTCATAATGTTATACACGATCATCTCTCATCTCACAAATTCTTCGCTCTAGTGAAACGATGTCCCTGGTCCACCGCATAAATGGCGCCAGTGCGGTTCGTTGTCGTAGGACACAAGTGTGTGAAGCAGCCTTCGGATGCCATGTCACTATGTCACAGCATCCAGGGAGCAATCCAAAGAAACGTATAACTTGGCACGAGCGATTGGCGATCCTAGGTGCCTCTCGGGCATAATATGGTTCTGCTCCAAAACGTTGGTTAGTGCCAGTGTACTTTTCTTTAGTGTTTCTATGGCTCTTCTCTGGCTCTCTACATAACTGCCCAAGTGCCAGACTCGAGCCAAAGATGCCACGCATGAACCGAAGAGCCAGCAGTGAAGCTTAAGTTTGGCACTTGTGTGGCGACTTAAGCCCAGAGATGCCAGATGACAGCCAAACTGACCAGGAGTGAAGCCTAAGTATGGCACTTGTTTGGCAAATAGATTTTTATTGAAATTGTGAAATGATGCATAGATTATGCTCGGCCGTCATTAGTAGGTGTTATCGCTTCCAGCGTGAAGCCCATGATTGCTTCCAAGTTCGCGTTCGCGAGCACTTGTGTAGAATGCGTTTTTATCCGAGCCCGGCCCGAATGCTGACGGAAGCTCCGTGTCCAATGCGAGCTCACGGTGCATGACCAACTAATGGCGACCGCGCATAATCTACGCATCATTTCAAAATTTCAAAACGGGCCTGTTAGGGTCAAGATACCCGGACTCTGGCCAAAGAGAGTCCAATTTGGCCCTGCCTTGGCTTCTTTGGGCTTTTTAAGGGCCTAAAACGCCTAAACAAAAACCAAATTTTGGCCACTCGCTACCTGGGATGTGGGTGGCAAAACTGTCCCTTCTCCCCGCAGATTACCAACTGCGAGGTGCGGGGTCGCCTGGTGGGACTGGACGGGGTGCGTGCGACGCTGCGGGTGCTAAGGGTGGAGGGGGGCCTGCCCGACCTGGGCTCACTGTTGCTCGGGGGGGAGCGCCTCGTTTGGGACGCCTCGGGAAAGACCCCGCAGGGCCCCCTGTGGGCACGCCTGGAGCAGGCGCACTTCGGCCACAACGCCATCGAGAGGATCGACCCCGTCGTGGTGAGCGGAAAAACCAGCATTTCTTTGCGTTGTTGCTCTCGCCATTGCCAGCGTCGTTCTACTACGTTTCCGTTTCACTTGCTTGTGCGCATTGTCCAACCTGTCGCCGTTCTTAGTCATCTATCCTGTTGATTGAAGACAAAGTTAATGAACAAGCGAGCTGGTTAAAGTAACACAAATTTTAAACTGGAGGCGAACAACAAGAAAGGGAGAAGCACACGTCTGAAATTCGAGAAGTCAAAACTTGAGACTTGCGGATTTGTCCCTTTCTTGTCGTCCGTTTGTCTCCGATTAACAATATATGCTATCCTCTTACTTTTTTGCTTTTCTCACTGCAGTTGAATCCTGCGAAATCGACGAGAATTGCGAGAAAGTTTGTTGTCTCGAGAACTTCGTTGTCGGGAAATCGGCAAGCCGCTGCGACATGTTAGTTGTGGTGGCACACAAACGAGCGAACATCGTCACTGGAATATGGAGTTCTCCCAATTTTTTAGTTGAAAAAGCTGATGCCCCTCTTTTATGAATCTGGTCGCAGTGCTGCATTTACGATGACGTCATCATTGATGTGCTCTACAGAACACAGCACTGGGTACAAACGAACGATCAGGATTTGAGCTCTCCACCTTGAATTGTGAGCCAAGTGCTTTGCCGACTATGCTATCCAGGGTTGATGCTTGTAATTTTTGTTTTTTCTCTCCTAAAAATGAAGGCTGTCGCCATAGATATTGGTGTAGAAAGTCCTCAACTGTGGCATTAAAGTGAGCAGTGAATTATGGTGCCTACCAATGCACCTTCGAAGCAAATGTAAGATAAGCTGTGTTGTCGTGTTTGCACCAAGAGTGTCAGTTTCATACACTGCGCAACACTGCTAGTGTGAACGTAATATTGGTGCTTTCTTGCATCTTACTTTCAAAAGGTGTTGGCAGGCACCACATTTTGCCGCTTAAGTTAGTGCACTAAAGGAGCACTTCACACTGCACTATTAGTAGTTTTTATGATAGCCTTTTGACTCTGTGAGAAAAACGCAAAAACCTTTGCACTAACAATGTGGTGCAGCGTACATTATGAATGCACTTTAATGCGCTAAGGTAAGAGTTGTCTCTTTCTAGTAGGAGTTGTCTCTTTCTAGCATGAACATTTGGCAATTTTCGTAATTGTGCTGTGTCTTTGCCTTCCTTGTTTTTTTTTGTTTTTTTTGCCCTGTTTTACCTTGTAAGATGATCAACCAACTTGCCCAGCTTTCTGCCTTGTTGAACTTCAATTTTCCGAAGTTTTTAGGTCATTGTTTGCTTTTTTACCTTACTTTTTGATATCTCTGTGTGAGAAAATGCCACACTTGATGAAGCTAACCTTTCGTAGCTCATGGCATCGCTTTTGCATTGCCCTCCGCTTGGCTCTCATGAGAAAAGGCTCAAGCTACGCCTAAGCATTTCTTATGAGTTGTGAACGCGAAAGCCTGCCTTTTGCTCCCTTGTTTCGTCTGCGGCGTATTTGCATCGGGCAAGCACGCGCTCTCCCAGCTTTTTTCGCCTCTCTGACCTTGAATGCTTCAAGTTACCAGCGCGCTAGCGGTGCGTACACGCAGTACCATGGGGTGGCGGTCATTGTAATTGACTCGCAGCGGCCAATGGGAGCCCCGTTCCTTGAAACTATGGTGCGCGCCAGGAAATGGGACTGAAGCCGAAATCCATCGGCTTCACTCCACTCTTTTGGGATCAAGGAAGCTAGGTGCCGTTTGGCTAGGCTATTCGTGTGGTTTCAAAGCTGGGAGATTGCGGCTTCACTTGGAGAAAGAAGTTTAGGTGCCGTTTGGCACGGCTTCGAAGCTGATGACGTCGGCTCGCTCCATGGATCAGTTAATGCTTTCGCATTAAAAAGTGTTGTCACACGCAGCGTCTGCTTCCCTGTGTGAAGACGCTCGACCTGAGCCACAACGGAATCGCGGAGCTGGAGAACCTGGAGTCGCTTCCGTGCCTCTCGGATCTGGACTTGTCTCACAACCGGATCGAGCAGTTGGGAGCTCTGCACACAAAACTCGGAAACATTCGCTGCCTCCACCTCGCTGGCAATCGAGTGGAATCACTGGCCGGTACGTCTGTGCTACTCTTGTCTCTTTTTCTGCACAGGACGTCTTAAGTTGTTTTACCTCGTCTCACCTTAGCTCTTGCCTTCCCTGTCTTTCTTCCGGTATCCAATCCAGCATCTTTCGATGTCGGAGGAGACGTGCCAAATAAAAAGCGCGCGGCTGCCATGGCAACAAGATGCTTTTTTCTTTTTTATTGAGTTGCACTCTCTGATGACAGCACAACTGTTGTTGGTATAAGCTACTCGGGTGCGCATTAATCGGACTTTATCGGGTCAATCGCGTCGCAGCGTTTTTTATGCTGCATGTCCTTGCTTACAGAGTATCTTGCACCGTGCTGTGGAGCGAGGTCGAGCGAATGCGTGAGCACGCACTTGTGCATCCGTGCAGGCCTGTCCCGGCTCTACTCCCTGGTGGAGTTGGACCTGTCCCACAACCGAGTGTCCCTGGTCTCCGAGCTGGGCCACCTGGGCTCCCTGCCCTGCCTGGAGGCCCTCGACCTGAGCCATAACCCTGTCACGCAGGTGGCGGACTACCGGCCACACGCCCTGCTCGCCTTCGGCCCCAGGGTCACCGAGGTGCGCAGCGTCCTGCGCGCGTCCCCCACCGGCGCGCTTGCTTTGTCCTCAAAAGTGTTTCTCGATTTCCGCCCGATGACATCGTGGAAGTGTCGTGCTGTTTCCGTGCCGCAATCCTAGTGGCGGCGTATTAGCAAAGGGGGATGTGACGGATGCTTGTTCAGCTGTGGGTCGCTCCGCTGCCGGACATTTGATGGAAACCAGGAGCAAGAGAGGATGCCGTAACGGAAGCGACCCTTGCAAGAACTCATCTTTTTTGCCAGCATTATTATGATCAACCGCCAAGGTCGCGACATCTGACAGCATGACATGCCATTTCCTGTAAAGCAACTCGTTACCACCTTGGGACTGCTTTTGTTGCACGGACAAGTGCCGGGTACCGTAATATGGGGGAGGGAGGGGGACGATGCTCGGTGGTTTGTTATTTCGAGTGAATGAACCCTTTGCAAAAGCCCACCAAGCAACACTGGCGGTAATCATTTCGTGGGCACGAAGTGCCTCTTGACAGGAGCCGAGTTGACGCGGAAGGCTGAAGCAGCACTCGTGGTCAATCTGTGCTCAGCTCTGGCTTCTAGTAAGTGGCATAGAAAACCCAGCACTACAGCCTTGCCATCTAAGAGGGGTGGGGCGGGCGCACTCACACACATCCTAGGAGAGTGCAGGAAGCAAGGGGAAAAAAAATTGAGTAGGTGCCTGGGGGGAAACAAGGAGATTCAGGATAGGCTGGGGTGTAGGTGCAAACTTCGTGTTCCACTTCCGCCCGATCCCCAGCTTTGGCAGGGCTTTCTTTAGGCGACGCACGACGATGTTTGCGCCGTCGAGGCAATAAATGCACTCGAGGTTCCTCTGTGCAGCACCACCGCAAAGCGGCACACAATGCTTTTTGTGTTACGAGTGGCTTTGCCACGATAATGCATTAAATAAGTACTCTGGATTTTTTTTTTTTTTTGGTTACCCAAACTAGCATTTTTTGTGTACCTGGCATTTAACCTTTCTGGCATGTTCTTTAGTGTTTCTAAATTCAGAATAGTCGTTTTGAAATCGGCAACTAAAGGTGGTACGAAAACCAACATTAAAATATTCCCACGCTTTTCAGTGCTGTGCAGGGCAAGCAGGCCGTTTAGGAAGCACTATGCCGTGCATTTGTTTAGTGTTGCTGCGCAAGGGCTTGAACGAGCTTTCGAAGCAATAATTTTATGCCATCAGACTTCTTGTAATCAGCTGGGAACAAATTCTACAGCCCAAAGAGTGGTCCCCTGCCTGCTGCTGGCATCACTTTTTCCTTGTTGTCAGTAGAAACTCAGTCTGCAAAAGAACACTGGGGACCATAATTAAACATGTCATAGATTTTCAAAAAAATATTTTCGCCTAGCATTTGAGTTGCTAGTTAAGCTACCATAAAATACTGTGCAAGCGCCCTTTCAAACTCTGGAGATAATCACAAAAAAATGGGGGATGGGCGCTTGTCCGGTCATCAGTTTTACATATAAATGTACTGTGCATATTTTCTCAGATGGTACAAATTTGGTAATTGGCGCTTAATGTGGAATGGGCGGATGCGCGGTATGTTTGTTGCCGTGTTCAGCCACTTTCGAGGCGAATCCGGGCCCTTGAAGAAAAAAGCCGATATAACTCTTTGATGAGGTGAATGTTTAGCCTATTTTAAGAGTTTGGGTGCATTTCTTTAAAGAGCTGAACTAAGTCTAGCATTTCGAAGTTATGAGACTGTACATATTGCAGTCGAAAGTTGGGCCAGTTGGTTCATAAAAGCGCCAAAAACCACGGGGACAATGAATAGTGAAATCAACACAAGGCGCCTTCTGTTGTTTCCACTCTTCTTTGTCCCTGTGGCTTGTGGCACTTTTATATATTTGACTGTACATATAGTTTGCTTAACCTAAAAATGGGGGTATGTGTGAACTTTCAGGTGGTGTTGGACCACCAGAAGGCGACGCAGAAGGAGCTGGACACGCTGGCAGTGCTCAGGGCCCTGCGGGTCGCCAAGGAGGGAAGGATACCCAGGATCGCCAGCAACGCCCCCTGGGTGAGCGAAAGAACGACCCTCGTCAGGCCGGCTTCAGATGGGGCAACTCTTTCCTATACTTTGTTTCACCTCAAACGCCAACCTACAGAATAGTCTTCTGCCAGACAAAAAACCCAGTTTTCTTCTTTCCATTCCTTCTTGCACTCTTCTCTCCTGCTCTTCCCACAGGAGTGGGTGCTTGAGCTACTCCTTACACAGAGGAGGAGGGTCTCCCTCTTTTTTGAATGGAAAGTAGGAATTGAGGGAGCGTTTCCTCTTTTCTGGCTGCTTGTCGGCCTTTAAGTCCGCACGCAGCTGACGCTGTTAGCTAATGGGACGGATCAAACGGCGTCAAAAACTCAAGTTGCTGGGCTTTTTATCTACACGATTGGTTCAGCGATGATGGAACACTTACGGAAACACAATGAACGCCGCGTTGTTGCATTTTCGATGCTGTTTGAATGGTTCCATCAGTTAATAGCGTCTGGTGCGTCTAGACTTGAGGTGGAACAAAGTATAGCGCCTCGGGTCATCTGAAGCGGGTCTTACACTCGTCCTTGATGAATTGCATGGATTATTTTAAACATATGGGCTTCTTGTACACGACATTGCTTCCGGTTAGCCTCGAAATCAAAACCAACACTTTCGTCTGCCATCAGTGCCGTGTTGGAGGCGCAGTAGTGCCGTAAAGCTATAGAGCCGCTTGCTCCCCTGGCATTTTCCTTGCACATATTCAATGATAAAACAAATTTATGGGAACAGCTGATGGAACACAGGTCAGAATAAGCGTCATTTGCGTTTAACATCCTCAAACGGCACTTGAATGCCTGCGTGGAGTGCCGTCGCTCAGCACTGGAAAGCCTCTCAAGAGTGCCGTCAGACGCCAAAAGAATTTGTCGTCTGCCAATCTTTTGCGGTGACTGACAGGAAAATTAGGGCCACTACCTTTACACGCTTGCAAGTACAGCCTCAAGGCAGTGCCATCTTGCTCAGTGGGGTGCGCTTGGGCGCGTCCATAATACGACTACGACGCACCCAAGCACACCCCAACTCAGCAAGATGGCGGCACCCTGAGGTCGTACCTGGAGACACGTATGCGTGAAATCCTTGGGGATGTGGTGCAAAACTCGTCAGCACTGTAACCCATCCTCCAACATTTTTGACTGGCTACACAGACGAAGATTGGAGCTGCCGCGTAAGTAATTTTGTCCACTTTACTTGTCCTAGTCAATCGCAAAAAGGTTCGTCACCCGTCACGAAGTGCAGTCCGCAAGCCCATAGTTGGTACGAAACTTTTCTATTGAGATTGTGCCAGCGTATTCGTCGGAGCCATTCGTGATGCCGGCGAGCTGATTGCTAGAGCGTCGCCTTGTCCTGGTTCCTAAGGATGTCCGGAATTAAAAAGTCCAATGCTGCTGGCCGTAGCTCCATTTTGTCGCAGATTTTTATGGTAGGAGGAATTCATTACGGCCCAATTAACCGTTTTAAACCTCGAGCGAGCGGACAAACTACAGCGCGAACACTGCCCCAAAGCACACTAAACATAGCATAGCGGCGACGAATGCCTCCAACATGGATTCCGGCGGGTTTTGGCGAGATTTCCTAACCGGAAGTGGTGTATCATTGTGGTCTTGTGCAAGAACCCTCTAGTCACAGATGGCTTAAACGCAGTATGTGGCAAATCCGAAGCGTTTTGCAGTAGACTTTCATTAGTTGAAACTTTAGGAACCACAAATTTTGCTTGGATTATCAGAAATTCATCTAAATATGATGCAAGATAAAATTACGATTTGCTACCTTTACGTGAAATCGTTGGGGGATATTGTGCAAAACTTGTCAGAACTCCAGCTGGTCCTTCAACTTTTTGATTGGCTACACAGATGAAGACTGGAGCTGCCACACGAGTGACAGCTCCAGTGTTCATCTATGTATAGACATTCATCTTGAATGGCTACACATACAAAGCAGATATTTGATGATTTCCTCTACATAGGCATACTGATCATAAGCAGGTAGGCCACACATGAAGCATTTGTGAAATGTACGACATAAGTTTATTTATTCCTCAAAAATTTCATTTATCGTGGAGTGTTTAGACAGCACACGACAACTCAAAACAAAAATTAAGTTAGTTCCTCCGGTGAAGAAGTTGTCTAATTGGGACTATTAAGTGGGGACTCATGAGCGATGAAAACGGGCAGTACGCAGCAGTTTTCATAGCAACTTACGCAGACGCTGCGATTTGGACCTATGCCTTGCCGCCATGTCACAGCCCTCCGCGGAAGTTGCTATGGAAATTTCCGCATGGTACCCATTTTCGTAGCTCATGTGCCCACTTAAACCTCGTTGAGTGCGCTTGTCACCGAGCACCGGTGCGCTGCGGAGAAGCAATACCCCTGGAAGGAAGCTCTGCATATGTTGCTTCCTTGCAGTGCACCGGTGCTCAGAAAGAAGCGCTCTCAACGGGGCTGCAAGAACAAAACGTGTGAATTACACGAAAACGCATTTCGAATTAGGCAGGACAACCAAAGTTTTGAAATTTGTTTGAATTAACCGGAAGTATGAGATATCGTAGTTTGAACTATTGCAAGCGAGCTGTATTGGTCGCTTCTCAGCCAATGTAATTGCAGCAGTAGCTAGCCGATTAGCAAGAAAGAGGACAAATCACGAAGCAAGAGGCGTCAACATAGGAAGCCGTACCCTACGTTTTCGAAGCTGCTGCAGTGACTATAACAGATTTTAAAATGTTCTTTCCGTTTATTTGCGTAGGTTTGCGTAACGTCTGCGTAAATGGTACTTGGGGCATTGCCAACTGTTGCCCTTCTGGGACGACGGTGAAAAATTAAAAGATTTTTTCGGGCTCCGAAACGGGAAACATAGATGCCATTTTATACTTTGCTTCAAACTCGGACAGAGCTCGAGGGCGATTCGAACGTAAATTCGTTTGCCTAGAAACAATGCCGTAATGAGCACAAAAGAACAACTCTTCGGAAAATAGACGGGTGCCCACACCTCCTCTAGCCGCAACCTAAAGGAGGTATTACATGTCCGTTTCCATCCATTCATATTTCGTTTTCCGTTGCTCACGAGCCCATCAACACACTTGGCTCCAATTTACGGTGCCGTAATTTTCCGGAAAGTGGTCAGAGGGTAGCTAACTTTTCTGTCAAAGGCACTGATTTATCTATACCCGTTTTCACCTCAAGAAAACAGGAAGTTTTGCGCATTGTTCATACGCCGCGCGAAATAGTTCTCGCCAGATTTGGTTGTCGGAGGCACAGGCGATGCTTTTGGCGTTTGAAACGTGTACTCCTTGATAAGATAACGTGTATCCACTTTAAAGTGCTAATAAATATATCTTAAATCTCCAACTAAAGGTGAAAATTAGTAATCATCCGCGAGAAGCCGGACTTTTTTTCCTATGCTTCTTGAGGTGAAAACAGGTATAGTCGAATTGCTTTTTTAACTTCGACCATCAGTTAAGGGAACCGCATATATGCAGAATATTGCCAAAAGATATTTACAAGTTTTTTTTGTTTGTTTTTTTCGTTGCAAAAGTAAACTACTCATTGTTGAATGCTTATTCTCTGCCTGAAGGTAGCACTAGAGATCTGAACCAGGTGCCGAAGTTTCAGCGCAAACCAATATTTTTTTCAAAAGTTATAAATTATTGTTTAAAAATGTCAATGGGAAAATGGTGGTTGATGGAGCTCTCGAAAGCCTGGTGCTCTATGGCGCCAGAAACCAAAAATCAGGCAAAAAAGGGCACCGTTTTCGCGTTGAAAATTTCAGAAAATCGTAACTTTTGAATAAAATATTGGTTTGTGCTGAAACTATGGCACCTGATTCTGACCTCTGGTGCTACCTTTCGGCGGGGAACGGGCGTTCGGCCATGCATAGTTCATTTTTGCAACAAAAAAAAACGTGTAAATTTTTTTTTTTTTTTTTTTTAACATTGATATTTTAGCTTGTAAACAAATCCGTCACATAGCAACACCTAGGCAGTGCAGTGCTGCGTCGCGCATCGCAACGCAGAGTTTCGCGAATCTTTCGAAGTATCTCCGATGCGCCCCACTGTGTCGTAGCCATCCAAGCATCCGAGCTCGGTCAGCCATTGTCACTGACAGAACAAGAACAGCAGGGTGTGTCTTTCAAACGTCCGACCTCCAGCATGTGCTCCGTGCCTTCCTTGCGCGTGTGAGCGAAAGGTGCAAGGGACGCCGAAACGGCGTCAAAGGTGGGAAGCAATCGCCGGAGGTGGGGCAACTGAAGCTGCTCCCTGTCGTCCTCACCTTGTCCGTAACTATCGGAGAGCAAGTCGTCTGCTTCTTGCACAGGAGTCGCGGCGACGTCAGGACGACGCAGAGTTCCGACTGGCTTTGTTTGAAGGGATAGTGCGTAGACCCCAATGCTAACTGCCTCGAGGTCTACCCACTATTGTTTTCCATCGGCCAATAACAGCTCGGCATCTTGATGTCGTCGCAACCCCTGTACAAGAAGCGGACAAACTTGCGCTCTGCATGGCGTTTTACTTGGTGGCGTGGCGTCTGTTTCTGAGGCTGCTTGTGTCTGCGTGTTGTCAAGTAGCGTGGCTAAGGTGCCTGGAACACGTCTCCGACCGGTGCGTTTATCGCGTCCGAAAGAGCGATCCCTCAATTTCCGCCCAACGACTTAGAAGTATCAGGCCATCACTGGTCGCAGTCCTGGCGTTGTCACAGCAGCTACGCAGGATGTGGCGGATGCCTGTTCTGCTGCAGGTTGCTGTCCAGTGTGGAAGTCCACGGAAGCTTTGGCATCCAGGAGTCGGGGACGCCACGACGACAGCGGCTTTTTTTTCCAGAACTCGTACAGGCGACTCTCGTTAATTCAGACTCTCTTTATTTAAACTTGTGGATAATTCAAACTAACATGCAGGTCCCATCCTATGCATCTCTATGGTAGGAAACTCTCAATAATTCAAACTTTGCTTTATTCAAACAAATCTTTGCCCCCCCCCCCGTGTTGGAACTAACGAGATTCTACTGTTTGGCCAACCGCCAGGATCGCGGTGTTCAACGGCAGGACACTCCGGCTTTTGCGACGTCATTGGTCGCCACTTGGAAACCGTTTTCGGTGCGCGGAATGGGACGCCAGGCGCATGGGTCGGAGACGCGTTCTGGGAGCCGTAGTGTGGAGCGTGTTGCTTACTTCCGTCGATGCATCCCGTCTCTTTCTCTCTCTCTCTCTGCTCGGCTGCACCCAAGGGAGATCCAGTGGTCGCTGTTCCAAACTCAGGTACATGACCTGTAGGTACTCTAAGTTGCCCTTTTCCGTGCCGTACGATGCCGGATAGTTCCATCATGACAGGCACAGTAGCTTTGGGGTTAATGAGCAAACTGCAACAACTACGCTTACGTTTTGGTGGGCTCTATTAAAGGCGGGCGTGTGTAAATTCTGTTTTTTGGGAGGATCAATTACTCCTAAATCAAATACAAAAAGGTCTCGCGGGTCAATTAGGTCGCACCTAAAGTGAAGTCAATTTTTAAAAGAATGCAGTTGATGATCTATAAGTTGGCCATTTCACACTGAGATTGAAAAATATTTGAGAATTTATAAAGTATATTATTATAGCATAATTTTATGCATTTAGACTTTTTGAATAGACATTGCTAATCTTGGCATGTATCGGATATTGTGGCAGTGTAGTTTACAATGTGCTTTGACGGTAGCCACGGTGCAGTGTTCTTCGTAATTCCTTAAGCATTTCCTTAAGAACTTAATATCTGTCCAAACAAACTTGTGTCTTTCTCAAAATATTTGCCTGTGAACAACACCTCCTAGATAACTGTTCTAGCGCCATATTTTCTACGTCACCCATGCAGGCCGTGGGTGACGCAGCAGGCTCAGCTTGAACAGGCGGCGATTGGCCGGGACTCCTGCACGGTCAGCGATTGCACGTTTCCCGGCCAATCGCCAACGTAGCACTCCTCTTCAAGCTGCGCCCCGCACTGGTGTGTGGTAAGCTGCATGAAGCTGCACGAATGGCAGCTTTGTTCCAGCAAGCTAACCCCGCAACAGTGAGTTTCTGGTGTTGGTAAGCTGCTAGACGGCCAATCTCTTCTTTATCTGACCACCGGACTCCTTTACTGGAAGAAATGTTTAGGCAGCGAGCGAGGTGTTGCAGCGTTTGATGCTGAGCCATTGGATCCCGCTCTGTCGCAGGTGGCGCGAAGCTGACCTGCCCGGAGGAGGGGACGGTCGGGAGGGCGGGGCAGGAAGGCCAGCTGCACGAGTTCCGGCAGCAGGTGGCGGCACTGCGGACCATCGGCGGCAGCGACTGGCTCAGGCTGCTCAACCGCCTCCAGCACGACAAGCCGCATGAGGTGGGAGAGCCGTGGCGTCCATTACGCTGCCTGAAATCAGTCTCGAACTAGCGCATTTACTGCATCCCGATTCGTGGTCCCTTAATTTCGTTTCAATAACTTCACGCTTGCATCACGTTTCCCGTCGCAACCGTGCCGCCTGTTGGTGGCACAATGGCGAGGGTGGATGCTGCACATGCCCGTTGGGCCGTAGGTTGCTGCGACATTTGTTGTCACTGCGGAGTCACTTTTGACGCATGCGTGGCTTAGGACGCTAACGCACTGGTCGGAAACACATTCGGGTGCCGTACCGGTAGAAGGATATTTCGGGCTCCGTTTGTTGCACCGAGATTTAAACCGCAATTTCCCCGATGAGGCCGCGAAATCTATGCTCTAGGTTTCCTGCCGAGCCTCCGGGCCATTTGTAACGTTGTGTGGCCGGCACTCTGGCATTTTTTCTAAACCCCGCGAGCTCCACAGAGCTGGCCCTCGCGCAGAGCTGGCCCGTAACCCAAACTTCTAAAGTGCTTTTTGTAAACTGACCAATTATATGCCGTCCGAGTAATTATTCCGACCTGTTTCGTTGCAGCACATCACGCTCGACATGCCACAGTCCCTGGCGTTCGGCAGCCAAGAAGGAAATCTACGGGAGGCAACTAACCCGGAACCGGAGTGCGGCCAGACGGAGGGCTCCCCCGAGCTCGCACTCCCCGACTGGCTGTCCTCCGTGACGCTACGCAACCTCCCTTTCCGCGAACACCTCCAGACCCTCGGGAGGGGTGACGTACCAGAGTGGACTTCGTGGTGCCTGCAGCTGTCGCGTGACGGCAGTCAGATGGTCACGTGCGCACTCAAGAACCGGGCCGGCCTCAGCCTGCTCCACCCCACCGCGAACTTGGAACGAGACGCGGTTCCGACGCTCGACGTCGCGGCGACCGTCGCGCCTTCGAGCATGGTGGCGCTCCTCGTCGGACCCCGCCACTCCTACCTCGAGCTCAAGGTCGGATCCGAGACCGGAGTGGAGAGCTGGGTGCTGCTCCCACCGTCCGCCGTCGAAACGACCGAGCTGATGCGGAAGTTTGCATCAACGCTCGGACTCCAGGCGGAGCAGAAGTACGCCCCGGGGGAGATGGAGCGCTGCGCGACTGAGCGCGCCGGCGGAGACGCCCGGTTCGGTGAAAGAGTGCTGCTCCGCGACGGCCGGAAGGGCGCGGTCAACTTCGTGGTGGTGGTGCCTCCGTACGTGGTGACGGTGGAAGACAGCGTGTTCTACCCGTCTCGTCCGTTTGCCGTGCGGCGCGTCTGGGACGCGAGGCAGAGCGTGGTTGATGTGCGATTGACGGACGACTGCGGGGCGGGACGCGGCCTCGAGCGGACTGACCTGGGCTCGTGCGGCCACGGCATCGAGCTCCGACTGGAGCGAGATGCAGAGTTTACGGCGAGGTTTCTGACACGTGACTCAAGGAGCCTCTTTCTCGAGGCGTTCTTGGCATCCCGTAACTCTTCCTCTGCGGCTCCTTGACCGCTTTTAAAACCAATTTCGTGCCCCCGTGTGCCGAGGTGACTCGTGCGAATGATACCGTGTGTTCGACTTTGTTTGGTGTGTGTGGATGGTGCGCTAGTTTGACCAAAGCTCATTTGGGTGGGTGGGATTTGACTTTTTACTCGAGTTTGTGAGCATGATTGCCGTGCTGGGTGGAAAGACTTTCGATGTGTTTGCGGGGAGCCGTGCGTGGCTCTAGTGTCAATACCCGGAGTGTGTTCATTGGAGATCTACGAGAAGTAGTCTATGCAGTCTGGAATAAACGTGGTTCCAGCGTTCAAATCAAGTGCCATGTTCCAAAGTTCAATTATTACGCCTGCACAGTACTAAGCTTTCATCAGTGCGTGCCTGGTGAGCGTTTCCAAAAATACTCCATTGTCGTTGACAAGGTGAATGCCAGGGCGTGTCTCGAATGAATGGTCTCGAGCACGCGCTCCATGCCTTCCGCCGTGCCATGACTAACTACTGCCAAAGCTAGGAGAGACCAACTTCAATCGTGTGCCAGTTAGAAAACATGTTGTATATTAACGAGACGCTAGTATTCGAGTGACTCGCCAATATGTACGCAAGTCTAAGGAATATTTGCAACTTTAGCAGACCATGCGACCCGGGAGGGCGTTTTTGCTTTTGTAGTTTTGTTTTCTCCCCTGCCGCGATGCCGTGGAAATGACCTTGAGCGTCTCGCGGACCGCTGCGCCCTGGATGTAGCTCTTTTAATCTTTGCTTTTTCTTTTTTTTTTTTTTTTCGAGTCTTTTTTTTTTGCATTTGAAAGCGGAGTTTGTGTTCGGATGCTTTGAAAAACGGTTGTTTTTATCTGGACCAGTTTTAATGGGTAGGGCCTTGAATTCATATATTTCCTGAAAGTTGGTCGTTATAACCGATAGGTCGTTATATGTGGGATCGTTATAAGTGGGTTTGACTGTAGATATCGCGCATTTGGCACATGCTTCTCATGGTTGCCAAGGTAACATGCTGCTGAACTCACCTTTTGGAGATGATGAAATGGTCTCGACACCGAATTGACTTGGGCAATGATGGGTCATTTTGTAAAAAATCTCTTTTAATACATTATTTGCAACCCGGAGTATACTCAGTTTCATGATAACTTGGTGAACTGTGGAGGCTGTAGCCCCTGCGGCCCAACAAGGGCGCCGGAGCAAGGCATGCAAGGACACTCCATGGTCGAGGCCACCAGGGCCTCGTTACGGCCAGAGCAACGGAGCCCTCCGTGAAAAAAAGGAGTTCTAGGCTTATTTTTTTTTAACGGCAATTGAACTCGCGCGATTCCATTTACAACGAGAGGATATGAAGGATAAAGAATAAATAACATACCTGCCAACCTGTGGACTTTCAAATTCGTAAAAGTCGCGCGGCTGCGGCGGGGGCGGGGGCGGGGGCGGGGGGGTTACGCGAAGCGATGTGCAGCTTAATGTCAGCCTGGCCAGCGTGCGAAACGCTTACATCACACGTGCCTGTGCTACACAAACCAAACTTCTCTCGCTTTTTGGGCGGCACGAAGCACGGAAATTTCGACGTGTAGGACTTTTTGAGGTTTCGAGTTTGGCATTGCGCCGCGGAGCCACAGTGACCAGGAGAATGCTACAGTTACACGTGCAACAAACACAGACGCCGTACTTCTCGCCTCAAAATGGCCGAAACAACGAGGCCTTCTGATTACGTCATCCCTCTCGTCTGAACACGCCGAACCAACGCGCACCTGTGCACCGCCGAACAAACGAACAAAGGCTTTGAGCTTTGAATAGGTTTTCGATCCGTGGCCACCGGATAGACGGATAGTAGAAACCACGACGCTGGTGTGGACGGTACCTATCACCCTCTTGTGGCGGTGCAAGATACCGCCAACAACGGAGTTACAAAAACAAAAAATATATATATATATATATTTTTCGTAAGATTTGAAGCAAGATTCGTAAAATCGTAAAATTAGTCTCAATTCGTATATTTTACGAAAAATTCGGAAGAGTTGGCAGGTATGAAATAATGACGAATTTAAGCATTCCGATTATATTTAAACCAAAAAAGTGATGCCACCATCGTACCCGCTCGATTCTTTTCGCCTTGTAGCGCCATGGCTGTTGGCGATTGCAGCTGTGTAATCTGCCATTTCAGCTCAAAACATTGCACTGTGCCCTGGCATAGGCACCAGTCTCAGACTCGCGGCTAAATTGAGCATATCTCATGAGCTGTTCCCGAAGTGCTCACTATTCTAGCAGACGGATATGTTGCTGCGGTAGACGTTCATCCCAAGTTGGTTTCGCAGCAGACTACTCTTGGCTAGCAGACTACAGCTGGTTCCTCCGAGCATCGCGCCTCGCATTTGGCATGGTGACAAATGCTCCTGTGACAGGTCGCGTGCCTCTCCTACGCTCTTATTGGGTCGCGGGGCCTTGGCCTCCACACTTCGCCAAGTTATCGTGAAACGGAGTATAGGTTCGTGCCCTGTAACATAAGTGTTAACTACGGCGGAGGGAGGCACCTGGCCTCCCCCCCCCCCCCCCCCCCCCCCCCCCCGTTTGTTTTCGCTCCGTCCGGGATGCCCGCTTTTCATGCACAATAGTTCACAGAATAGGCACTGGCTATGAACATTTAGCACAGGCAGACCTAGCAGTTAGTTCGCCTTGGCAGCCAGGGAAGTTCCGGGAATACGAGGCCTGTGTGACAAAGAAGGGGAAGGGACTCTGAAACTGTGGAGTATTGGAGCTGCGGGATAAAGCGGGACCAAGCGATGAATAAATGGTAAACAGAACTGCGCACAGATGTGCACACCACTATAGTAGCCCCTAAACAAAAGGCCAATTGACATTCTTGAATCATGAGCACAAACTGCATCCTGAGACCTTTTTTGTCCATTTTCTTTTCGAGTAAAAACTTGTGCTACTACCCTTTTGGACAAGGTTCGCCTAACGCCCACGATCAGAATGAAGGCTTTCTAATGGGCATTGTCGAAAAGCTAAAAGCTGTTTGTAAAAGAACCGATTGCATTCGGCTGGCAGCGCGCAGAAACCGCTGAACCCACCGGACAATGAGGGGCGTCTTGGTTCAGGTTAGCTGAAGATTGTAGAAATTCCGCTTGATGAATGGAGCCACCGCCGCACCAGGCAACACAGCTAAGCCGGACGCGTTTGGGGGAGGAAAGGGTGCACAGAAGTCGGAGAGTTTTTCATTTTTTCTTCTGGCAGTCTTCAGACTGGTTAAGTGAATGGGCAGCGCCATTCAGCTCGGAGCTCTGGTGGCTGCTTGTAAGGTGCGGCTCAAGAGTAGTGTACGACTAGACGAAAAACAAGCTAGTCGTTCAAAACCGATTAGGTTGGAGAACCTGCACACTCTTCTAGGCTACACCACCAGCTCACCTTGGCGAACAATCTATACAAGCATTGCTTTGACAACAGCTTGAAGAGCTTGACAACGAAGAGGAGGAATGTTAGGCCAGGGAAAACTGTGACATTGCTTCGGTGTCTCCAAATGGATGTCATTATGGCCGAACTCGAAGAGTGCCTGAAAAAGAACTTGATACGCGTCTTTAATTGGTCAGTAATATTTTTTGCAGAAGGAAAAGCCTGTAGTGAGGTATACGAAAGAGGCAGATCCAACCACCACCAACCGTTTATCAAGCAGACGTGTGGTATTGGAACACACCCATCGAGACGTTTTATGAAGAGGCATATATAAGAGTTCAGACATACCTGTACCAACAACGATCATTGAAGTAAAAGGGCAAAAAAACAATAGCGTCTAAGCACATAACAGACTATGCCAGGTTTAGATCCGCCAGTAACTTAGCAATTACCTTGAATGCAAGGTAGTTGCTAAGCCACCCTGGGATGCACGTGCAATTCATGTTTCGGTGCTTGCTTCTTTTGGATAAAACTGGTTTATGCCTTTCCTAGATATTTTTTTTATGTTGTATTGATGCACTACATATTTTGTTTCTATATGGTTGCCTTTTTATAGTAACGTTCTACTTGGACAATGTACAAAAACTGATTGATTATTTGCAGCTCAGCAGAAAACAGACTGTGTTTTGAAATATTTCAGGCTTTAGACAACAGATGCTCAGCAGAAACGCTCAAGATTTTGGTATTTTTCTCCTGAAACTAGGGGTGGCAAGGGACTGGTCACGCGTTCCGTGCTGGCCTGTGGCTGGCGTGGCGATCGCAAATTATTTAAGATGTAAATTTATGTGCTCCAAAACCTTGTGGATCAGATATCTGCATACTCTAAAGCAGGGGTTCACAAACTGGGTTCCGGGGAACACAGGGGTTCCACGAGCTGGTCTCATGGGTTCCGTGAACCCCCAAATTGTAACCCCCCTTCCCCCTCCCCTCTCCCTCCCTCCCCCCCTCCCCGCCGCAGGCTGCGCGGAAGCACCATGCAAAGCTCCTTCATCTCACTTTGTACTGACATCGCGATTGATATGGTGGGGATATATGGGAAGCAACACGAGCAAAATTGCCTACAATTGTGCATCTGTTGCATCTCAGTCGGCAAATATGAAGGGTTCCGTGGCAGTTTTCGGGGCTTCCTGGGGTTCCGTGAGACCAAAAAGTTTGAGAACCCCTGCTCTAAACTAAAACTCCTAGTTTAGGAGTTTTAGTTTAGTGCCCTCAAAATTGTTTGGGATTACATCACAAGTTTAGTACCCCTGCCCTCAATCGTTAACACCACACACCAGTTGTTTCAATATTCTTGTAGGTCCTGGACGTGCACAATGGACAGATATCTCATCACACCAATTGTTTCAATATTCTTGTAGGTCCTGGACGTGCACAATGGACAGATATCTCATCAAAAGACCGCATTGTCAGCTGAAGGATCCAGTCAGCTGAAGTATCCAAAACGCATACGCAAAATATTGCTACCGGCATTACTCCTCACAATGGCGAGACCTGCGCTCCGACTGTGGCCGGTACATCCAGGGATGCGAGTCCTTGAACACCGATTGTGGACAACATCCTAGAATCACCTTCAGCGATCATGAATGTGATTTGAAATGGGAAGCCAAGCTCTCGTGGTCGCCATGAGCATACTCGACCGGCATCTACACAGGCACAGACTGGTAAGGCACAGACCGGTAAGGTGTATTGTGCCACCTCCGTAACCGCTAGTGAGAAAAAGTGTCCGCTCCCATGTACACTGAGGGACCAAGATGTGTATACCGATTTCACTGAAAGTGGATTCCTGAACTGGAAAAAAAGCATTGCAAAGGTTTAGAAGTCTTGAAAATTCACCGCTTCCTCGCGCGGCTTCCACGACACTAAGAGCTAGAAGCACAGGACTAAATGTAGCCTCTGTACTCTCAGAGTCTAAACTTCAGCAAATGAAGGAAAGTTGTAAAGCTTTGTCGGCAATATTGTCGTCTGTTCGCTTTTTGGCGTTCCAAGGTCTCCCACTGCGCTTTTACAATGACGAGGTCAACTTGAAGCAGCTTTTACTGTTGCACAAAGCTGATGATGTACCAGGGCTAGCAGCAGGCACGTAGCCAGAAATTTAAATGGGGGGGGGGGGGGGCAAGGCCCGGGTCCCCCCCCCCCCCCCCCCCCCCCTTCTTCTGGATACATGCCTGGCTAGCAGCATGGCTAAACAGAATAACAGGCTCTAAGCGGACCTCCCCAGTCGTACAGAACGAAATGCTGGAGCTAATAACCCACAGCATGCATCACTCTCTAATGAAAAAAGTGCGCGATGGAAAAGTTTTATGCAGTAATTGCTGATGAAACTTCCGACATAAGTCAGCAGGAACAAGTATCGTTCTGTCTCAGGTATGCTAAAGAAAACCTCGAAGTGGAGGAGGTAACAGTAAGAAAGCACAAAACAAACAGATAGACGAAAACAGACATGTATTTGCTGGATTTTATGCAACCGCAGACACCAGGGGGGCTATGTTCGACAAATGTTTTGTTTCTCCTAAAAAGAAACAAAAGTTACGGAAGTGATGATATCGCGTCTGATTGACTAGAGGCTGAAATGACGAAAGAAAATGAAAGCCATGCATCTGATATCAGATGCAATATATATCGTCACTTCCATTTCTTTTTAGGAGAAACGAAGCATTTATCGAACATATAGCCCCCCCGAGCACATATTCTCTTCCATTTTGAAAAACTTGCTTTGTCGATTCAACGTTCAAATCGAGTTGCCGGGGAATGCTATGCTGCAAATGTTTCTGGAAAGAGCGGTTATTTGTCTGCCTCCCTCTCACCCCCCACAACTTGCAGGAAAATGCGAACATTACGCCTCTGCCCTGCAACACGAGCATCCACGAAATCATGATGGCCATCAAGGTTTGTAGCTGTCCTTGAACATTCTCGTACCAACCAGTATGTTCAATAGAGCAATCTCACCAGCCAGTTTGATTAGGTCACTGCTGCCGCAATGCATCGAGGGAACTTTATAGTCGGTTACAAGTCAAGAAGGTAGGAGAAGCTCCTCCCACAAGTGTGATGCGCCCGTTTCCAATCTCTCCGCAGTTGAAAGAAGAGTTCACTGGAAACGCTCCTTGTTCCGCTTCAATGGATTCCCACTTGTCTCCGATCCCATTTTTTAAGAAAGCGACCTTCGTATTCATCGGAGAGGGAACCGAGCCCCTGAAAGCAGCCTTTGTATTCATCGGGGGGGGGAAGCTAATCCCCGAAAGTCATATTTGTTTCCGTCGGTGGGGGAGAACTCTAATCTCCCTCTCGTGGCTTCCACAATGCTAAGTCAAAGTCGGAAGATAAAGCAAATATGTACAGAAAGGCAAGACCCTCCTCGCGTGTTGGCCGCGACGTCACGGAAACGGTGGGACGCTATTGGATGCGGAGGTGGCGGAGGGATATCTGATTCCCTTTGAGGGGCATTTGCCGCTACCTTCTTAACCTGTAACTGACTATAGTTTTCTGCAGGTGCAACAACCCCGTTGGAGTTGTGTGTATGGAGCACGAGCCCTCGCATGCATTGCCGTCTGCATGCATTGGTCTATTGGCATCCGGACAAAATACAGTTAAAAATTGCAGGATTCTGCAGTTGATATGACACTTGTCTTATGAAATGCACACTAGAAATGAGCAATCTCCAGAGGTAGCCACCTCAGTAGCTCTAGGACAAAGCATTAGCCTACAGACCCTCAGTGGCAGGATTTGAATCCCAGCCAGTGTGCCCACAATCTTACTATGGAAAAAGGTGAAAATTAATCGTCCTATAGCTGGATGCCGTGTAAAGCCCCCAAATTGGATTTACATCTGGTCCGCTGAGCAAGTTTGGCACAAATGTCATTTCGAGATACAATCACATTTGCTGCAAATGCAATTTGTTACTTTGGTTTCTGAAACCACAAAAGCTAGACATGTTGGAAAATAGCTATACTGGAATAGCTGCCAAAGCATATTTGCACCAACCAACCCAACATTGGGTTGACTGGTCCAAGGGGAAGCTGCTTTCCACTTACAGAGCCAATCTTCCTCTGAACACTTCTCAATCTGGGTACTATGAAAAGTGCAAGGAGCAACCAACCATTGGGGGAAAAAAAAAAGTATTCCTAAAACAAATCTAAATCTCCAATATATATTGCATAGCCATTAAACATCTCCTGGTAGCTTCAGGGCCAACCAGTAGAGTTTCAAAGGATGTACTGTCACACGAGGTCAGAACGGCAGGTGGGGAGCTTCAGCTCACCTGTGACAACACACTTTCTATTCCTATACACACAAAGTCATCACCACCAGCTTATATATTGCAGTATTTTTTGTAACCGATTAGGCTGGTATCCACTGTCATATTTTGCATAAATACAAAAAGACTATGCAAGATTTATTTGTATATATTTTCCCCTACCGCCCTTAGGAAAGCGCTAACATGCAGCTGCGCATTCGAAAGACATGCCTGCTATGCTCATTCTGCAAAACTCCACACAGTTTAAGTCAATGACATGTGAACCAGAGCAGGTAGATGAGATGTGGTTTTAATGCACAGGAAGAGCCTCCCTCTGTACAAGTCTGGGAGCACGTTGGACAGCAGTTCTGCGGATCGAGACCCAGCTTCCCCAGATCCGTCATGGGGCAGAGCAGCAGGTCTGGGTGCAAGGCCGGGCCTGGGGCACCGTCGGGGCCATAGTCCTTCGGAGCAGTCCTGAAAAGTCCGGAGGTCGTCCAGCCCTTTGGAGCCCATGACCAGTCTACTTGGACCTCTCCCTCATCTTCCTCCTCTTGCGCTTCAGCCTTCGCATCCGCTTCTTACGCCACTTTGCTCTCATCTTCGAAGGTACGGCGTATCCTGCGAGACAAACACCAAAGCCTTATAGGACTACTCCCTGTAAAGTAACTAATGGTGGCACTTCTAAGAAACTCTGAAAGGAATGTTGCATACAAGACCCTTATTGAAATTCAGTCTGGCAGCTTTGATTACCGTCACCTCTGTATGGCAGATGTGTCAAGGGCCAAACTTAGCGCAGCCTTCTTGAGGCTGATTAAGAAACTTATTACCATGCAGAAGTATGAGGCCTGTACGTCAGTCTTCAGTGCAGATATGTGCGAATTAAATCGACCATTGTGCAAGCATTCATTTCTGAGTGCTGTCCAATCGATCGCTTGGCAGAAGTATGGCTCTAAAGCCTTTTGAAGGCAGAAATTTAGTCGGGGTGCTTTGGGGTCTCTGCTTTGCACCGGTCAGTCTTGCAATCGAACCATCGAAATTTAAACAAATCAAAGAAAATTACAGAGGAGATCGCACCAATTTCTATCTGCCATTGACTTGCAAAAGTGCTGCACCTAATTAAATAGCTTCATGACTATTAGTTTGTCATGAACCTATTGTTGCACAACCTGAACACGTGCATTAACTACTTTTCATCGCATGTGGTACCTCAAAGAACAAGTTAGGTCTAGAGTTCACGTCAGTCTAGTTTACAGGAAATTTTACAGCACTATTCGGTAGTAAAGATAGCTGCAGAAAAAAAGCAACGAATGCAGTGCAGTCTAAATTTGCACAAAGGAGTCGAGGTGGTGCATTAATACTCTCAAATTTAGAGTAAGTTTCTGGTAAAAAGAACTGCAGGCAGGGGGGGAAACGGCCGCCTAACGGACGCTGCTACCTGCACCATGGTGCCATTGCGTTTATTGGCCTTAGTTTTTCAAGCCACGCAGGTTCGTAGCACTAACACTAGACTCCGGTCTAGAACAAAGGGATTGTGCAGCGTAGAGAACGTCACGGGCTCTTCTTCGCAGCTTATAAACCAAATTGAATATTTGTTTAGAACCTATCGAACGCCAGTTTTTGCGTTGTGTACAAGCTTCCGTGCCTAGTTTTCGAACACTTAGGACTGAACCAAGTCCACGTGCAGTCGAAAGCATTGTTCAGTTCGTACTTAGTGCTTTGATTAAATGTAACATATTGCAGCCACGTTAAGTAGAGGGACCATTCCTTCGACTAATAAATCGCTTTAATTTTAGTAACCCGGCGTTTCAGCAGGACAAGTGATGAATGACTCGCATCCAAATTTATCGTGACTGAACGTAGTACTTTGTGCGAAGCAAAGGGATAGGCTACAGATAACGCCCTGCCGAAAGGGAGACATGAAATCACGAGGTGCGTAATATATTCAAGATTTTCTACAGAAAACTCGTCAGGGATTGCAACTGTCATATAAAAACTTTAGCGACAGACAGTTACGTTATTTTGAGCGTTAATTAGGTGTAAGCTACAACCCAGAGGGAGATAATGCACCCTAAAGACCTTAGGTGAACATTATTAGATGCCAGATATATCTGAAAGTTGACAACGGAAATGTCTATCGCAGAGCACAAGAGCCCAAGTGGTAAAAAACTGAAGGTGGTTTTAACTAAACTGTTCAAAGTAAACCTCGCAAAATACAAACATTCTAACTCCCCGAACATGTAGGAAAACATTGGCGAGACTATGAACGCATATTACATTCATAAAAGAGCGGATCAAAACGGATTCAACTTACCACGCCGCTAACACCGAACCGCACAGGTAAGCCGGCGTTGAAGAAAGAGACGGGAGGAATTATGGGAATGTTCGACTTCGAATTGTAGGCTTGGCCTTTGCATCAAAAAAGAAAGTGGCGCTAGTATCCGTTCAAAACAAGTAGGTCGACTTAAAAAAAGTAATTATATAAACCAAAAAATATTAAATAAAAAAAAAATTAAAAAAATTAAATGTAAAAAAAAGTAACAAAATAACTTCAAATTGTCACAAAAAGTAACTCTTAATGCATATTTTATTTAAATAGAGGTATGAAATTCGATGGAAATGTCTGCGTCGGTGGTATAGTGGTTAGCATAGCTGCCTTCCAAGCAGTTGACCCGGGTTCGATTCCCGGCCGACGCAATATTTTTTTTTTTTTTTACAGCCCATTTTTATTATTATTTTTTACACTGTGGAGATATTGTTTGTTGCACCAAGCATTCTCATTATTATTATTATTTTTAATACTGTGGAGATATCTCCTTCCTCTTCCTTCGAGTGCGAGCAAAAAAGAAGTTGAACTAGCAAGTGGGCCTGCTATTCGTGCGCGCTTGCGAAGTGAAAGCTCTGTTCAAGGCAAAGGAGAGGCGAAAAGGAGGCGGTCGTCAGCGATTTCCCTACACACATACCTTCTAGAGAGAGAGAGAGGGGGCGGGTTCGCCCCCCCCCCCCCCCCCTTGTTTTTTTTGTTTGTTTTTGGAGGCATTAATTCGCAACGACTCCTCTATTCTCAATGCGACCCCCCCCCCCCCCCCCCCCCTTTTCAATCCCTAGGAAAACCCCTGGGTGGCGTAATTTTTTCGTTCAAGTGAGTGTTGTCAATGATCACTGCACGGCAATAAAATAAGGAAGAAGATGAGAGCGCGCGTGGACGTCATGGCGTCAAGCTCTGATTGGAAAGATGGGGGTAGACTCAGGGTAGACTCGGAGAGGCTAGCTGCCTTAACGTCTACCCACAATCAGACCTCGGCGCTCTGACAGCCCTACACGCTCTCATCTCATCCTTTCCCTCAGGTTCTCGCATTACCTTCACTCCTTTTTTTTTTTTTTATTTCCGAATAAAAATCAATTGTGCCCTACTTGTTCCAGAATAATTCCCCCCGCACCCCCCTCGTGCCCCCCCCCCCCCCCCCCCTTCCCCCCTTTATAAACTCCTTTCCCGATAATCTGTCGTTCATGAACCTGATGGATTATGGGAGGGCCCCCAATAATCTGTCAAGTTCATGAATTCCTTACAATTGAGGACGGTGTTATTGAGCCACCCTGTAGTGTCTTGATGATTCTGTCTGTCTGAGGGGCCGGGTTATTATTTATATTGAGGTAAAAAAAAAAGGAAGACAAAAAAATAAATTTTACCGGGAGCCAGTCATTAGTCGACGATTCTACTCATAGATGGCACCACAATCCTTAACCGCCGTTTAGCTAAATTTCTGAGAGCCCGTCGCACTTCGTGACGTGCGTGTACCACAGGGATCAGTATTGTGAGCATAGCAGCGATCACTGTATAATGTATACATCACTACTTGATAACAAAAAAATTTGAATCGAAAAAAAAAAAAAAAAACTAATTCACAATATAGAAGCAATACAAAATCAAAGTACTATATTCGTTTTAGATTACTATCGTCCGAGTCAAAGTTTTTCAAAAACGAAAGACAAACTAGAATGGTCAATAGTTACAACCTTTTCCAAAAAACAATAATTTAGAAGGAGAAATACCTGAAGACAATCTGGCTCAGAGATAAGATCACCCGTTCAAAGTTGAAATGCTCTCTCGCTCGTCACGTGTTGTTCGTATTGCGCAAGAAACTGCAGAACATGTTCCAGTGGCCATGCTCGCTATTTCCTGTATTATATTCACCAAGTTCACTCTTCAACTCGTTGTGTACCCCTTTCCCTGTACCAAGGGGCGGATCAAGTGTACATAAATAAACTCCTTTGACCATACATACATCGAACCTGAAAGTGTCGTAGACAACAGTGTAGTGTTTTGTTTTTGTTTTCTTTTAGATTACTATGATCAGCCACTCTTAAAAGCTCTCATTTCAGACCATTGGATACCAAAGAGTCAGGGAATCAAAAGTAAAATAATAACAATCTGTTGGGCAGATGCGTTTTTTTTTTTTTTCTTTTCTATTCCGTGCATCGTTGAGTTTTCTTTTTTAGGTAAAACGCAAAAAAAAAAAAAAAGAACAATCCATTTGCTGCGTGTCGATGACGATGCACTTTTGGCGCTGCTTGATTCTCTTCATCGGATCGTCGGCTGCGCGGAGATCAAGTTCGTCTGCTTGTTGCGGTGCGTCAGAACACCAAGCTCTGAATAGCTGTGATTGAAGGATAGTGGGTAGACCTCAAGGCAGCTACCATTGAGGTCTACCCACTATCCTTCCAATCGGAGCCAATCAAAGCTTGACGCTCTGACTTCACTGCAACCGTTGCTCAAGAACCAGACGAACTAGCGCTCCGCGTAGACTGTGCGCTGTTGAGCCCATGGTCCCGCTGAACGAGTTTGTGATCTATGAAGGGGGTTCTGGGGAATCTATTGAGAGTAGTCTTGTGCGAATAGTGGATTTTGAGTTCGAAGCGAATTCGAAGCGAATAGTGCTTTTGGCCGAATATTTTCGATTAGAATATCGAATAGTTTTTCCACACCTTTCACTGCCACTAAGGTAGCAATTTGGGCCAGTTGGTTCATGATCACCTAAAAGAGCGCCAAGAAAACACAAGGACGAGGAAGTAGACAGAGCGCTTTGGTCTGTCTACTTTCTCGTCCTTGTGTTTTGTTGGCGCTTTTTTAGGTGCTTTACACTACCACCGCATTATGCCTAGACGAAAACCCATAAAAACCCGTGAAGGTTATTCCACTTGTTCATTTATAAGCTAAGTTTAATCTGTCTATATTTAGGAACTGTGACCTCAGATGGTTAGGTGTCTTGGGATGGCAAGTAAACGACGGATTTGACATAAAATGAATCCTGTAAAAATGGCCAACTATACCGAATTGAGTGAATTCACAAACCTTGCTTTATAAAGTATTGTTTCTTTAATCTCGAGTTAAATAAGAATTAATCGCGCATGTTGAACGCAGGTTGTAAGGGCATTTCTGCCTAATATAGTGTACTCTTGCATAACAGTTTAATTTTGAAACTTTTACTACAATGTCAATATACAGATTCACAAAGTTTCCATTTATTTTCAAATACAGTCGGCACTGGTGCACCATCCCGCTTCGAATATATGCTTTTCTTCCAAGCATGCAATTACGATATTCATAGTTTTTCAAGTATTTATCGCTGCGGGTTACCCCGTTGAGTGCGCTTCTTACCGAGCACCGATGTAATGCAGAGAAGACACACCCGCGGAGCTCGGTTCCGCGGGTAGTGCTTCATCGCAGCGCACCGGTGCGTGGTAAGAAGCGCACTCAACGGGGCAAACCCGCCGCAATCAACACTTCGAAAAACGCGAATGGTGCAGTTCTTCTCGAAGCGAATATCGAATAGCGTATTCTTCAGAACTACTATTAGAAATTTCGAATATTCGCACAACCCTAATTGAGAGGGTTCAGACTCCAGCGGATCGCGAGTACCAAGCTCCCAGAATGGCCGCCAAGGGTAGAACTAGATAGGATGACTGTCTTCTGCGGGCTGCCATTTTCTGTCTACTCGGCTGTAAAGTGCGTTCTGAGCACGCGCAGCAACTCTCTTCTGCGGAATAACGGACGCCTCGTATGCGTCCACAACAGTGCGACTACGGTGCCATACTGTGACTGGTTCCGTTCACCGCTACGCTGACATAGTGATGGAAGTTATGTCCTCGTTGGAGGAATCAACCGTCAGTCTCGTACCACGTGATCACGTGATTACAATCTCTGCGCATACTCGCACGCGCAGTGTGGGGTCAGGTGACAATTGGCCGTAATGCTGGATTCTCTAGGACACCTACTGGAGGCCAGGGCAGAGCGCTGATTGGACGCGAGCCCCAGCCGAACGCTGACGCAGAACTCGCGTCCAATCAGCGCTCTGCTCTGACCTCCGATGGGTGACGTAGCAAATACGGCACATACGGCCTTAATATCTAGCTTGCTTCGGGCTATAAAAGGCGGGCTATTGATTGGTCCGGTGAGCACTATACTTCATTTTAGCTGAAGTCCAGACGCGTGGAGTGGCGAAGCGGTTTAAGCCTGGTTCAGACAGTTGCGTTTGACTGCGTTTGACTGCGTTGGGCAGCGAGAAACCAGGACATCCCTGCTACTTATATCGCGTGCTAAGATGATTCTTTGAATTGGATTGAACGCTTCACACGAAGCACAGATGTGCCGGTGACTCACTTTCGGGTCTCGACGCAACGCAGTCAAACGCACTCAAACGCAAGTGTCTGAACCGGCCTTTAAAGTGGCGAAGCGGGCGAGTTGGTACAGGCTCGAGCTCCGGGCTTTCAGTCTCCCTGCCTAGCACACGCGCTCGTGCAGTGCAAGCACTGTTCAGGGCCACATGCTCGTGCTTGTAGCATCGGCTGCGTCTGGGCTTCAACTGAAACGAAGTATAGTGTCCACTTAAAGCGCTGGATGAATTTGAATTTTCTAACCAAGTACCGCTACACTGGTGCATGCTGGGACGCACTTGACCCAAAAATGGCGGAGCGTAGCCGCCAATCTACTGGGTGACCCAAGGAGCGGCCAGGCTCTTTAAAGGGGTAGGGAAACGAAATGCCAGCGGTCATTTTCTAGCTTGAATGTGTTGCATGTTGCACCCTAACCTCAAAGACACCAGTCTTCCTTTGAAAGGCACAAGAAAAATAACTTTAAAGCTAAATAAACGATCTTTCAATGTGCGCCTGGTGGATGCACATTTGGGAGGTAATCTAGCAACGTTGGGCAACTTGCTACGTAGTCGTGACGTAGCAAAATCCTTCGGAGCAGCGCTGCTCTTTGGCCTTTCCACATTTTCCTTCTTAGCTTTCCTCCCGCGCATTGTACCAAACGGTCCAAGAAGACGGAAAAGAGGGACTCCTCCTTTTCCTCGGACCCTCGTTTGTGCACCCGGATACAGCCATCCTTCCCCTAGAAGATTAGCCCGTCGCTCAAAACTCGGACAAAGGTTGCTTTTCCCACCCCGTTCAGCCCTAAGCTGACAGAGTTGTGGAAGCTACGTGCTCCTTGGGCCAGCCACACGCTCGTCACCCCACGAGTACTTCGAACGGCTCGGTTGTAACGCGTTGACGCTATTGACACCACCACAACGCTGACAACGCCACCAAGGGCAAAGCTCATAACCACGCCAGCACTACTACGTCACGAATGCGGGGAATCTTTTCGCGCTCTCTGTTCGCTTCTCTTCGAGCGCTTGCTCGAGTGCACTGTTTGGAAGGAAAAATATAACCAGTCGTTCAAAATACAAACGTGCGATTATCTTTTACAGTTATTATTGCGCATGCTCGACTCATTTTCGAATGAAATCTGAATATTTTAATTTCTGTCTCCGCACCCCTTTAAATCGACCGCAAATTTCGGTTTCTTAACCTATCGCGCTACGATTTTTGTGCAGCGTTGCCCACAGATGGTGCATTTGTTTTTGTAAAATTTGCAAAGAGCAAACTTACCCGAGAAAAAAGTAAAGAAAGAAAAAGGCTTAGCTCCTTTGGAAACGCAGCGAAGCCACCGGTCCTTCAAACAATACGGCGCTGCTTCGCACGGGAGACAAGAGATGGCGCAAGCGGTCGCGATGCCAACTGCCGCCAATGAACGAGCATACGGCGCCGAGAGCCAGTGTCTTTAGCAGACGATCGTTTCGACTCAAAAGCCGCGTGCGTTCCGCAGGTAGCGACAGTCGCAGAAACAAAAACAGGCGCGGTAACAAGGAACTGCAAAGCAGACGACATCAGTACCCCGAAAAAAACAGTCAAAATATCCCGACAAACCATTTTTTTCATCGATTATCTGTCCATTCAATATGTTTTATTAGGAAGGATGATAAAGTAATGCATTGGTCTTGATATCAGAAAAGCTCGCGCCGCATCTGAGTCGAAAATATCGTCTGCTAAAGACGCCGTTCCTCGGCGGCTCGTTCGTTGGCGGCAGTTGGCATCGCGACCGCTCGCGCCATTTCTTGTCTCCCGTGCGAAATGGCGCCGTATTGTTTAAAGACCGGTGGCTTCGCTGCGTTTCCATAGGAGCTAAGCCTTTTTCTGTCTTTACTTTTTTTCTCAGGTAGGTTCGCTCTTTGCAAATTATACAAAAACAAATGCACCATGTGTGGGCAACGCTGCACAAAATCGTAGCGCGATAGGTTAAGAAACCAAATTTTGCGGTCGATTTAAAGAACCTGGCCGCTCCTTGGGTCACCCAAAAGGTGACATATTGAGCCTCGGGCTCAGCAACACTTCCTTTGATTTCCTTGCTTTCAAAACTCTGACTTGGGTCACCCAGTAGTTTGGCGCGGCGGCGCGTCACGGGCGGCCACAGCAGACCAAATAGGAGCGTGCTCGTCTGCATGTGGGATGCGCCATGGGCCAGGAGCGCCCGCAGCACTATCAAACGATGGCGGTGCTTGGATTAGTCCGGATATCCAGCGCTTTAGTTCCATTTCCCTGTCAGCTGAGCGCAGGCCACCTTCCCCGTGGATCGCGCTGGTTGGCTCCCTGCGTGCCCTGCGGTGAAAGCGGACCGACGACGACGGTGCCGCTTGTGTCGGAGCGTCAGCGCTGTTCGTTCTTCGGCGGCCGGCAAGCGTTCCGGTGGCCGACCCGCTCGCGCTCGGTCTTGTTCACAGGGGAAACGGGAAGCCGCTAATGAGAGCCCATTTCCCGAGCGGCAAGGTCCCGAGCGGCAAGCTGCGGGTCGCTCGAGCGTTGCAACGCCCGACGCTCCGCGCCTGTTGATGACTCAAACGGTCACCGGGAGGCAGCACCACTGTCGCCCGCCATTACCGCCGAGAGGCTGATTTCCGCGGTCCTACTGGTAATACATCACACAAAAGCAGACACTGTCTCCGGAGAGTTTCTTGCTTGCATGACGGGCACTGGTCATTCAAAAACGATCTGCAGGCATGTTCGAAGAAAACATGCTTGGAGGTGCAAACATGCTAGATTGGTGTCCGCAGCGTTCGGATGCTCTTGAACTGTCGTCAAGTAAACTGTCGTTTTGTGTGTTTTTCTTCTTCCATTCAGTGTATGTGGCGGCCGGCTAGCAGGCGCACATGCATAAGGGTTCTCACCGTTCTGCTTTGCCACGCACGCTGCAATGTACTCGCAATATCCTGTGCAAATAAATTACATTACATTGCATTACATTACGTATGCAGCGAACACCGTGACTTTTGTATTATGTCTGAACAGAGTAACTGTGGCTGGTTCACACACTTTCTATTCTTACAGGTCGATTCACACAGTTGCCACCGTGTACGACCGGCTGTGCTGCTGCGCAGCCTATTGCAAGCAGTCACAAAAGGCTTAAAAACCGGTTGATGTGCACTCTGTCGTAGTCAGACGCAAGTGTGTGAAGTTGAACAAGACGGAGGGTTCACATGTTACGTTTGTGTGGGATCAACTGCGTTGCGACTGCCTGTGACCGCATACAGTGATAGCAGAGAACGCTGGCGCCATCTATCGGGGAGCCACGGAGCGCTTCTGATCTGCGTTTCTTTTACGCGCATCGTTCTTTCACTCTGTGCTTGAAATAATGCTGACAGTATTCGAAGCCACCATTTCTCGTGATAGTATACGTACATCTACTCTCTAAAAATCTGTAAACGCGTCAATATACAGTGTTTTTGTTTTTATTTTTTCATTACCTTACAAATGAATTACTCATCGCCGAACGCTCATTCTAAAAACCGGCATTAAAAACAGAATAGACTACGCCGAGCATTTGTTTTGAGCTGCTGCGTGGGTGCTGGAGCGAGCTTCCAAAGCATTCATTTGACATCATGAAACTGTATGTAATCACTTAGGAACAAAGTCTACGCTCCAAAGAATGGACCCCTGACTCCCTCTGACGTTACTCTTTTTTTTTTTTTTTTTTTTTTGACAAAAACATTTTTATAAAAAAAAAAAAAAACACACGGTGAGGATTACAAGTTGTAAATTCAATAACTTAACGAAAAAATTTATATTTCGGCTCAATGTTTCGGTCACTATTTCAGCGATGTTTGTTACTGCGTTTAGCAAATTTACAGGCAAATCTGGGACTATGAAGAAAACGCCAGAGTACTCGAAATGAATCTGAATTCCTTATCGGATAAAACGAGTGATGACGCACTGATGCATCGTCATTCCGATTTAACCGGATTTTAACGTCTCAAAAATTTCTTTTCTGTTTTGGTGTTTTACTTGCCCGAAATCTCTGTTTTATCTAGTACACTGTACAGGATCACACGGATACCTATCACAGTGGACGGCCAAGTTCCCCGAAGGAGACCGCTTTACAGAATGCTGATATTCTCGCACCCTTTCATTGGTGAATCTGCCTGACTGCCCTATGTACGATCGCCCACATATCGTTGGTATTTCGTAGATTACCGATGTGGCGCATTGTACATATTTGTTTTCATGTTTCTTGTGCACATGCTCCCCTTGCCCGTATTCTTGTTTACCTTTGGGCATTAGCTGGATAGTTGCAATGGTGCTGTGAATACCATGGAAACGGCGAAGTGGCCGGCAATCTTCTTGAGACTGTGGAACAATCTATGAATATAAAACAATACTCCACCTCTGGTTTGTGTTGTTTTTTTTAGACATTTCGTTCATCGTCTTTTTCTAATTTTGACACGAGGCTCCCAACGCTCTCTACCATATTGCTTTCTGGATACCTGGATACCAAATCCAGGCAGAGGCAGAGGGAAGAATTCGGGAGAGAGAGAGAAGGGTAGAGGGAAAGAGGGTGCCGACGGCCTTGGAACCGGTTGAGGTCGCTCGGCCAAACAGGACAGATACTACAAATTTGGCTCCTGGCATAAGAACCCCATCTCGTCTTCCGTTCCCCAACTCGGATGCGGCTCACGACCGAAAGGCGAGGGGATTTGTTTCGTCTCGTCTTTTCCCGATTTCGGGAGGGGGATTCGTCCGGTGGGCTGCGAAAGAGGTTGGAAGTGTTACGGTGACCTCTTCGATGCTTCCCCGATCTTGGTTCTCCTAGGGTGCCTTCATGCGCGCTTCGCATAGAGTGATGCCAACTGCCTGTTTTCCTTTCCCACACCCTCTTCCACCGCCATTTTGTTCCTCTCATTGTTTCCTCGTGCGCCGGAAAGTGGCCTTTGTGTACATCGGTACTCCCATCCGAGGGGGAAAATGCTAATCCTCCCTCCGTGGGTTCCACAACGCTGCTCCGAACTTGTGAGATAAGGTGCTTGCTTCCGGGAGGGTTATAAGCCCCACGAATTATCGCCAAGAACCAAAATGGCTGCTGGTTTGTCGGTGAGTGGTATTACAAAGGGTGGCATCACCCTAGCAAATCGCACATGAAGGCTCCCTAGGTTCTACGGAACCGCACGTCTGGCAGGTAAAGACCTTTTCTTACCTTCCCGGCGCGGTAAAGGCGAGGAGGGGGGGGGGGGGGGGGGGGTCTTCTTGGATGGCGACATAGTAGTTTATTTGGAGAGTGTTTTAATGAATACTCTCTGCTCTTGGACTTTTTTCTTACTGTGGTGCGTGTGTCTTCTCTTCCGCTATATTCGAGAGAGTGAGAAGGCTGAGATGGCGTGGATATCCATGACTTGGAGTGCGGAGGGGGGCGGGGAGGGGGGGGGGGGGAGGGGGGGGGGTTCAAAATGCAAGTGTATATTATAAGGTCTATGGGTTTTGGGGGAGGGGGGGAGAGGGGCTGCTGAAGCCCCATAAGCCATCCCTGGCTACGTCACTGGTGGGAACCGCGCTACAAGGTCCGCCGCTGGTGAGATAATAGGGAGTTTTCGTAGATCGTTTTCGCCGTCCCGCAAAGCCCTCCGCAATCCGCTACGATAGCGGGAACTCCACAGTCAAGGCTAACGGCGCGCAGGCGCAGTAGCAACTTCTTCGTTGCGGAACGCTTAGCGGAGGGGGCCAACGCGGTCTACGAAAACTCCCTAATCCTTTGGTTACTCGCTACTCTACCGGCATAGGCGTAGACTACGGGGGGCATCGGGGCTTGTGCCCCCCCTGTGAGATCCGGACTGGGGTAAAGCACAGCCCAAAATTTTTTTTGTCTTTTTTTAATTATTTGTGTGTACAAGTTAGCCCAAAATTCAACGTTAACCAATATTGGAGCCAATGTTGCCAGTGGTGGGATCGATGTGGGTCCAAAATATGGTGTGCTGCTTGTATGGGTGGCCTTTACGACACCTACCACTTGTTCCACAAAGAGGACGGTTCAACTCTTATTTTTCGACATCCGTGCAGTCGTCACACCGGGACCGTGCAGTCGCTACTGCATGACCCACATGGAACACCCCTTGTTTCCAGCCGTACAGCGCGGGAAAAAAAAAAATTAAACATTTCCACAGCGGTTACAGTTATAGTTGACGCAATTTAGGGGCAGACGCACCATTCAAGCCGTTTGAACGTCCGTTTAGTTTTCGCTTCTGCAACATAAGAGTGATCCGGACAATACACCATTTAGGAAAGTGTGTTCTTCTCGTTGCTCAATTCTTTCACCTCTTTTTTTTTTTTTTTTTTTTAGAAATGCCTATTTTGACGATTTAAGAAATCGACGAAGTTGCGCAAGACTCCGGTTCAATATGAGCGCGTGTCCGTATAGACGTCTGGTATCGATCTCGGAGCACATCTTGAAAGTCGTCTCGAATTTTAAGATGACAGCTAGGAAGGTATTGCATTTCCCCCTCTACATGCATCATACTGAGTGCGCGAAAAACAGCTTGAAAGATATGATTGAAAGGGAACATCCCGCGACTTAAATAATGAAACTGTCACAGTGGGAACGCTTTATATATATATATATATATATATATATATATTCGGCGGCGTCCAGAAATGCACCCTGCCGTTCCCCAACTCGTGTAAATGCTTCCTCCCGCCAGCTGACATCTCTCGCATTTGTCTCTCCTTCCCTTCTCTCTTTCTTCCGGCTGCGTGCAGACAGCCAAAAAACCGAAGCAAGTGACGCAGCATTTTTTTACTTCCCCTATCGGCGGAGGAAAGAAACCGCATACACCGTGACGTCACAAGCTAGGAAACCATCCTGCATTCTTGGGAACTTTTATTTCTAAACTTCGACGTCTAACATATCTTTTCTTCTACACCGAACTGTTTTTTTTTTTTAACTGTCATTTCGAAAAGAAGTCGGTAAACATAAATGGTACAGCGTGTAGTTAAACCCGAGCGATCTAGCAACGTTCTAAAGCTGCAGTCGCACCGCTCGTGCATTACACAAAGCAGACTGTGTTTCCTTGCAGAGATGACAGAAGTCCCTGCGGACACGCGTGGGTGCATGGATGTTAGCGGCTGCTTCACCCTTTTGTATCGGGCGGTAGCTTACGCCACCTAGTCTAAACTATCTTTATACCCCCTCCCCTTTTTCCCTCTGTATTTCTGCAACCATCACCGGGCCGTGAAGCACACTCGAAGCAGTGTTTGCTTCCTATGCATACGTATGCTTCCAACACGTCTGCAGACAGTTGTTTGTACGATGAGTGTAACAGAAGCGTCATGCAATAGGGAGCTCTAGGGAACCGTTTTGCACATCCGATAGGGTACGATATGTGCCCTCCGGTACCCAAGTGTGCACATGCGAGTCTTCTGTTACAGCGCATGCGCAGTTCGTACTGGAAGGCCCACCATATGCATCGGATATGTAAAAACAGTTCCCTAAAACTCCTTAATATCACCCCGAGGGTTTTGCAATACCGTACCAGTTAGACCCCTTTCGAAAGTGTGCCCTCTGTTGGAAGCTGTGCAATCCCTGCACAAAGGCGGACACAAAAAGGCACCGCCTATATTGGAAACCTATAGAAAGATGTACTAATGCCACTTCACTTTTTCGTTTGTGTAGTTTTAGAATCTCACGTTGTGTGGTGTCGCTTGTTCCGCCATTGTGCGGTGCTTCGGACCTTTAAACAATGGGCACGTAACTTTCGATAAGGACGGGAATAGTGGTAAGTACCACTAAATGAGATACGCTTTAGAGAGTAACGACACTTGGCCATATTGTGGCTTAAAATCATGGTTGCCAGTTATCTGAAGCTTTATCTGAAGTCGCAGGAAACGCTTTTCCGCCCTTTACAAATGTTTAAACAGTTCGCGACGAAGCAAAGCAATATTACATGGCCTTTCTAACACCGAATCTAATGTTGAGAAAGACCACTTTTGAATCATGACGATCGGCAGTTGCGTCTGCTCTGCATACGAGTCAAGATGGCGGCGCCCACAACAATGTCGGGGAACGGAGTGCCGACACTCTAAGCGCAGCTCATTTAGCGGCTCTAGGCGGGAAGTCCCATTTTCGAATGGTAATTCTACGCCTATTGCGTCCGTTCTACACCAGGCACCAAAATGGCGGCGGCCACAGGAAACTCGAGGAATACTCTAAAGCGGGGGTCAAGCTGAGCTAATGCCCATCACACAAAAGACAGTCTGCAACGGACATCTCTATGTAAGGGCATAGTTATGAGGTATTAAAGGGCCCCTCAAAAGAAAAAGAAAATGTTTTTTTTTTTTCTAAACAGTATGGTTGGGACACGCGTGTTAGAAAAAAAAAATAATTTAATCCCTGCCCCTTCCAAAAAAAATCATAAAAAAGATTTAGAGCAATATTAATGGCGCGAGACGCGATTTAGTCGGTAGTCACCTCCTTTCCACTTGCTTTCTCTCGCGGCATTTCGGGCGCGTGGAGGAGAGGTGGATTGGCTTCGCCTTCACATTGAGGTCGAACGAGCGAATGATCATTCTGTGACGTGACGCAGAATTTCAAATAAGTCTCTCGCCGTCAATATTGCTCTACATTTTTTTTTTCGCGTAAAATTATTATTATTTTTTTTTTGACACGTGAGTCACAATTAACCAGCTTAGAAAAACTTTTTTTTTTTTTCAGGGGCTCTTTATCTTTAGGGATAGGAAAACATATTTCTCTGTCCAAATCGCCCATCAAAAGTAAATTTTGAAAACTTAGTTTATTTTTAGCATTTTTAGAATTTTTGTATGTGAATATATATAATTTAATTCTTAAATGTATTATTGACAACTATTTATCAACATCAAATGCCATCAATCTTTTTGTCACCAATGTTAATATAAATGTTAACGTAGCTGGAACAGTAAGTTGTGACGTCATCGATCACAATTCAATATTTTCACCTTTTCACAACCCCGATACAGAGAAACGAGTAGATAATAAAAATACAACCACTCTTCAGAACATTTCGAATTTTAATATTTTCGCATTTACAAATTCCGTTTTTAGACAAACTTGGATCTTTCTTTACTCGTATCTAGATGTTGATCATGCATATAATGCATTTATTAAAACATTTAAAACTCTCTACAATGTGCATTTCCAAAAGTAACAGTTACTGCATCCAAACGAATTAGAAAACCTTGCGTCACTCCAATACATATTAAAATGAAAAAAAAAACTACCATTTATACAAGACGTTTTGAGGGTTACGGAATCTAAAGAAACTGGTTACACTTAAGAAATTGCGGAACGAGCTAACCGGCGAACTAAGCAAATCAAAGTCTTTGTACTAAAAATAAATATTTAAAGACGTCGATAAACAGCGACCTGACATTATCTGGAAAATTTAACGAAGCCCTGAACCGGGGAACAGTTTCAAAACAAAATGCTCAAACTGTATCTGAAACCCCTATGTGGAAACTCTTTAATTAGTACTTTATAAAGGTAATACCTAAACCATTTATAAAAGTAATACCTAAACCGCAAAGTGACAAGGTGTTGTCGTTTGTTCGCGAGGTGGATGACAGCTTTTGTTAAAATCCTACAAACGAGCAAGATATATTTGATATTTTCACTAGTCTAAAGAATGGTAAGAGCTGTGACGTTTGAAATAAAATTAAACCTATCAAATTCGTCCTAGATAGTATTGCACCATGCTTAGTACATATATGTAACTTCTCTTTCGCTTCTGGTAAGTTCCCTCAAAATATGACGCTGGCTAAAGTAATTACAAAGGAGGGGATAAAAAATACGTTGAACAATTATAGACCAATATCTGTTCTTCCCATTTTCCCAAGGGATTTAAGAAAATTATTTTTAAGCGCCTCGAATACTTTTTTACAAAACTTTTTGTATTAGCAGAGGTCCAGTTTGGCTTCCAAAAATCAAAATCTACAGAATCGGCCTTGTTATCACAAAAGTAAATTATACTGGAAAATATTGAAAAGTTACTACAAACAGTTGGAAGTTTGTGTTTGTCCGTCCTTTCTCGTTTTCTTCCTCAAGTTTAATTACTACAAACACTTCCTGTGTTTATCGACTTCAGTAAAGCCTTTGATTGCCTTAATCACACAACATGACTTGCAAATTTATATAAAAAAGATGTTCGCGGAATTTCATTTTTACTGTTTAAATCATATCTGGAGAACCGCCATCTATGATGTAGTAAATATAGCCAATCAAACTTAATTTATAACTTATGCAGACGACACCAGTCTTCTTTTCTCCGGAAAATATGCTGCTGAAGTTATCGCAATGGCAAACTTAGTTTTAAACAAATTTTGCTTGAGGTCGGACGTCCATGACTTCAAAATTAACAAATTGAAAGCCAAGGCAGTTTTATTTAGACTGGTCAATAAATTAGTTTATATGACAAATACTTTGAATCTCGGAACCGGATCAATTGAATTTGTGCGCAACACCACAAACTCTACGCGTATACTTTTATGAGCACATAAAACTATCATACTGAATATCTAACAAAAAAGCTTTCTCACATAGTCGGGGTTGTCGCTAAGTGCCAACCCTTCCTACCAGATAATATTAAATGCATTTTTTTATGTCTTGTTGAATTCAAAGTTGAATTATTGTCACCTAATTTGGGGTTAAACTACCAAAACAAACTTAAATAGCATTCTAATTCTAAAAAGCAAAAAAAAAAAAAAAAAAACGTTATGTAGCAGATGTTTTTGTATAATTATCATACAAAATCTTTATTTAACAGATACGAAGCAATTCACGTATAATATTTTCTTGAGTATCGCTCGCCTTTATTCAATTCACTTTTCATCTCTCACATTTGTGGAATTTTCGTACCACATTTCCGAACTCACTGAACATAGGAGCACCACCATTACACGTTATCCGGAGAAATGTTTGGTCACTCGTAATCGTACAAACTATATTCTATCGCTTCATCATAACATTCCGTCACTCTTAAATAAATGGTACCTTCAAAATAACAATTTTTTTATGCTTTCTAAAACAGATCTTCGCGCAAATCGTTTTATATCTGATAATAATTTCTACCTTCTTGGAGGCCATTTGTTGATTTGTTTGGTTTATCATTATTCCGTGTAAAATGTAAAATATGTAAAATATATATTTTCTTTCTTTTTTCTGAAGCTGCTGCTAAGACTGTAATGGCACCACAGACTCCGTCAAGCTGCTTTCAGAAGCTTTTTGTCCGGGGCTTCCACCGGTGTATACCTAGAAAATAAAGCATTGATTTTAAATAGCTTCACGCGCGCGAATCAACACGAGGCAGCCATGTTCGCAGAAAACAAATATTGATGAGGTACGACTATACGACACCTAGAGCGCACAGGAGTTGACCGAGCTCCGCAGACTGAAATACAACTTATTAAAAAAAAAAAAAAAAAAAACATTCGTTAAAAAGAAAAAGAACAAGTTGACACAGCTTCGAATGTAGCACAAAAACTAAACAATAAAATATATATATATATATATTTTTAGGAAACGTTAGTTAGAAATTGGTTAATACAGCTTTGTATGTATCCCCAAAAGCTGCGTGACATGCGCTCGACGTCTATTCGGCTATGTTATTTTGTGCTGAAACAAGAATCGTTAGCCCCCGTGGCGAGACCACGAGTTCTGAAGTCGTGTGACCTAAACAGCTATTTTGTCGAAAAACATGTGGTCCCTGTTAATCGTATCTTTACACGCGACGCCAGGAAGATTTTTTTATAGTGAAGGACGCGTATCGGATACACGACTACTTCTCAAATAGCCAGTCTAAAGATCTTTGTGGTAAAAAAAAAAAAAAAACTATCGATGGGTATTTTGTTCGCTGTAGTTTGTCCCACAGCGTGGACAGCTTGTTAGGCGCTAAAAGCAGGAAACCGATGAGGCGAGCGTCAGCCAAAGGCGAGGCGGGCTTCACTGCCACAATGGAGAAGTTGTGTACTGCGGGGAAGCCGAACTGCAACAAAGGCGACAGATCCGCTGGCTTGTCACTTGGGGTCTAACGCTCGAAGCAGTCGTGCGCAAAGATTGATTTGTTTGACTAGACACGATAACTAATATGACGTGTTTGGTCGGTCTGTACAGTTTAAAAACTGAGCTTCTCATCCTCCAGTCAAAACTGAGATTTCGTCGAAATGTGAGGACGTATGACTTTTTATAATTGTATAGTGGGAAGTTTTCTATGAAAGCAACCTAAATGAACTTGGAACAGACCAAAGCCCTGCAGTGGGGCTTTTTCAGCTTTAAATTCGATTAAGGCTAGGGGAAATGTAATAATTATATTCGTTTGAGTACTTTATGTATTTTTGATAATTTTCATTCAAAAAGGTTCCAATAAGACTCATTTTTTTGAAGCACTTGAGGACTATTCTGAATCTGCACGAAATCAGCTCATTGCACGTCTATGTTATTATCATGACACAACACAACTATTCAATGCAAATAAGCCTTACGTATAAATCATATGTATGTACTCAGAGATAAATATATTTCTCTGTTGCACGCGCATAGATTTAGTATCATTCAATTCTCCATAATATATTTCTTCTTTAAGTTTGCTTAATTTTTAGTTTTTGCAACGAACTCTTGGTAATTACAAAATAAAAAGACAAAACAAAAAAAAAAACACGTTAGCTGGTTTCGCAGTGAGTTAATTTGCTAGCAGGCTCAGTAGAAACAAAGTGACTTCTTCTATAAATGAAGCTACCGGCGCGTAGATCGAAGAGGTTACTAGGTGGTAGGTTATAAGCGAAACCGAAACCAAATTTGCCGCGATTTCGTCCCCGGAGGAAGCGGGGAAGAGTGCGACTCGACACGTGACCTTACCGACGCCGTCCCATTGGACGCGCGCCGTCTCTCCCACGTGACACCCATGCACCAATGAAACGGGGCGGCGCATCCGCCGATCGTCTGCTTCGCGCGACCGCCTAGCAGACGGCACTGCGTTCGGAAGCGAAGAGGGCCGTCTCTGGGTGCGCGTTTTTCTTTTTGTGATTGTTGTGGTGGTGACGGTGGTGTGAGTGCGTGTGAGTGCGTGTGTGTCTACCCCGCCAGAAACGACGCGAGAGAAAGAAAAACAAAAAAACGCGAAAAACACAACCAAAAACGGTGCAAAAAACGGGCCAGAGCAACGCCGCCACCACGGAGACATTGGAGCGCAGGTGACTACGTGACTCCGGTGGAGGATCAGTGAAGGTGGGCGCGGAATTTTCGGGGTTCCGTGCGTGCACAGGTGCCACCGGCAGCCATGTCGGATAAGAAGGGCTCGTACGAAATGAACAACTTCAAGGGAGGCGGGGACGGTGAAGATCCCGCCGGTGAGGTGTCCACAGAGCCAGCGTTGCCCGACCGCGGTCAGTGGGTCGGGAAGTTGGACTTTCTCATGTCCTGCGTGGGTTACGCCATCGGACTGGGAAACGTGTGGAGGTTTCCATACCTCTGCTACAAGAACGGGGGCGGTGAGTACTCCTCGAAGTTTCGTACTCCCCTGACAGGGTCAGAACGGCCAGGGCTTCGGTTGTCCCGTCTGCTTCCTACCTTCGACGACGTTTCGGCGTCTCGTGCAGGCAAAGCACGGCGGAAGGCACGGAGCGCGTACTCAAGGCCGGGCGTTCGAAAGAGCCACACAGGCGTTTTCACATTGCAAATGACTATATAGACAGCCGACAAAAACAGGACAAAAAAAAAAAAAAAAAATCGTTTCAAAAGAGTTATGTGACACTTCGTCAGTTTTCTTTGTTTCTTATTTTATTTTTCGGTCGTGTTCATTTAAAACTTCAGTTATAGAATGGGACCTGACATTTCAGATGGTCGCAGCGCCGGAATACGTAACAAACTGTTACTCGGGCGGAACAGAGGTTAGCAGGTGAAAAACTGTTTCATCTTTACTGACTGATCTTCGGAGGTCGTGCTTGTTTGTTGTGCGTTAGCTGTAGTGGTAGGAAGTTTGGAAGCTGCAAAGGACCCTTTATCTCCGGGAATTAATGATCTGACGTCCAAAGGCTCCAGCACGCCGGCATCACTGGCTATTTTAAAGTAAACCCCTAAGCACTAAAAATATAAATGAAAAAAAAAGTATTTGTTTTAAAATGGGGCAAGAGGAGCGCACCAGAACAATGAATCAATAATTTTACGCTTCGAATAAACTGCTTTTTTTTTCCTTCGATGTGCGTAGCTTTTTGAGTAAAGATGACGGACAGGTGCACGAAAACGTGACAAGGCACAACACTTTATATTTTGTTATTAAAAAAAAAGAAAAAGGGATTTCGTGTTCTTTGTAGTTATTAAATATATCTTTAAATACCGAATAGCCTCATTTTCATAGCCGCTACTTACACTTACAAAAAAAAAAAAAAAATCGCCCGAGTTTTTTTTTTTTTTTACTTTTGTTGGAGCTATTCATTACAGTTCGCAGCATAGTTGAACACACAATTGTTCTGCTTCGTTACTCAAGTTGCGCCCGCTTGCCATGCACGCAACACAACCAAACAAGCGAGGCAACTAAACAAAATGATTTGTGGTCTGGGGGCCCAGATTGAAACTTAGGGCAAGCCTCGGGTAAAACAAAGCGTAGTTCTGCTTTTCACCACATGAGCCGTACCGATCGAATCTCGAGGCGAATAAACGTTTCGCCTGGGAGAGTTATATTTATTATAGGTGCCATACTACGCAAGACGTGCACTTGTGTGTCGCACGTGTCCTCTAGCACCTTTTTCTTTTTTTTTCCCCCTTTTTTTAGCACGCCCTGTTTTATGTTTTCGAGGCTTTTAGTAGACCATATTTTATGGTTTCGCATTGCTAGCGAAAGCTCGTGCTGCCACTTTGAAGCGTGGATTGAGCGCGCGCGCCCTCTGGGCCCACTCTCGGCAGCTTACCACTTACTTACCAACTTACCAAAACTCTCTAATGAGTCAGTACCAACTAGCCCATTATTTAATCGTGAACGAGCTTGCGCGATGTCGTTTCTTTATTTATTTTTATTTTTTCGTCGAGATTTTTTGGTTTGAAGCGGTTTCATTGCGGCCTATTCAGGAGCCTTCTTTCTCTCGGACATCTGACTGGACTACTTAGTGGCTCGACGTAAAGCTACGCGGAGAGCAACTGCGTCTGCTTATTTTGCAGGGGTTGTGATGACGTCAGAACGAAGAGCTCTGATTACTTGCTTTGACGTAAAGGCACTATCCTTCAATCACCACAGCCCTTGCAAAAAAAAGCAGACGAACTTGCACTCAGCGTAGCTGCCTTTGTTTCAACACACCCTTCGAACGCGCAAAGAAAGCAGACGAACTTGCACTCAGCGTAGCTGCCTTTGTTTCAACACACCCTTCGAACGCGGAACGCTGGACGCCGCGTTTGTGCATTCGAACGCATTCGAAGTGTGATTAGAGACAACGTCTAACCATTCGAATCAGAGCTCCGCGTTCTACTCGTCTTCCCAGGAACGCGCCCGCATTCTACTCTTACCATTCTCGTTTTCCTCCTCTAATAAATGCGAGATTCTCCCGGCGTTCCCCGCTACGGCTAACGCGACAATTCACGCCCTGACACCCCAAACAAACGAGGCAAAAAGAAAAAGAAATTAGTAGGCACTTTACGGCGCTTGTAGCTGAATGCTTCTAAAATAGATCCGGCTATGCATGCCGCACAAGCTTTTTGGAATCCCGCCCGACGCTCGTTGGCTGCTTCCTCTTTCGCGCAATAAGCCTAACAGGCCTCCCCCCATAGCCGCCGCGCATCCGTTTGCTTTGTTCTTTTTTTTTTTTTTTTGTTATAATTTATTTACTTATTCTAGTTACCCAAGGCCGTGCTTTTCAAAACGAGGGGAACAAAATGTATAATGGCTTTTCCGCGCACTTTTTTTTTTTTATCAACAATATTGGACTATCTTTTGTGCATGTGCGAAATTTCTGCACCTGCGAAGGCAGACATTGTGCGCGCACAAACAAAGGCAGGGAAGCTTCTGCAGGCTGCTGAAATCCTACCCCTTTATGGCCGACGTAATAAGGAACACAATGAGGAGTGTCGCCGGGAATTCTAGAAGTCCAGTCTGGCTCGTGGTCGAGTTTCACCATACGGGAAATTGCTTGAAATATTATGTATATATATATATATATATATATATATATATATATATATATATATAACGCTCTGCGACGACACACTAATGCGTGCACATCATACAGTAAACGGTCTGCAAGCACTAGGGAGTTTTAGGGAACTGTTTTTGCCCATTCGATACGGACGATGGGCCCTCAGGTTTGAACTGCGCATGCGTGTTTCTTCCTTTTCTTACGGTTCTATCGCGTTGGTCATAGAAAAACTGTCTGCGGCCATGTTCGAAGTACATACATGTACACGAAGAAAAACTCCGAACTTGCGGGATAATGCCGCCGCAGACAATGCTGTCATCGTGCGGACTGCGAATGCACTGTAGTTTGTGTGACGTGCGACCGTTGTAACTACGGATTAAGAAATCCAAAGAGTCCACTTACCCGCAAAGCACTTGGTGAAACCCAATCGCTGCGGACCGCGAGGGGAGCTCGACTAATGACAAAACAAATAACGCCTTCAAACATAAAAAAAGAAAAGATTGTAATTTTTTAAGGTATTTTCGGACCCGCTTTTTTTCCGAGGCTCTACGATGGCCATGAAAAATGACGATATAAGACGATGTTTGAGTCGCAATTACAACGCTTGGCCGCTCCCCCAAAGAATATGCATTATATGCAATTGTATAGATGAGAAAAATGGTATTCATATTGATATAAAATAGGCATGAGTAAATTATTAATTGACCTTTTTCAGAGTTTGGCCAAGATCGTGGCGCGCCCTCGCGGAAATCGCTCGAAACACTTTTGGTGGCTCCGGGAACGTCTCTCCGTCGTCCGCGCCAGGCCTGGTTTGTCTCCCGGTTCATGTGTTTGCGTGTGTTCTCTAATGGCGTTGTTCCCTCCTTTACCAATTTGAACGTGTATTTCAGTCGTCGCTTCGCGTGCATATTTTCTTTGAAATGGCGGAGAAGAACATGGAGGATTAACAAAAGTCAATCTCTAGGATACAGAGGACCTTGTTCGTTTTTATACCTTCAGGGATGGATAGACCGCCGACGCCGCATCGGTTCTTACTTTCGACTCGGAGTCACTTCATAGTCACTTCGGTGTCGCGTCTTGCAAGCAACTAAAAATAGGGGTCTGCTTTCAAAACAAAGTCGCAGATGTTATGTAAGGAAAGTAATGGTGACCAGCTTGGATACCGACCCAACCATCTACCTTGTGTGGAGCTTGTGAGCTCCATTTATGATCCCCGGCCACTACAACCAGCTGATTTATCGCTTAAGTTATTCAAGCTTATCGCATCCGTCACTTCTCCGTCCTGTGTTCCGCGCGAGGGCACGGGACGTTGCCGTATTCGGGAATGTGTAAACAAACTCGGGCGGTGCGAAATCCGAGCCGTCTTGATATCGCGAAGGATTGTATGCACCGTCAAAAAGTAAGGAACGATATGTTCGAAACAATCCATCTTTGAATTCGGCACGTTTATGAACCTTCGACAAAGAGGGCCCAGCAAACAGATGGGTTCACGGTTGGTTGCCAAGAAGTTTCATCAAGGTTAGGTGTCTCCGTAAGGCTTAAATTCGTTTCGCTCGCTTTAAACGTTTTGTCAGCTTTTTTTTTTTTTTTTTTTAACGTGGCAAGACGCGAATGTGTGTGGCGCACGCCTGAAGAACGGAAAGCTTTATGTTGTTATTTTTTAATGGAGTACCGGGTACGGCATAATTACGTCGCACAACCTCGTTTGCACGTTTACTATTAACAAAAAATGGTCAAAGGGCAGGCGAGCTGGCGTAAGTTTAGCATGATGGAAAACTTGATACTATATGAATACATGAAATCTTGATGGAAGATCGAAGACAGGGGTGGAAAGAGTACTTCTTTCAAGAAGTCCTGTATCCGTCCCCGTCCTTGATGTTTTATCCTTTCATGTATTCGTATCTATTCACCAACACTCTCATTTTTAATTATTAAACCTGAGACTGAGGTAGGAAAAGGAAAACGCAAAGAAAAAACGGGCAACGTCTCAAGAGACGTTGCCTGTTCTTTTTCTGTGTCCTTTTGCGTTTACCTTTTCCTACCCCAATTTCAGGTATATCATCAGGTTCACATTTCTGTATTTTAGTTAAAAGCAGAATGTACCGCTTTCACATTGATGATCCAGCCACCTGACAAGGGGGACTCTCGTCATAGGCTTTTGAAAGCAGGGCAAAAAGGGCGGGGTGTTTGACATCGGGTGCTTTCATGGACCACCCGCCAAAAGCTACAAGAACCTTATGAAATTTGGCATTTTAACAATGTTTACTTCTACTTGTGCAACTTTCTGCTGCGCGCTGGTGAGGCATGACGACTATGAAGCCAGGCCTCGAGAATACCGGAGGAGTCAAGCATAACCAGCACTGTCTGAGCGACCGAGCGGGCGAGAGAGCCACCAAAAATGGCGCCTTTCCTTTTTTCCTCTTCTCTCAGAGTCGGCGCATGCGCCCAGCGATCTCTGAAAAAGGTCAATTCAGCTCGGTTGTCGTTTTCGGCCGTACATGGTTTTGGTGGTACAAATGGGTAGAGTTTATAATATGACCGATTTGTTTAAACTTTTTGAAGTTCTATAGATACAGAGTGCTTTCTTTGATTATCGAGGCTCTTTTTCTTTATTTCCGTCTTCGTCTAAGAGTTATATTTTCTGCAAAATATGTTTCATGGGAGGAAATGCAGAATAAATTTCAACGACGACTGTTCGGTTTTTACGCCTGAAACTTGAAACAGTTATTGATAGGTATAGATTCAAAATGTGTGCTGAATTTTATAAAGATTAGTGCTCAACGTTCGTTGTAAGGCTCTAGTAAAAATAGTATAAAATGGCAAAAAGAGGCAAACATTGTTTCGTAGTACAAATGCCCCGCCGCTAGGTGTAAACACGAAGTAGCCATATTTCTGGCAGACGAACTTCAATATATGCTCGTTTGCATATCGTAGCCTTTTTTTTTTTTTTTTTTTTTCAAATTTCGCGTTTTGATTTTTTGTGTAGATGTTTGAACTTAGAGCAAAAAATTCATGTTATTTAAATGCAAAAATGTAATTTAATATATATATTTGATCAGGTGATAGCTGTACGAATTAGCAGCTTCTGATTTCAGGAAACGTCGCCTAGTTTTGTCCGTTGTAAAGAATGAACATAATAACAGGTTCTTTAGGAGGTGTTATTTGAGGTGTTATGGTCGCTTGAGCCACCTGTTGAGTTGTGATCAAAATTGAAGAACTACTTCTTCAGGAAAATTCCAAGGGCGGCGCTGATTTTGCCCTTCGACGCTTTTCAAGAGCTACACATGACTGATCTTCACTTTTTCTTCCTTTCATTTCGTAGACTTTCACTTCATCCTTGTAATCGCGAGACAAGTTGTCGAGTTTGTTTTTTACACAACAGTATTATGTCCACAAACTTGTTGGAGTTAATTTGTATTACCCAGTTTGGTGGCTGGACATGTTATAGTGAGGCAACAACAGAAAGCCAGTTGTTGCGACTCAAATCTGGCACTCAGGAATACTGTAGTTTCTTTTTTCCGCGACGTGCTATACCAAAAGCGTCGCACAATCGGCGAAACGCATACTATAGATGGTCTTTTTTTGGATCCATTGAAAATAAGAGTAATGTCAGACGGAGAACGCTGATGATGTTGGTTTGAGAATGCGACGATTCCAACTTTTCAATCTGCTTTTTATGACTACCATGGAACTTGCCCTTCGCAACTGATGATAAGCAGCCGGGATGACACACTCCCCTTGAGATTTCATCGCTCTTCTCTTTAAAGCCCCATTCACACGGTGCGATTTTAACAGTGATTTCGCATAGGTGCGACATTGAGTACCCCAGCTTCCAGCATGCTGTTTTTGCCGCATAAGCGACGTCGCAACTGAAAAACTGCAGGTAAAATCGCATCATGTGAATCAGGCTTAAGGCTTGTTTACACATCTGCGTTGGTTGCGTTCGCATGCAACCGAAACGACCGTAACGACAAAGTCACCACGACAAGTATTTTGCCGTAGACAGCATGGCGAGCGATGCAAGGGGTAAATAGCTTCGCGAAGCAATTAATGAGTCACGTTTGTTGCGGTGTTTTGGTCGTTACGGTCATTTCGGTTGCATACGAACGCTACCGTTGCAAATGAGGGAACCGACCTTTACGTTTTTCTTGCAAGCGCCCGCAAACAGCGTTTCGAAATAAAACTCAACGAGTTCGCATTGCTACCCTGCCATGTTCTTCTATGGCCTCTAGTCAAACTAAAACGTAGCTTCTTTTTGTTGTCGTTGCTAATCTTCTTTTTGTAGAGCAAACGGGATTGCTTCTAGTCTCACGGGGGTGCGACCAGACTATACTACCTGGGCCACCCTGAATAACCCTTCCACGACCACTGTGATTAGCAGTATGCCAATTATATTCACGTGAAATAACTGGAGTGTGCGGTGAGGTTGAGGACCTCCTCAGAAAGACTTAAAGCGCTGTAGCAAGGGGGCTACAGGCCCCCTCGAGCCGCGGTAGTCCCTCTACGAAGGCCGTAAGAGATTGCGTCTTTTTCCTCAAGCCCACCCATTGTTCTTCCAACTGGTGAAGGAGGCAAGCGCTTGCTCATTGGCACACTTTCAAACCTGAACACACGAGGAGAAAAACGCAGAGGGAGAACTAGTGCCGCTGAATTGAGGAATGCTCTATGCTCGAACCACGACGCCGCCCGTTTCGATCTGGATAAGCATCGTACCGGCCTCAGTTGTCAATTCACAACTTCTCAGTTGTCCATTGTGAATATGTCCTCGCATGGGGGATTTTCTGGCCAATATTGTTGCATGAGTATGGCCAATTACCTAAGATTAATACTTTGCATGTGAGCTTAACGATATTTAAAATTGTGCTCAATGCGAAGTAAAAGTTACTCCGCAATAAAGTTTGCTCTTTTACGACGCACATTTAACAATATTAAAGTTTCACTTCGGGGTATATAAACACAATTTTATATATTATATTTATATTTTATGACATGCCTATATCGTACTTTAATAGTAAGAAAAATAAAGCAAATAAAAATATTGGGTTAAAATTGATTATTAATTTGCTACTTTTTTCAAAGATTCGCTCGTTCAAACGCATACAACTTAATTTATTTCGCACATATAATGTAAAATGTATATGCAATAAAAATGACTAAATTTGAACATTCTGCTGTTATGAATTCCATTAAAATATCTTATATTGGTCACAGGCAGACTTGTACGCTACTGATTAATCAAATTAATAATAGTCAAACAGTTTTTGGAGTAATTTTGTGATCATTTGAATTTGTGCATTAGGTAGTATTAGCAAAAGTAATTTCATCACTTTTTGAAGCAATAAACTTACTTGTAACCATTACTAACGTTTCAACGAGTATACTTGGGTCCCACTAGTGCCAGTGAACTCGTGTAAAGTGAAAACCATTCCAGCTGAATATCGTTCCACCGCCCCTGTAAGTCCAGACGTAGCCGATGCTATACCAGCGCGAGCTCCGGATTATCAGCCTCCTGCCAAGCACGCGTGCTCGTGCAGTCTAAGCACTGTGCAGGGTCACATGCTCGCGCTCGTAGCATTGGCCGTGTCCGGACTTCGTTGAAACGAAGTAGCCGGAACCATGGCCGGAATATCGGTGCCCCCAGCCATACCACACTTTCTTCATTTTCTCGGCCACACGAGTTGGCATCGCCATCTACGGTTGATTTTGAAGCTTCTTCAAGATGGCCGCCACAGCAGTGTATGCGTACACACCACAGCTTGGAACATGTGGAGGGAAGGCTGGTTTACTTACAAAACTCATAGATGGTGCAAGTTCAATTCCCACCCCTGCCCGTTTCGATTTGGACGAGCATCCTACCGGCCTACTGTTATGCACCCTAGGGGGCCCTCATGTGCGTTAATTCCTAGGCTAGCAGTCGTGTACTGCACTGGCTAAATGTGTCATCTAAAGTGTCGCCATACGTCGATGAAAGCAAACTAACCTTACGCTGTCTAAAAACAGCGTAAGGTTTTACATTATTTTGTCTTGATGGGGAAGGGGAGGGGTGCATGTATCTTCATCTTGCCGAAATGAAACTCGCACGACGCCCTTTTTCACTCAAGAAAACCGCCGGAGGCCTGTATGAAACTCTTCAACACCTCGGATACCCCCGTTAACAATATCCGATAACGACACGATGTAGTATGCGCGAAGGCGACGACGGAGTATCGGTCATCGTTATCGGAGTCATCGGCACGGTCCACTTGAACTGTCTAATAGTCCATTATAAGTGCAGGTATCAAGGCCTATGTACATAAAAGAGGTCAAAAGCAGCGAAATAGTGTGGCATCTCGTACAAACGCCCCACTCTAAAACTGATAAACCGACACCGGGAAAAAAAAAAAAAAAAAATTCAGCAGCAAAAACTTTCGGGTGCTTCGTCAAGTGTTTGATCGACGGCTGATTGTACAGAAATGCAATACTTGTTGGCCTGATTGGAGATCTGCAGTATTTTTTGAGCAAAGAAAAAGATTGTTCAAAAGGAGTCTCGAAAGAGACTATCAGAACCACGACTGTAGGCAATTGAATCAGCCAGCCGTCGATCACACTAGACGAAGCGACCCCGACGTTTTTTCCTGCTGTAAATTTTTTTTTTCCGGTGTCCGTTTATCAGAGATAGTGCTGCTCTGCATCATTGCCTCAGTAAGCGTTTCAGCTTTGAAGTTTCCATCTCCGAAGATTGTGCAACTATACAGCAGAGAATGCTCGACCGTTACGAACTGCGAGATGTAGCACCATCTATATACTGTTATACGTTCCCATCCACGCAGAAATTAAAATAGTGCAAAAGAAAAAAGAAAAAAAAAAGAACCCTGTGGAATTTAGAATTTAAGGCATGTCTCTAAATAAAATCGGCACGCCCGGCCCCCAGCACGGATGCCTTCAGTCATTCGTGCTTTGGCTGCTCGGTGCACGCACACGACTTCGAAGCGTTGTCGAAGCTTGGGCGCTCGCGCGGAAGGACGGGTAACTGAACCTCCTTCGCACCGTTCTCACCTTATCGGGGACCATTAAAGACACACGGTCACAGAGGTACGTTTCGAAACTCGGGTAACATTTCGTACTGCGCATGCGCACAGGTCGTCTCACCTGCTGCAGGGTTCCGGTTCACTTAACGGGTTTCGGGGAGCGTCGAAGGACGGCGAAAACAGTGATTTCCCTACACATCCCTAAAAAAAAGGGGGGGGGGTGCACCCCCCCCCCCTTTTCTTTGTTTTTTCTGAAGGCACCCCCTCAAAGGAGCTGTGCAACGATTTTAACGTTGAAAGAATTTGCATCTTCTACTTTTGACATTGTTTATCTTGTCACACAGGACAGAAAACACATTTTCTTGCTTCTAAATGTTGCGGTTCCGCCGCGTAATCGCGAGGTAAAAAATTAGAATTTTTCCCGACTTGCAGCCGCTAGCGGCGGCCGTGAGAACCACGCGGGATGACGTCAATGGGGGACATGTAAAAAGATAAGAAGTTGTGCAAATACCTGCTCGATAAAAGGTAATTTTTTTCTATAAATCTTGTCGTTCCAACATATATATAAATGCGTCAAAAACCTGGTATCATCGACACAGATTTTATTATACGGAGTTTTAGTGGCGCCATCTATCCGACGTCAACAAAACCTTCAGCTCTCTCTGCTACCGCGAACAGCCGCCAGAAGCCGGAGGGGGACGAGATGGCCGGACCCGGATGAGACTTTCTTCCTTTCGTCTTGTTGATCGCGCAGGGCAAGCACGTGGTCACGTGGTCGCAAGCGGGTGAGTTCTCGCCGCTCATTGATGGCTCTAGAGAGAGAGCTTCACCGGAACTCCGCGCGTCCCCCGTTGACGTCACAGCGCACGTGACTCGAAAGATGGCGAAGGAGTTGAGAGGTGCCGAAAACCTTAACCTTTGTCAATTTTTAAAATAAAAACTAGGACATGCAGGCAAAAGCGGTTTTTGTCCTTTACTTCAGAACGGTCGAGACACCAGCTCCCAGATTATTTAAGCAGAGCACTGAAATTGTTGCACAGCTCCTTCAATTCACGACTCCTCCATCCTCAATGCCGCCCTAACCCCCCCCCCCCCCCTCTAAAAATTTAAACACCCCCGCTAATTTCAATTTCCTGGGGAAACCCCTGGGCGAAAAAGGGCTTACCAAACTATCAAAGAAGTTTAGTACGTCGTTCCGATAACGATACTCGATACTTCGCCGACACCATGCACCGTATAATCGTTATCGGAGTAATCGGAACGATCTACATAAACTCCCTATTAATGCTCGAGAATACCGTATATTGGACGCGTAATGGGGAGTTTTAGGGAACCGTTTTCGCACGTCCGATACTGTACGATGGGCCCTCCGGTACAAACTGCGCATGCGCTGCCGCAGAAGACTCTCACGTGCACAGTTCGTACCGGTCGGCCAATCTTGTACCTTATCGGATGTGTAAAAAACGGCTCCCTAAAAATCCCTAATGTCGAGAGCCGCGCAACAAAATAAGAGGCGCGCAGCGCCGCCTGTTTTGTGGCGTGACTGTTTTATTAGAAGCGCGTGTTCGATATATCCGATGTGTCGTTCGATATATGCGATGTATCGAAGTTCGATATATGCGATGTATCTCGGAAAGGGACCCCCTGGTAGCCTCACAAAGAGATTCGAAATCTCGAGAGAAACGACAGATTTCACCTCTGAGGTTTCGGCGCGATTTTACTTCACTCGTTTATTGCCAACTTCCACCGAACGTGTTCCGTTCAGACTTTTGAAACTCACATACATGGATGTCAACATTCGGGTATGTCCGTAGTTTCGGAGGAGAAAATTTGCTTTTCGGAAACTATTAGCAAATTTTAGAGTAGCGCACGCAAAAAGTGTCGCAAAGAAGTAGCATCGTCGCCACTGCGCTTGCGCCGAGCCAAAAACCGCGTTTTGAATTGGCGAAGTAGCCGCGGCGTTATTTCTTCGCGTAAACAAAGCTTTTGCGTACGCGACTCGAACCCTCTAACGGTCGTCACCGTATTATCGACGGTGGTTACAGATTTGTAAGTGCCCGCCCAAACGCGAAACTGCGCGCACCGCAGGAGCTGTTTCTATTTGCTTTGTGTTTGGCGAACGGCGACGTAAACGTTATGTTCGCACGGTGTTTCGCTCTGGGCTACTTTGAAACTCGACGCACCGCTCACGTGAGGCTCGCTTCGCATACCGGCTGCTCTGGCGGTAGTGCCAATAGGAAGTTTTCGTCGATTGTTCTCGCCGTCCCGCCACGCTGTCGTCAACCCGCTACGATACCCGCAAGTCCAGTGTCAAGGCCATCGGCGCGCAGGCGCAGCAGCGGCTTCTTCGTTGCGGAGGGCTTAGCAGAGGGGGACACGCGGTCTACGAAAGCTCCCTAAGGGCACTGCCTCTTTGGATTCAAACTTCCGACGCTTTTTTGAAGTAAACTCGGAGGGTGGGAGCTCATCAGCCGACGGAGGTTTTCTGTAAAGTACATCCGGTTAGGAATCTGAAGCTGCTGGGATGTCGCGGAAGCGCGCGCGCCAAAAGGAAACCAAATGAAAGAAAGGAGACAAGTTTTCGTCTTCATTATTTTTTTTTTTTTACTTTATGCTTTTATAAACCTAAACAGCTTGCAAGCATGTTACGTGCTCTCGCTAGATGTATAAGAAAAAAAAACTGTCCATTGACCCTTTCTTTGTACAGTTATTATGGAAAGAAAATCTGACCACTAATAAACATCTTTCGAAGAAAAAAATAACTGGACCGTTAAATGTTTAAAGGCCTGTCCAGACACTTGCGTCTGCTTACGACCGAGGTCTTGTGACCTCCCACGACGATAGAACACACCGGAACGCTATCGCCATCTGTGAGGTGACCCTGAAACTGCATTGCACTAAAGAAATGGTTTTGGGGTATTCGCAAGATCAAATGTATACGTACTATCTATGAGAAATGATCTTTTATACCATTCTAAAAGAAAAAAAAAACGAAAAAAAAAAAACCGAACCTCTAAAAAAGTAGGATACGAAAATGCCGAGTGTTCCACGTGTGTTCCACGAGTGTTCCGGACGACTCGCGTCAAGGTGCTGGTGTAACACCGAGGAAGATGGGCGGACAGGAACAGTGAAGAATATTGTAAGGGAAAGGGAGAGAGAAATGGGGGACACAATGATGTTAGAAGCGAAGGAATATTTGATAATTCTAGAGGTAGCGCGGTTATTGTTTAAGGCAAGGGCAGGGGTTTTCAGAACCAGGATGTATAGGGCCGAATTTCAAAAGGTAGATACACCATACACGGTGTGTGGGGAGGAAGGAGTTGAAACACTGGAGCATGTCAGTATGAAACGTGGAGGGCTGGGTCACCCAGTGGCATCACGCGGAGGGGCTGACTTCCTCGGGGCTCTGGGATTTGATGAGAACGGTGAAACAATCCGTCTTCAAGAGGTAGAAATCTTTAAAGAAAAAAGAAAAAGGAAAAAGATGAGACGAATGGTGGCGAAAGTGGAGGGACGGATTGTTCATATTAGTCCAAATTTAACGTTGAACTAAAAGCACTACTTGGCTAGGTGGCGCAAGTCACCATCCCCATTCAAAGGAAATAGCCTCCCTCCATTTAACAGTAAGATATAATAAATGGTTTAAAGGCACACTGTCGTAAGCTGTTGCAAGTGTGTGAACCAAATTTAAAACTCGTCATTCGTATACGAACGTGGGGAAAAAAAGAAAAAAAGAAAAAAAAAGAAAAGAATTATCACAATTATGGTGCCTGGAACGCGTCTCCGACCGGTGTGTTTACCGCGTCCAAAAAAGTGGTCCCTCGACTTCCGTCTGATGACGTCATACAAGCGTCATGCTGTTGCCAGTTGCGATCCTGGCGGCGTCTCAATAGCTGTGGTGAACGTGACCGACGCCTGTTGTGCTGCAGGTCGCTTTCCAGCGTGACAGACCACGGAAGTTTCGGCAGCCAGAAGTTGGAACGCCGCGACGGCAGCGACACTCTCGTTCGCTCGTGCTTTTTGCCGGCATTTCTGCGACCAACTGCCAGGATCGCGGTATCCGACAGCAGGACACCCCGGCTTGTATGACGTGATTTGTTGCCCTTCGGGGCCACTTTTGATCTATGGACGGGATAGGACGCTACACACACCAGTCCGAGACGAGCTCCAGGCTCCACAACACGTACTACTATACTCAATTTCACCAATTTTCTCTTTTATGTAGAACGTAGATAATGTAGATATGTGTAAGTGCATTTTATATTAGATCTACTTTTATCTTATCAAGACGTGCAACGTTTCAAACGCCAAAGGCATCGCTTCTTCCTCGACAACCAAATCTTCTAAGCACTATTTCGCGCGGCGTATGAACAATGCGCAAAACTTTTTTTTTTCTCTTGAGGTGAAAACGAGCACTGTTGAGACCGGTTATAACGAAGTCAACGAGAATCGGAAATCCTTCGCTATATCCGCTATTTTGTTATAACAGACTTCGGTTATAACGAAGTGCAAAAGGGAATGGGAAAGCGGGATCGATTCACTGTAGCATCTATTTCGTTATAGCCAACTTCGGTTATAAGTTATAACGAAGGGTAAAAAGGAATGGGAAATCGTGATCGCTTCGCTGTAACCGCTAATTCGTTATAACCTATTTCGTTATAACCGGTCTCGACAGTATAGAGGTACACTCAAGTTTGCTGTACGAATGTCATGATACTGCGGATACAGACGCTTTGCACACGCGCCAGATTACAGCCGCCATTGCTGACCTTCTCTCGTCTTACCGAGATGCCCAGCCACTGAAACGGGTGTTGACGGGCCTCCACAAAGTTCGATGCTGGGGAGAAGGACGAGGTAGAATCTAAAATGGCGATGACCTATGCGGCTGTGGTAAGGATGAAGTGAAGTTGGCGGAATAGGAGAAAATAAACACTGAAGGTAGGTTATGGCGGCGCCCATGCCCAGCTGCTGCAAAGTGTCTATATATACTTGTAGTCAGTTCGCCTTGAAGTGTAAGCTTCCTATGTTCCCAGTGGGAGCAGTTTGGTCCGTGCAGTGCGGCCGTTGCTTACTTGGGGGTAAGCAGCGGGCTATGATTACACGCCGGCAAGCACCGTTCTTTACTGTCGAAACCATCAGCACTGGAAACTAATCTCGAGATCAATAAGTCTGCGAGCCGCAACGCTGCCACACACCGCATACCCCGCAAAGTCTTCGAAAGCAATTCGGAAACCCAATTTTGCGACAGTTTTTGTTGTTGTTTTGTTTGTTTTCGTATTGAACAAAGGAGAATCGATAGTCCATTCGATAAAACAACAATGTGTGAAAACATATATTTTTAAGGAAAAGTTTCTACATTGCTTATTAGAAAGTAAGACGAGAACAATAATATATAAGTTCTACCTATAGCTAAATTTTCAAATAATATTTGTCTGCTGTTCGAAACGATATATACATAGCAAGATACAGTACAACGATGAATATTAGAGTGTAGAGCGTTTCAATTACTGTTTTGAATTGTTTCTTCAACTTTTTTCGTTGGTCCGATGAATGGTATTGTTTTTTTACTTTCTCTTTTTATATTTTATGTGAAATTTTATCTTTACTGCGAACCTCTACCCGATACTTGTCACAGCCCCTGTTAGGGGTGAACAATACTAATACATTAATAAATATAAGCAAATAAAATCGGACAACATCGGCGTTTTAGTTAAGCTTAGTGAAGCAATTGCTTTCGTCATTTAGATTTTTTTTTTTAACGTTGCTATTTATAAGTACAGCGGTAATTACACTTGTCCATAACGCGGGCGTGCGGCTTTCTCCGGCGAGCGCTCAACAGGTGGCATTGGCGGGAACTAATCTAGTCACGTGAGGCAACATGGAACGTCCCACTAGAGGGGTGTCCTGTGAATAATTTTAAAGACAGGGCATCGTGATTTCCGTTTTTGTTTACGGTGACATTGTCGATAAGCGCTCGGGCTTTGTATTTAACGTGAAACGTCCTTTGGTTAGGTGTTCGGCATTTCGTGAATACAAAAATTGAAGCCTGGATAAATGCGTGCCCGCAAGACTCGACACTGATTGGCTGACGGTCGGGAGAGGAGGAGGAGGCTAGTGATCGACGCCGATTGGTTAGCGGTCAGGTCATGTTGCCAGGGGTGGGGTGAGGAGGGGTAGGTGGGGAGGCGGGGTGGGAGAGGAGGAGTGAGGTAGAATGCTCTGGAAGATCACCAGGGTCATCATTTCAAGAGTGCCCATGCCACGCGTTAAATTATCTGGCGAAGAGCGCCGTGAACGTAGGCGTCTGTCTGAACAGGCTGGACGTGCCGCTAAACGAGGATATAAGCGTTTATGATGCTAGAAGTTCGTTTCACGTATACAACACAATTGCCTAGAAATTTGCCATACATTTGTTTCTTTATTTTGTTTTCTATTGATAAGGTTTTGCGACGTTTGCGAAGAGTGCGATATAGCAGCCTCCCGCGTTCTGCGGCCCCAGAAAGAGCGGGCAGGACATTCCTGGAGCGAGATGTTTCATGTTGCCCTAAGGGACCAGATTAGTTGTCGCGAATAGCATCAGTCGAGCGCTCGCCGTAAAAAGCCACGCTCGTGTTATGGACAAGTCTGATTACTACTGTACAACCGCGAGCTGCAAATAATGCAGATACTGGTCATCATTACGTAGTATTCTGACCTGAAAGCTTGATCCGAGCAAAGGAAGGAACGTATATACTGCTCCAGTTAGCGGGAAAATGACAACGCCGCTATTTCGCATTTTTAATTTATACTTCAATTCGACGCTTTATTTTTCAAGCTCGGAGTCGATTGAGAGATAAAAGAGGATTGTGATATTACCTTACGCAGGCAGCAGCTTTCATAACGCATTGCAAGTACATTGCACGTGATATGACACATCGCATGTAAAAAGGCAAACAAAACACACACACACACACACGTAATACTGGAGAGAGAAGGAGAAGAGAACGTGTGGAGACGTCGGAGAAACTAGCCGTGGTTGGAAGGACTAGAAGGCTAGCTGCTTTTGCCTGTATACCGCACTATCTCTCTCCAATGCAGAGCGAGCAAGAACGTCGTCTGCTCCGAACGCCGGAGTTGGGTATTTTAACGCTAGACCCCGATTCTCGAGCTAATTGCCCCGTAGCTCATACCCCAGGAAGGACCGTCATGTACTCGATGTACCTTTCGGACGCCACGACCATTTGAAGAGCCGAGAACGAGACGACGCAGGTGTACATCCCTGATGGGGGTAAAAGGGTGAAGAAGAAACAGTTTTCGGATCTCATTAGATTGGACAAGGACAGGTGTATAAACTACACCGGACGAGCGGACGAGGCCAATGAAGCGGTGCCGAAAGGGCAACGTCAAGGCCCGCGTCGACTTTCAGCGCGTAATTTATCAACGACTAAACCAATGAAGCGCAGGGCAAGAGTCATGACCTCGCGCTTTTAGTTTTCAGCCCCTGACACCTATAATGTTGCTCCGCTTTGCCATCAAAATATCTCTAATGGATTTCGTTCGGGGCTCAGGCGGGTAATAGAAAACGACTCGCACATCTTCCCCTCCAAAACGCGGCGAACCTACGCGGCCATTTTATATACGAGCCATTTAACGACCGCACGTCTCGCGTGGCGCAACGTGTCGTATACTTTAGGCTACCCCTGCGTGCTCGGAATTTATGTCGTCGATTAGAACAAGCGACGAAGACTCGGGAAGCCTGCTTCAGACCTTCACTCGGGCTGACCCGGCGTAACCCGTTGTAACCCTCGGTTTCGAAATGCCAGGCCGTGTTCATTCATCCGGCCGTCGGGTAAATTGCGATTTCCTCGTGACGTGGTTGCAGATAAGGGACAGATTTGGCGACGATTCAAAGGCTCGCTGTACTCTACCGGTCATGCCTAAGCTGACAGTGCGGTGGGAGCTCTATGCGCTCGCCGGAGCGTATATTCGGAAAGGCTTGTGATGTAAGGCCCGATTCACATGGCGCGGTTTTATTTGCGACTTCGCAAGTGCGGTGATAAACACCGCAACTTGCACAACGTCTTTTTTTTTTTTTGCCGCACGAGCGACGTTTTAACTGCGAAATTGCGAGTAAAATCGCCCCGTGTGAATTTAAGTCGACGCGTCCATTTTCACACTGTGGTGGGCGCGTTTCCATAAACATCACATCGTCCGGTATCGATCCTTTATTCTGCTAATATAATGTTTTACAATAAAGTAATAAAAGTATCCATGTATGCCTAATGAAAAAAAAAAAAATCTGTAACAGAACATAAAAATGAGCAACACACCAATGCAATACCCGAGAGATGCCCCGCCCCCTATTTTTGGCATGATTTGCTATTTTTTGTTTTCAAAAACACCGAAAGATAGCCCACTTCCAGTAGTTGCAGCGCCCCGGCCAATGGTGACCTCGGCAAAAACGGTGTTACAAGCTTTTCTCTGGATACGTCTTGCCGGACCAATCAATCACCTCTCTTTCATCGCCAGGTCCCGCTCTTTGCGCGTGAGTTTGGTCACGTGGTGAAAGGAAGTCGCGTGACTGGCTCAACGAGCACTCGTAGCTTCCGCCACACTGTCAGCTCATCGGCTAAGCGGAGTGGGTAGACGCCCAGATGGCGTGGCGCTGGGAGGGGAGTCACAATGAGAAACGCGCGTTTGTTTAGCATCTCATTCACGTCTGCGGGATCGCTTGCAACATCGTTTGCATGATAGGGCGATGAGTAACTTCCTGTTCTTTGTCGCTGCATCACGCAAATGTTTTTTTTCCTCCTTTGGTTGTAAGTTGTAACGTGTCGCGTGGTTTCTTTTCTCGGCAACGACCCAAGATGTGCGCTAAGTTAACTGTCTTCTGAAAATAATAATAAAAGCTGACTTATATTTAGCATTTGAATTTTGCTAAGGTATCAATCCTATAATTTTGCTATTCAAATGTTTTACAATAAAGATATAGAAGTATTCACGCATGCTTAACGTCATTTTGTTTTTAATGAGCCAGAAATGAGCAAAATGCGAATGCAATGAAAACCAAATAGGAAGGCTGTAGTTTTAGTCAAACGTATACTAAACAGACAAATCGATGAAGAACTTGGACAATTTTAAACGTAAATTTACCTTATAGCCATACACATACGGGGACCGGCCGTTTAAGGACCAGCACATCTGGAACTCCTCGCAAGTTTCGAATTCACAACGCACATACCTGAAATGGGGCACGCTAACGTCGTTTCGCAAGAAGTTTCAGGTCTTTTTTTTTTTCTATTATGGCTCAACTCAAAGGGGGTGAAGTATTAAAGATGGAGCAAAATCAGAGGCCGTCTATTTCCCATGTCCTATACCAGCCTGTTTTTCTTCTGATCACTAGTTTTCGTGCTCGCTCCGGGGAGGCTCGCTGAACGCAAAAACTCCGACAACGGTATAGTAGGAGCCGGTTTCGAGCAGAATAATCGCGATAAGTAATAGTTTGTACGAACTATATGAACGATGGCCACCTGGGAGCAAGCTCGCAAACCAATGCGGAGAACAAGAGTCGTCTGCTTTTTGCGCAAGGGTAGCGTTGACGTCAGAACGACGCCGAGCTCTTATTGGCTGATTGAAAAAAAAAAAAATAGTGGGTAGACCTCAAGGCAGCTAGCATTGAGGTCTACCCACTATTTTTTCAATTCAAGCCAATCAGACCCCGCGTCGTTCTCTGGCGTCATCGCATTGCAAGAAGCAGACGACTTGTTTTTCGCATATGCAGACGACAAACAGGCTGGTGTAGGACGCAGGAAATGCACGCGGCTGCCGTTTTGGTCCCATGTTTCGTATTTTACCACCCCTGAATTGAGCCCTGAAGATAGACAAAAAAAAACTTTTAGGGAAACCCTTTTTGTGTGCCCAATTCTGGTACGTACATACGTTCCGAATTCAAGGCGCGCCCTTGCGGTCGCTTCCTGGACATGCACAAGAAGAAACATAAATAGTCGTACATAGATCGTAATAAAGTGAGGGAGAAGGAGGAGTCTTACGGATATGCAAATTCCTCGCTGCAGAACTCTGTTACAAGGCTAATAACGTAGTGTATTGGTGAAATTTTGTTAAATAGCTCCCCCCTCCCTTTTTTTTTCCTCCGTGTTTTTTATTAATTCTGGGATTTCACGCGACTAAACACAAAAGTTAGACGCAGGTTTCTTACTGTTGCATTTTTTTTATGGTAAAACTATATTTGAATTGCTCGTAGAATTTTTTTCTTGCAAGAGGAAAGGAATGTTTGACCGGATCTATCATCAAGTTGCACGAACGATCTTCAGTGGGGAACAGAAAAGATCAATAAAGCCTTCGAAGCTAAAAAAAAAAGAGCACTTGAACACAGAATGACGTGAGCCAAACATACACACGGCAAGAGAAACAAACTGTGTTTGTTCCAAGAACGCGGATGTTTGCAGTGCCCGGGGGCTAAAAGGGTTGTCAGGTTTTGCTTCTGTATACCTTATATTGCCAAAAGTATATATCCAATCCTGGGACGAGCCCAACTATTGGTCTGTGGAACTAATTACATCTCATCGATTTTGCATCGTACATGATGAGGAGTGCAGTGATGGTGAATTGAATTACTTATTCGCAGGCAAATACGCGTCTTTATAATCAAACAACATATATGTTATTTGATTACATGGTTTAACATTTGACGCGTATATCATTTTGTTCCATGACCCCCCCCCCCCCCCCCCCCACACACACACACACAGATACACACGCAAAAGAGGGAGATGCAGAGAAGTAATTATTCGTGAGATATTTTAAACTAATTTTGGCGCATTTAGGCTATTAACTTGTAGTAAAATGTAAGTACGAAAGGAGGCTCAATGGCAATCAGATCTAAGTGTTTGGCATCTTTCTTCGATCCTAATTAATATACTGATTTTCTTGTTAATTTTAAAAAAGTCATGATGTCCGTCAATAAACTTACTCCAAAACTCGAAGCGCTTCATTGCGGCGTAATGCCACGCCATGCAATGCGCGGGAATCAGTCGGAAGCCAAATCCATACGAGCTCCGCTCCTGGCCCACAGGTTCCCAGAATGCAACGCGCGAGGTGACGGATTTATGGAAGTAGTCCATTGAGTATTCAGACACAGAGTTGAAACCATAGAGTTATTATGATGTACGCTAGAGGTTCAATTGGTGCTAGTGTGCTGTCGCAAATTGAAGCAGACAGCAACCAGTCGAAAATTGACTCCCGCGGTCGGTAATGCATTTCTAAAGGAAAAAGCGAGTGCATTTTCTCCCTGCGCTCGATTACAAGAGCAAATATTTCCAATAATTCGTACGCACTAGGCAGAAGAAATGATTGGTCAGTTACGGCGGTTTTCTTTCAAATTCATCGCATTAAAGACGGTGCTAAAACTGCTCCGTATATGCGTTCATGTGCACTGTCGGACACCGTTAGCGCGAACACGACACCGGCGCTTTTCAGCATGGGGGATATACGTGCCAAACGAACGAAGGACATCTGGAAAACCAAGAGAGTCTGCAAGAACTACGCAGTAACACTGGATCAGTAACTCCCTGTGCATGCAGACGATAACAATAAATTGAAGGCCACGTAATATAGTCAGATTTTCAATAAGTAAGTACCGCTTTATTCTTCCTGCTCTGTGCGAAAATGCTTGTTTTACGTTCAATACATCACCCGCGCGCTCGAAGTCTTTGAGAGCAAGCGAGCAATAAAAGCTGCCCGAGTGAGAAAATAATAAAAAGAGACACCTTTCATCGCCCACGTACTTTATTCTTCACGTTTTTAATATGTTTAACCGCTCATAAAAATGCACGACGGGGCCATATTTATATAGTAACAGGACTGGCATATTAGCAATATATATTCACCACCAGAATGCTGGCGAACCTTGAACACACTCTATATTCTCTTTGATTGTTATTTTACTTAGAATCGTCGCTTGTATTTACACCCCTGCTGCGGAGCACAGGTGTAGGCCTGAAATATAGCGAAGTTAAACATCGTTCACTGATAAAGAAAACTCTGCTAACTTAAGCAATTACATTTTCACAGTGTTAATAAAGGTGTACATACTATTCGGTACGACCCAAATACCAAAATTGCTCCATGTTATTTTCCGGCAAAAAGACAAAATGGACGCGCCTTTTCCGATAGCAAATGAGCACCGCAAAAGTAGACTGGTTGCTGTCTGCTTCTATTTGCGTCACGCAAGTCGCATAGACACTAGCGCCAGTGGAAGCTCTAGCGTACATTATAATAACTCTAAGGTTGAAACCAACCGACCCATTTCTCTTCCGTGTGCCTTCGGCAAAGTAATCAAACATGATGTAAAACAATATTTTCAAATGAACTCACCGAAATATCTCGCTCCCTCGGAGGCCCCATTTAAAAAGAGGTCTTCCTGGAAAACAATGGTTCGTGGATCAGTCTTACCAAAATCTTCGTTTGATAACTGGCTTCAAGTGCCTCTTCTTCGATCTTCAGAAAGAATTTGACACGATATCGCATGCGATTATCACCCAAGCTTTCAACGTTAATTTTCCATGCAGGAATGATGAACATTCCTGCAGGACTGATTAGAATGTACCAAGGTAAGTACATTCGCGTACCCCAAGTATTGGAACCGGATTTAGTTTTGCTGGACATTAGCTATATTATTCACTGACGTAAGATATGACTGTACAGTGATTTTGTCGTTGACTTTGTAATGTGGAAGATCGGTGGCCGAGTGAGCTAGCGCACACCAGCTTGTAGCATGTGGAGCGAAAGCTCGCTTGCAGAGCCCAGGGTTCCTGGGGTCAATCCCCACCCCTGCTCGTTTCAAACTGGATGAGCATCGTACCGGCGTACAATCGTGTGTCACTAGACTGCTGCGTGATGCACGTTAAAGACCCCAGGCTAGCGGTTTGTACTGCACTGGCTACATTTCTTATCTACAGCTGGGAGACAAGTCGCTGTATACAGATACACAAACAAATATAGTTTGTAATTCATAACACGGCTGAATGTTGGTCATTGCAGCATGATATCTGGGGTATCTTTGCATGGTGTCACACATGAAACCTGCAGTCAAAGATAGCTAAATGTAATGATGTGCGTTTTACGAGTACATGGGTATTTTAAGTGGCTGTCTTGGTTAGATATGATATGTCTTTAACGAAATTTCTTTAGCAACTCACTATATCAGAAGTCAAGTACCTTGGTGTAAATTCACAAAAAAATCTTTCCTGTTATAAACACGTATACACAGTAACTGGCAAAGCAATTGCTCGAATGCTGAATTTCATTAGATGAAACTTCAAAGGTTGTTTCGAAGGTATTAAAGCGGCACTAAACCACTTTCTGCAATAGTCTATTTATGGCCATAGCTCAATCTATGGGCTATAATAATTTTAAAAGTCAAACATTACATTAATGTGTGGCCAATTTCTCTATTAAAATCAGTATCAAAGATCGATTACCGTGGAGCTATCGCCGACACCAGAGGGCGCCATCGGACGGGAAGAATCCCTCGTCCGATGGCATGTGAACCAGCTTTTCCAGGCCTTAATGCGTGCTCACGTCATAATGCCTCATGCCTGCGTCATTGTGCGTTTGTGCTAACATTTCTATTCCGCAGTAATTCCTTCATGGCGCTTCTAGCTCAATTAACATCCGAGTTGTTGCTTTTTTATCTGCCCCCATTTTCTTCAATAAAAAACAACAGGAGTTGGCTGCTTTCAATTTGAATTAGCAAATTAATAAATAAGGCTTTGCCGACAAAATGAACGCATGTTGATGTTCATGATTATTGTGTACCCAATAATACTATAAAGGCTTTGATATTGGTGCACAACAAAAGTTCACTAAAAAAAAACCCAACATGCAAGGACAATAAACACACAAGTAGCGCATCAATAGCCTAAGTCATAATAAATAGGCACCTTGCGGTATTTCAGGGAATAACAAGACGCGGGAAAAATACGTGCTGAACAAAGCGCTGTTACAAAAGAAACTGAGTTCGATGCATTTGCGATCTTTCAATGAGCTTGTCGGGAAGAAGTATGTCGCAATGTCGCGTGAATGTATCCGGGACACGTAACTCCATGCTACCAAAATATCATGTACATCAATATGACCTTGGATGAGCTGTCGTAGAAACACTATATCCCGGCAATGACGACCACTTTAAAGGGATGAGATTTAAAACCCTAACAATAACATGATGATCAATATAAAGACTGGTTAAAATGCCCATCATAGTCTATGCGTTCCAAACGCTTTTGTACCGCTTCACTATATGTACGTTCGCTTTCGGACAAATGGTTCCACGTGGCGGAACCAATTTCAAATCAAAACCTACACTCTAAAAAACAAATTAAAAAAATAAAAGGTGTCGTTTTACACTTTTTTGTCCCGTATCATACATCCCAAAACTTCAGCGTACTGACGTCGAATACACTGCCCCATCTTTGTTCATAACGGCCGGTGCAATATAACTTATTAAACAGTTAAGTACGCAGAAAAGACTAAAGAAAAACAAAACAAAACACTGCGGTTTTGCCAGTAGGGTCTACAGAACCCCGATTATATTTTGTTTTGTTAACAACCGGTACATTAGCTATATTAATCAGTTGTACCACTCGGCTATCAAGCCGACCGTGAAAATTGGTACCGTCAGTTCAACGTTATTCTGTTCTGCGTCGAACTGAAATTTTGGGGTGTATTTTATATGGGACAAAAGGATGTAAGACGACACCCTTTTTCTGAGAGTTTAGCCGCTTCACAAAATAACGTAACACGGCATCACGTGCTTGAAAGAGTCAAACTAAACGGCGTACCGTACAATTCAAAACCAGTGCCACAAATGCTAGTGCCACGAGATTCGGACGCGAGAATTGACAAGGGACTAACACACCAAAGTCCCTGATCACATTGGCTCGAAAAATAGTATACAGTTGTTCAACTTGTACTTAAAATGCAAAGGATCTTTACGAGGCGAGATAACTTTTGCATAGTATCGGCAGACAAGTTTCTCTATAGCTCCCCAATACACCTTTCCAGTGCCTGTCACTCGGGCGAGATATGCCAAGTCGCTGAGCTTTGGGCGCATGCGTGGCGTTCCACAGCCCACTAGACAAAGATGGCGGCACACGGAAGGCAATTATTGGAACGACCTGTTACAGCGTCGGCGAAACAGCTAACCGCTATTTTGTTTGTTTGGACTGCAGTACTGGTGCAAGTGTGCCATTGTATTTACAGAAACTCATTTGCAGGTGTTTTGCAGCGAACAGTCGCTGGGTGCTTAAACTCCAAACAGCTTTTTGAGTTAAAAAAATAGTTGAACAAACAAATAAAGCATGAATCCCCGGTGGCCTGAAAAAGACCGAGACTCCAATTACCTTATCTGTCCTTGTGTAGGTACTTTGCTTTGGTATCCTACAATGGATACAAGAACACCGTGAACGCGACAGGGAGCACATATCAAAACAGCACACGATAAATCAGCACGGCGTCAAAATAGCACAGTGACAAAAGCAGCTTGCATCAGTCAGATTTGTATGGCATTCATTAAAGTAATCAAATTACTTGTAATGGACTACCTTTTGTTGCAATTTTGTAATCATTCGAATACATTTATTAGAAAGTAATCACAATAGGAATTTGATAATTTTTTGAAAGCGCTTAAATTACTTGTAGCCGCTATTTTCCCCGCCCATTTGAATAGCGCCTTTTGTTTCTAAAAGTTTCCTATTAAGACATTTTGGAAGCAAGTCTTCGACAGGAGGATATTTTACCAAAATTGTTGGTTTAAAAAAATAAGTAGTTTATAATTCGGTGATCCTAATTAAAAAATGAATAATACGAAAGACCCGTTGGGCAAACCTGCTGGAAAATCTGTTGTTTTGAAGATCTGAAGTAATAGTAAAAGTAGCGGACACTTTTTAAAGTAACAGCCAATCGCTTTCCTTCTCAAGTAATGCAAGGAGCTTAACAGAATACTCTTTAAGTGAGAGTAATTGAAATCGTAATCGATTAGTTTTCTTCGAGTAGCGCTTACAAGACTGGCGTCAACCCAGCACAGTGACAAAAGACCACACTCCAAAAATAGCACAGCGTCGAAACGGCATTGCGACGAAATAGTCCCTATCGTTTTCTTCAGCATTCTGAGCTTACGTTAACAAGGACATTTAGCAAACCGTCAGCACACCGGAGCCTTTGAAGCATGCTTTTTAAAGCACGCTCCCCGCGGTCGCAGTATCACACGGGCGTGCGTTTAAAAGCATGCTTCATAGGCTCCGGTAGTGCGGTACGCGGAATATGGTAACTGTTTGCTAGAACTTGTTCCTAATGGCACTTCAAGAGAGGGTGCATATTTACAACGTGTGCAAATATGTCTCATCTTGCCAGTGCTCTCTAGGTACGAATAATTTGTTAGCCCGTGAATATCTTAGTTTTTAGTGGGAAATGCGATGGTGCCGAGTTAACCGTATACAAATTTTGAAATTGCATTATTGTTCCAAGTGTCATTGACAGTATATCACTGCACACACTGTTACAACGGCAGTATATCACGGCACATACTGTTACTTCGGAATACTTGCAAGTGAAACACGCGCCACAAAGAACAAAACAACAACAATAAACTAATCGCGAAACTCGAAGCGTCTCATCGCGGCGTAATGCCACGTTATCCATTGTGGGAATCAGTGGGAAGCAAAATTTGTATGGACTCCTGTCCTAGCCCACAAGTTCTCAGAATGCAACGCGCGCGCGCTGATGGATTTATGGAAGTAGTCTTTTGATAGAAAACTCATAATGTTAGTAAATCTGAGTGAACTCGATGGTTGCGAACATGACCGCACGGCCAAATTAACAAAAATATGAAATCGAAAAAGAAAAAAAAAAAACATGTTTGAGAGTATAGGGCCACTTTTCACAAGCATCATTTATATTAGAAAAATAGTATTGTAATCTGTAATATGTAATCACAGCATTTTGCTATCCCTATCACCCTTCCCTTCTCCAGAGCTGGTATGCAAGATGCATTTTTAACATCGCTGTTTATATCTTGTCACTGTGCCGTTTTGACGCCGTGGAACTTTCGCCCCCCCCCCCCCCCCCCCCCTTTTTTTTTTTTTTGTTGCTGCTGAACTGTTTGGGCAGGCGCTCTTCTGTCTATGTGCCGTTTTGATGTCGTGCTTTTTTTTTTTTTTTTTTTGTCGCGAACTATTTTGACGCTGTTCTGTTCCGACGCGTGCTGTTTTCACGCTGCTGTTTTTTTTTTTTTTTTTTTTTTTTCTGTCTGCTATTATGTCGTGTGCTGTTTTGTCACGCTTCCGAAAAAACACTGAATAAATGCTACCTTCCTAAAATACAAACAAACAAGCCTTGAAAGTTATCTTAATGCGGTCTATGCAGGTTAGTTATGGGACCAGGGAGACATAGCATAAGGAGCGAATCGTAACGATAAGTCGACTAATTAAGTAAGACGCGTCAATTAAGTTTTTAATTAGCGAAATAAACACATGGTTTCAAAAAGAAACTTCCCGATCGTCATCGAAAGCCAATAGATTAGTCAATTCTAGAAATACTTGGAGTACGTGAGAAACACAGTGGAGCGCTAAAGGTCCCACTCCTGCAGCAGGAAGAAGGCTACCGGTGCGATAAGTGGCCAGCGCGGTTCCTCCGTCTCTTATCATCCACGTTTTCTCACCGCCAGCGTTGTGCCTGTTGCAGCACGAGCGGTAACTTTAGCGCACTACTTCGCTTCCCACGCGCTCAAAGTCTGTCTGAAAATGAATGATTTAGTGTTTTTTTTTATTACGCTCAGCAAGTTTTAATATAAACCCATGGTTTTATTTTCACTAGTTAAGAAGTTAATTTAAACAATTTAGTTAATATTCTATTTCTCGGGACGATGACCGGTCTATATTATGTCTCCTGGCCGTATGGCTCACCTGCATAAACAAGATTAGTGTAACTTTCGCAGTTTTTTTTTTTTTTTAACAAATTTGTAAGGCGTAAAAATAATACATTGTATAGGTGCGACTTATGCAAAAGGAACGGCTTATATATCAACTTTTTTTGTTCTCAAAACAATTGTTTACAGGGGATACAAAGAACTTATAAAGCGCAAAATACAGTATGTAAAACAATGCAATAAATTGAAAACATTTTTTTTTCTAAAACTGATATAAGTGCATTGTAAAAGCTTGGTCTGCTGGGCAAGTTGGTAGTGGACATTCATATTAAAAATGGCGCAAAAGAGACGGGACAAAAAGACGAAGAAACACACAGGACAAGCGCTTGTCCTGTGTGCTTCTTCGTCTTTTTGTCCCGTCTCTTTTGCGCTATTTTTAATATGAACAATATAAGTGCCGATGTGCTTTTATGTATAATGTAATTTTCTGACTTCTCTTAAAAAAGGCTCAATCGGAGGGGAATTTCGAAACTTAGTCGTGTACGGTGGTGATGACTCGTAGCGGACACATCGTAGGCACTGTGGATATGAAGTCAGGGCGGTCCCGGGAAATCTCAGACCTCTCACGGATTTTGACGGAAGTTTCTGAGACGTCTTTAGGGTGTAGGTGCAACCGTCGCGCCCCTAGCGGTTATGTTGAGAACTAAACCCATGGGAACAACGTGAATTATTTTGGCGTGTTTATGACGCAGCGCTCGGCTGACGTAGCCGAAACACCCTGTCAGCGTTTGGAGGATGATGAATATTAAGAGTTTAATGGTGCAAAAGCGACGAAGGCCATACTGCGCCAGACTATTGACTTCTGCAACTTAAAGTAATATTATTTCAGGGATCAAACGTATAGTCAACAAAAAATGTGCAACCTAAAATTTTTGCAAAAATCCAATTGTCGGCAGAAAGTTGATGACACGCTCAAATGGAACGGTGGGATGTTCATTAAGTCAAAGTACTGAACGGAAAGGAATCTGGAATCAAAAATAACTCTGGGAAACAGTTGCGCCGGTGCTGCTCAAGGCCCTGACATAGCCATAGAATATACAGAACTGTCAGGGCTTCCCCGCAGTGATCACATTCTGGAAGATCATCTCCATAGAGGAGACAAATATGGGTCAGGAAAGTGTGGCCTATTTTAAGGTGATACCGGAGAACCTCAAAGAAACGATTTTTATGGGGTGAATTTTCTCACAACCCTAAAATTGGTTTGACAGGATGCAGCTTGTTCGTATCCTCTAGGTTTCATTCAGATTGCCAAAAGTGGAAGAAAGCCTTCCTAACGAGGGGCGGCGTGACATCTTGGAAGGGTATGCGGTGAGGGGTTTCCTGGAGATTTCTTGCAGAACTAGCCAGTCGGTCTGCCCTCTCATTGCCTGTAATACCAACATGACGGGATCCAGCAGAACCAATTAGCATGTCCACGTTACAGGCAGCTATTCCTTCTATACCGTACTAGCTTAGCGAGCATATTTTTGGTATCTCTGAGCGAGCGGGGTGCAGTGACGACGCTTTGGGAGTCTACAAAAAGAAGTGCTTTCATTACTTTGGTGGTGGCAATATAGTGAAGGGCAAGCAAAACACCATAGAGCTCTGCGGTAAAAATACTCGCTACGCAGCTCAGTCGTTCGACCTGGACGCAATAATCGGAATAAACAGCCGACCCTACGAATGTTGAAGTCTTAGAACCGTCCACATAAAAGTGAAAGATTTCTTTTGCATTTCAATAAATTCCTGTTGAATGAGCACCGGGGAGACGCTATGCTTGTTTGTTGTACAGTGGTGAGTGCCCAGTCACATGATACTGGAAGCATTTTCCAAGGAGGAAAAGTCTCAGCATTCTGTATAAGGTTAATACCATGGTGGTCAGGACCAAAAGTTGACTGATCACTGTCATCACGAAAACTCAATGGCCGCACTGTGCTTGGTTTGTCTTCAAAGAGGCGGGAAAATGAGATTGCTGGAGAGCATAAGAAGTGGGATGATCAGGATCAGACAACATTCTCGAGTCGTAGGTCAGGCCCATGCAGGTACTGCCGCCACTTGAAAAGGGACATCTGGGGAGACTCGGCGTAGAAGCTTAGCACGGGCGATGTCCGAAAAGCATCAGTAGTCAGGCGCAAGCCAAAGTGGTGCACCGGGGCCACCATTTTCAGAGAGGACGGTCGCGCTGAGTTGTACAAAATGGCGCATGTAATGAAGACGTGATCGCACCAACGCGTTATACGAGCGCAGCATGCATACTCGGTCAGAGCCCTAAGATTTATGCGACGGAACCTTTAGGATGTTTAGAGATTTTAGGCACTTTTATTTCAGTTGCTTTAGAAGGGAGATAAAATCCAACTTCTATCAAACGCAATTCCCCAAAAACTTGTGTTCTAGTATAACAGGTATGGGAGTTCTATTCAATTCTAATGCTGGGTCAAGGGACATTCCGCGCCGAAAGAAAATGGCACGCATACGTTCTTTTCGGGTGAAAACTTGAACCCATTTTGTCAGCCCACTTACTAATCTTATTTATGGCTAACTGCAGCTGGCGTTCACAGCTGGAGAGATTGCATGAAAAAGCCGATATTTGCAGGTCATTAACATTGATGGTGGAAGCACTTGAGCAAGTGTGTTTATCTTTAGAACAAAAAAGGTGACGCTCAAGATACCTCCCTGAGGAACACCATTCTCTTGCATGAAAGAGTTGTGTTGAGTTGAGCCTAGTCGATCCTGAAAGGCTCGCCCTGTCAGAAAAGCCTTTATACAACCCAACATACGGCCTCGCATTCCACAGACATGGAGACCTCGAAGGATTCCGTACCTCCAGGTCGTGTCGTACGCCTTTTCTATTTCAAAAAACACAGGCACAGAGTGTTGCCTGTTTACAAATGCCTAACGGATCTTCGTTTCGAGGCACACGATGTGATCCAAGGTAGACCAGCCTCGGCGGAAACCAAGCTGTCAAATGCGTTTTGTTCTTCGAGAAAATATACAAGCCGTCTGTTAATAAGTCTTTCGTACGTTTTGCCAAGACAACTTGTAAGAACAATGGGGCGGTAGTTCGAAGGGAGAGTGGGGTCCTTGCCAGCCTTCGAAAGAGGTTTAATGTGAGCTCTTTTCCAGGCTTCGGGAAAGTAGACTTTATTCCAAAAAACGGTTAAAAAAAGCTGACCAAATGTCCCAGGGCTTCTGGGGTTTGCTTATAAAGCATGCCATAGTGAATAGAGTCGGGCCCAGGGGCAGACCGTTTCTTTGTATCCAGAGCCAGCTCCAGCTCATGGACTGTGAAAAACTGGTTACATGGGGCAGAGGTTGCCTCTGACATTGGCATTCGTTCGAGCTCCGCCTTCCTTTTAAAATGTTTCAAAGTAGCGTTGTAGTTTTCGGAGCTGGAAACACTCTCGGAGTGAGCACCCAGAGCATTTGCTATGTCCCCCAGTGACGCCGGGGCCTTGTTAAACAAGGGAGGAACAGTGAAGCTGCGGTTGTCCCCCTTGATCTTTCTGTAAAGGTCCCACACCTCCTTTGCACGGACGAAGCTGTTCAGGAAAGATAAATATCTTGTTCACGATTTTCTTTTTGCTTGCTTTCTCGTCGAGCGGGCTTTGGCTTTTCGCCTTTTGAATTCTATTTTATTTGCCGCAGTGGGGTACCTTCGCAAAACGCTCCAGGCTCCAGGCTTTTTCTTGGTTCCGAAGCGTTGATGAGCGATTGTCATTCCAACAAATGTGCACTTCCTGGAAAGATTCCAAGTCGTCCGAGGAATAGACTGCTCCGCAGCGTATATGATCCTCTCAGTTACATATATATACCATGGCGTCCTCAGGAGACATACCAGACAATGTCAGTGTCTTGTAAAGCGTATTCCACTCAGCTTACGAGCGATCTAAAACGAGTTGAAAGGTGCTGTATAACTAATCGAATGAGCTTGAATATTAGTAAATGCGTCCATGTATGTTTCACAAGAAAACGGCTATCGAGGGGACCAAGCTTCGTCTTAGTCCGCCTGACAGCCGCCTCGGCATCAATGCCTTCTTGGAGGAAAGAAAAATGACTTTGCGCCTCAGGGTAGGTCATATTCTAGCTGGTTTTCAGAACCAATATTTTTTTTTCTCGTTTTTGAAATGTGGAAACGATCGGGATTAAGCAGAGTGGGGACCCGAGCAGTTGACGCTCCTTGGCGTAGTCGATTCGCAGTTGTTAGTCAGATGATCTGTGGCACTGCAATTAGCACATCTTATTTTTCCATGACAAGTGACCGAGCCATGACCGTATCGCTGGAATTTTATACACCGTCGAGGATTCGGTATGTACAAGCGTACCTTGCAGTGCAAGTAGCCCGCCTTTGTGTTCTGGCGCAGAACTGTAGAATCGAAAGTAAGGACGAGGTGTTTCGAAGGCCTTTCTGTCCATCTCTGCGTCGAGAGATCCGTCTGACGGCAGCCACACCTTGTTCAGAAAGGCTCTCAAGGATCGCGTCCTCGCTGGACTCTAACAGGTCGTCCTCCGACATCGCACTTTGGCAACTGTTCAGCGCGCAGTGGGCAGTGACAGAAATCTTGTATTCCGAAATCCTGTTGAGATAGAGCGCCACTCTGTGCACCGTTTTCTTCAAATAGCAGGTCGCCTGGTGAGTTTATTTACTTTGAAGTTTTTGCCTGTGACGTTTTCAAGTGTCTTAGAAATCAAGAATGGAAAGAGCTTGGCTAGTGGTTTTTCATCTTGCTCGGAATGCATCACCAGAAAACGCGTAAAGGTTTTCTGGACTGTACTAAGATGACTCTACAAGCAAAGTTACTTTGGTCCGACCTCTTTTTTTTTCGAAACCATAAGAATGGGAGGGTTTTCAGAATCTGTGGTGCACCGCCCACCACCGATCCCAACAAGGGAATAGGTAATGTACCATAACAAGAATGGCTTGGCTGGCGCAATTACACTACCAGTGCTACCAAGACGCTCTAACGGAGTGTAGGTCTAGAGAGAGTTCCGTCACCACACAAGGTTAGCCCTTGACGCTAAAGAAGGTGAAATAGGAAAGAAGGACAGAAACAGAGAAGAGGCAAAAGTAGGAGAGGAGAAAAAAGACCATTGACTGAATCGTCCTGGTCGGGCCAAGACAGGACACCCGTGTACGAGAAGCAGGGGTCGAAGCGGTATATTGCCTCACCCGGGGGGCCCCGAAGAGTCCAAGCATACCCCGGGTTCAGCTCAACCACCTGGATCCCATTTTTCTCCGGACACGGGTTAAGCCACGCAAAGCCAGGTGTGGTAGGTTGAAACCCACTTGGCTCAATGTTCGTGGTGAAGTCACTCACCAAGCACCCACTAAAGCAGGTGCCCCTGCGTGCGGGTACGGCGGCCCACGTGGCTGGGGTCCGTGGTGACGCTACTCACCAAGCACCTATAGCACCTCAGGTGCAGGCGCCCCCTGCGGAGCACAGGTGCACCCTGCGCGGTCAGCGTTTGGATGCACGCGCACGGTATTAGTTTGCAAGCCGCTTGTCTTCTCTGCGTGCACAGAGCTTTTGCGTACGCCTGGCGTAATGCGCCGTGATCCTGCACTTTTGTTCCGTGCTAAATTAATAAAACGTTCTTTTTTTTTTTTGGCGAGAGCAGAAAGAAGCTGGTCCTCGTGACGATGCACTTTGAACGCGCTGCTTGACTAACTTTCCGGATTTTTAATTGTAGAATTTCTGGGGAGGAGGGAGTTCGAAGGTGTTCATTTTTCCGGCTTTTTTCCTCCAAACTCTCCCATCGTTTTGATCGGAAATAAAGATATTATCAGATCGTAGCGCACGTTGACTGCATTCGGACCGAATGTGAAAAGGAGTATAGCTTTCTTTGAAATTGCGGTCTTTGCGCCGTGTGGGCCTGGAACAAAGACGTTGCCATTTCCTATACAGTTTTTTTTTGTATATTTATAAAAATTAAAATATTACGGGCTTTACCATTACGACCGTCAAATTTCAGCTGGACCTATATCGGGCGGTTGCCGGGATGCTGGGGGAACGAGTGTTTTGAAACAGGCTGTTATGCCGCTTTCCTCGAAGTTTCCGGTGTCTTAAAAATACTCTCCACTATTCAATTACTTCCATCTCGAAAGTTTCGCCAGCTTCTTAAAAATGTGAACGCTATCCCGCAATTAGTTCCGAGATTTCCCTCGCCGATAGCCTCTAAAATGTGGGTCGTTCGTTTCATATAAAAACATCCTTGCAGGTGCTGGGACCTCATTGTGAAAGTCTCCAGAAAATTTCCGCTCGCGATTCAATGAATGAAGTGTAGAAAACGCTTCTGGAAATCCCCGTATCGGAACTAACTGGATAAACGGTCATCGCCATCCATACGTTGCCTCGGTCATCGCGTCGGTCGCGTCGCTCTACGCCATCTCGGGTTTATATTAGCAGCAACAGCGAGTTACAAACAAGGGCAAAAGGAAAGGAAACATAGAAATACAAACAGAGTGCTAACTTACACGTTTCTATTCCATTTCCTTGTAAAAAGCGAAACCATGGTAAAGAAGAAGAAAAAGAAAAAAAAAAGAAAACACGAAGAAGCACTCTGGAAATTTGCGCTCATCACATCGACTATATACTTAGCCAAGTATAATTATCTGACGGTTAAAGAAACAGAAGGGCCTTGTCACCGATTCGAAGGATCTCCTCCGCCTGAATAATTTCTCTCCTTAGAGGGTCGCCACTCCGCGTCAATACAGCCTATTTTGCGAACCGGGGATCCCTACCACTGTCTCGGCGGGGAACCCTATAGATGACCAGAGACGGTCTTGTTCGTGTTGTTACGATGCTCTCGCAACCCCATCCAGTGTGTCCGGCCAAAGCCTCGTATATATTAGCGCACTTATATAGAAGGCTTCGGTCCGTCAGGCATGTTCGGGCGTCTCGGCAAAGCGGCTCGATGTTGGTTAGGAGAGAAGCCGAAGAAGGCGCAATGTCACGATTATAGTTGCTGCAGTATCTCGTCTTGCCACAGGTGTGTTACTTCGCATGGTGCGTAACGACAATGTGGGTATCAAAATTTGAGCTCCTCGAATTAATTTCTCGGTCTAAACAAATGTTCAGCCTTCTCATGTATTCGCCGAGCTCTTTCCCTAGATTTGCGGCCATTGGATCTCCCAACTGCCTCGCGAGAAAGTGGTTGGGTAACTTTGACACTGACGTAAAATAACGGATGTCGGGAAACCCACTCTTCTCTTTTTTTTATTTATTGCACGTAAACACCACTTCGTTTTACATGCATATTTCCAGCAAGAACTGACTTCCTTCGGCTTTGTCCGGTTTCGCTGCTTGTATAACTCGTGAAGTTCTGGTCTTTCTAGAGCGGTACGCTGTTTACGAACGAGTCCGCGTTTTCCCACGTCAGGTGCGGGCGCCGCGCATGCGCAGAACCGCATCAAGTGGAGCGCGCGAGGCGTCGATGTAGCAACGGCACGGCAGCGGTCTCGTTGCTTCGCGCCTTTTTAAACGATAAAGGTCAGACGCTGTCAGAACGCCAAAGCACTTCCAGAGCAGTTTGCGCCGTCAAAGGTGCCGAAAACAAAAGTTTAACGACGACAGTTTAGAAAACAAACAAGAGCGTGTCTTCGACCATATAATTTATCGATAGACTCAGAGAAGCGCAGAATGTCTTGGGAAGGAGATGGGCAAATGCTGCGCTTGTCATGTCACATGACGTCGCGAGGTCACGTGAATCTGTGACGTCACGTCGATGGCACGGCGCGACACGACATCACGGTTTCACGTATAAGGTCACGATATCACCTGACGTCAGTCTCCCGCGACACCTCGACCCGTGTGTGTGTGTGTATGTGTGTGTGTGTGTGTGTGTGTGTGTGTGTGTGTGTGTGTGTGTGTGTGTGTGTGTGTGTGTGTGTGTCGGTCGAGCGTGACGTCATTATCTGAACACCGAATACGGAGGAACAAAATGTCGTTACTATTTCATTTGTCTGCCTGCGCCGGTTTAGAATACGGTGTTACCCTAACCAGTTCGCCCGCATATCTTTCGCTCCATAAAGCCGCGGTAACACTTGTAATGCGTCATACTAGAGACAGTCCGCGGACAGTAGGTATAGTTTCAGGGAACCGTTTTTGCACGTCCGTTGCTGTATACGATGAGCCGTCGGTACGATCTGCGCGTGCGCTACCGCAGAAGACTTGCGCATGCGCAGTGGCTACCGGAGGGCCCATCGTATCCCGTATCGGACGCGCAAAAACGGTTCCCTAAAACGCTCTAGTGGCTGAGGCCCGTTTCTTCCTCGTACGACTGTTCCGTGAAATTAGCCACACAGAAACGGTCTGCAGGCAAGTTCCGAGCACACATGAAACATACATGTTTCCATGGAGCTCGAGGCGAAGATAATTCTTTCCCCCAATGAGGCCATGGCGCCACCCTTTTGAAAATAAAGTTAATCATCATCATGTCCGCAGCCAACACCGCGTGTCTTTTGGACGATGTGTGAGCGACGTGACTGCGCGCTTCCCACATTCCGCGTTAAAAAAGAAAAAAAAAAAAACACGAAAAATTATTTCCAGTCGAGTCGACGTTTGCGCAGGCACTGTTCCGGAAGTGATGACTGCCCAAAATACCCGCCAGTGCAGCGCACGTACGTGATGTTGTTTTCAGAGATCATTTTTCACTCTTCCCTTCTTTTTTTTTTTTTTACCCTCAATTTTTCTGTTAGGACGCGGCAGGTGTTAGTGTCATTTCCCAATTTTTCTTAAAGTGTTCCAACATTAAAAAACAAACAAAAAAACTTGTTTTTCGCAACAAAAAAAAAAAGCAACTAAACATTTTATTCAGCCAATTATTTTTTATTTTATTTCACGTGTTCGGTGCTTTTCTTTTTATCGATTTCTTTGTTTTCGCCAACTGAGTTGAGCCACAGGTTGTGGACACGTCTGTATTGCTCTCTATCGTCCCCCTAAACTTCAACGACATTTGAAATATATCCATCGTGTTCTGATATATAGCTGAATGTGATCCACAATATCCGTAAATGACAATCGCACGTTTCTATTTCGAGCCTGATGGCTGTATTTTTCGTTATAAACGGTCCACCCTGGCAAACGCTCAGAGAGCAGACAGCAAGTGACATCCGGCGCAATCGTGACGTAGATTGTCTCGGAACGAGCAAAGTTGCAGCGAGGCTGGCGTCGACGGGATATCCTAGCAGTTCCAGCCACCGAAGCTTCCGATGCACGTTAGCGGTCGGGCGACCGCAACTAACCCCAAAGCTGCTTTTGTACGAATTTTTAGTGACACGTTCATCCTCTACAATCTTCAAGAGGGACATTAGCGACATCTGGGACACACAAAACGGAGTCCCGGGGAAAGGGGACTTCCCCCTTCCCCTCTTCTCCCGTGGTGGCCGGACGCGAGACAGGCATCGTCACTACCTGTCAAGGTTCCTAGACGGGCATTACAAACGCGGTGTTAGCGACATCCAATCGTTTTTTCTTTTGCCAATCGTTTAATTCGTTTGAAAATTTCCTTTCGTGTCTTTTTTAAGGAGAGATTGGTGTGCCTGATGTGATACTGCTCCCTTGAACGCGAATCGACCAAGAAATAAGCGCCGACGTTTCGTTGCAGTATCTCTTTAAGGAAAGGCAGGGAGTGGCGAATTTCGAGCATCTCGTTATGGCTCCTTAGCCAATCAGATTGTGGCATTAACCGAGCGAGCATCAGCAACATAATAAGCCCCGCCCCGCGTTTCTCGTTTCTCAAGCTCTCATTTACTATATATAAAAAAAAGTCTGTGAGCTCACGTTCCTGTAAAACGCGGAGACAGCCAATCACATCAGACGATAGGAGAATTCCAGCGAATGACGAAGCTTCGAATACGCTTTGAAAAATGCGGTTTCGGCGTGAAAAGCGCGAGTCACTAGGCCTTTTGTGTTTATGAAAGGTTCAGCGATCGTACAGAAAGTACAGAAACATGCGCCTTCGACGCTGTCTGCTGGTCTCATCAGCTCGTGGCGCCGGCTCGTGGCGCCGACGAGCAGCCGGAAAGGGGGAAACTTCTTCTTTTCTCCGGCGAGTAGCTCAGAGACACGCTCCCTTGGGCAGCGGTGAAGAGAAGAGTGCGAAGGAGAGTGGAGAGAAGGAAACCAGCCACCGCGGGTTTCTGCCCGGCAGAAGGCGACTCTCTAGGTTGGTCTTTAAGGCAAAACCAGAGCCGTATATTGGGAAAGTTTGGCCAGTGGGCAGAGCTAAGGCCGCCGCCAGCGCCGAATATTCCCTCCGCGCGGCAACAGCGTAAGCTAAAAGTGCGACGCTGCGTCGACCAATCAGCAGACCTCGACGTCGCGATATTGGAAACGACATCTACAGCGTGAAATAGAAGCGTTCCATCTCGCAGCAGCAATGATCGCAACTATACGCAGTTTGCTTTGTATGGGAGCGCACGTTCGTTTATTGCACCCTCCAATACGGACGTGACGAAAACCTGACACGTGCCGGTTTTTCAGTCACTAAGAGTTTCACCTATTTCCTCTAGCGACGTTAAAAGGGCTTACATTAGTCGAGTCGCATTTTTAGAGCTCACGACCACCGCTAGGGCCTGTATCGCAACCTGCGGTTGGCTACGAGATGCTCGCCTATCCAAACCAATGAATGGCCAAACTCTCCCAATACACGGCTCGAAGTGAAACGAAGTATAGGGAAAATGAGGAGCCGCAACGTCGTGCTCAGTGTCCTCGCGGACATCGCATTTTTCTCGAGCTAATCGAGTTGTGAACTTCGTCACTACCTGGGACCCTCCTGCTGTTCGCCGTGGTTGGCATGTCTCTGTGTTCTGTAAAAGAACAACATCGCGGACCTTTCTTTTTGTGTGTGTGCGTAGTTGGGAAAAGCTGGTTCCCTTCAAATTGCGAAGATTCGTTCCCCTCGCAGGGGAGGTAAGTTCTGAGCATCTCATTGGCTGCAGGCTCCGCAGCCAATACAATTGCAGCATCGCCGATAAGAGCGTCGAAAAGCCAATCACGAAGCATGGAGCGCGCGAACGTAACAAACCGAGAAAAGAGTAGGCAAGTCAGTGTCAAGAACTCGAAATGTCGAGCAACAGTGGCCAGCGCCACCTGGCCACTGTTGCCGTGCCAAGGTCGCAAGAGCGCGAATGACCTTGACCTAATAATAAGAACGAGGGTTACCGGCGACGAGATGTTTCGGTGGCTCCCTCTTGCGGTTCCTATCCGTGACGTAAGGAGCAGGATTATCGACTGCCCGCTACAGTTTTGACGGTGTGTGTGTGTTTGTGTGAAACACGGGGAAGCTTGGAGTGATCTTAAACTAACATAGTCTCAGATTCCCCTCATTAATAAACGTGGAATTCATTATACTCGAGTAAGTTATAGTGAGCCTCTGGCCAATCGTGGAAGGTGAACCACAACGACGCTTTTGATCGCGCACGTCATCAATACCAGCACTTACATAAACACCGATATTTTTCTTTTTAGTTTGGCGAATGTGTATATGATAAATTGGTGTAATTGCATTTAAACGTGTTCATCGTATGTCGAAGCTTAAAAAAAAACGAAAATATATTGAGAATATTTTTTTTTAGATTACTCTCGTTGATAGCGCCAGATATATTTTAGTAATAGACTTGTGACAGGACAGATCGATTGAGAGTTAGCGCCTGTCCTGTTGTCTTCGTGTCATCTATGTCCTCGTATCGTTCGCGCTTTTTAAATCTTTTAATCAGTTTAAGACTCCAGTACCACGACGGTCAGTGGCTACAAAATAATATTTAATTGATTAAAATCAATCTAATAAAGTGTACTCAGTGGTAGTTTTGTTATATTTCATCTATTATGGGGGATTCTAGGAAAGCTACTAAAGTCACAGCTTAATTAGTTAATTAGATAATTAACGAGTAAATATTGCCTCATGCTTTTATTATTCTCCTCGGTGTAACATTATCATACTCTTAACTCTAATACAAGAGAAGAAAAATTAGAAGCGCGTGAAAATATTTACCCGTTCATTATGTAACTAATTAGTTAACCCGCGACTATAATAGCTTGCCCTAGAATCCCCAAGAACGTAGGGAATGTGGTAGCAAAGTTACTCTTGAGTATGCATCCTTAGAATTTTTAAATAAACTAAAACTCGTCCTGTTCCCCTTCAAGATGGCCGCCATGGGACCAGAATCTCGAAAACACAAAAGCAGCAAACATGCCAGGATTAGGCCAAGGAAAGTGATTATGTGTTTTTGTCTACGGAACACCCAATACAAACAGTCTAAATCAGATTGGGAATCTCATAAGTGCAATTACAAGGGTAAGCTATCATCAATGGCTTCGCAAAACATTCAAGGTCACTTTCACCTTTAGGTTACGGACAAGCTTTTCGCCAGCTTCCCCGAGGCAAGCCTCAAAGGTGTGCCCCTACTCCGCCCTTCTATAACGCAACAAGGAAGTAGCACGCGAGCGCTACTGACACGAACGTAACTCATCGCGGCATGGAGCTGGGAACTTGGCACTTCATTGACGAAGCCAAAACAACACCCCGGCGAACGAGACGTTTTCATTAGGCTCATCAGCGCCGGGATTCCGATTATATGCTTCAATAAGGTATTGGCGTTTCGAACCGGGCACGAACATAAGTGATCATGTCATGGTTGCTGGAAGATTGCCACATTATCTACCAAGCCAAATATAAGAATAAAAATAATAAACAATCCGGCAAACGAGACTTCTTGTATAGGCGCAAAAGCGACGAGCAGACCTGCGGCATCTGAAACCTTTCAAGGTTGTTGTTGTTAGCGATGTAAAGGTGGCGGAAAAGAGGAAATCGTTCACTCGCTCGGGGCGAACCTGTCACTGACTCTCCTAACAAGGAAACGTCGAATGCATTATAGAACCCGCCCTCTTTCACAACTGTAAATTTGTCTTCATGATTAATGTACAACCTGTTTTGCACTCTTTTTTCTTTTTTTACTGGGAACGGTGAGGGGAGGGGGGGGGGGGGCAAAAAGTTTCAGAAGTCTAACCTTGGAAAAAGAGGGTGTTGTATTTGTGCTGCGTCGCTGTACCTCTGTCCTCGGTTTTAGAAAATCATCGTTAAACCGACTCCAATGCAGGGAATCCCTTGCCGATCGCAGCCCGGAGCACGCGTGATGGAACCCAGGGATCCTGGGTTCAATCCTCACTTCTGCCTGTTTAGGTCTGGATAAGCCTAGTACAGACGTGGGTTCGTGTATCACTAGTGCGTGACGTATATGTACGTTATAGACCCCGGGCTGTAGCGGCTGTGCAACACTGACTAAATAAATCATGTAGCTAGAGAGCGATGAGGCCAGACGCCATTGGGGCTGACCGAACACATAAGCGCCGTCTAAACAAACACACAATTGCTTCGACACCAATGTACTGGTCGCTTTTTGGCGTGTTATTTTGTTTGGACATCTGCCAAGCGCTCGTTGCGAGGTTTACCGAAGACCGACTTTTAGCGACACACCTCATCAGTCAACATCCAACGCATCATAATATACCATATCATCTAAACCTCATAACAGAAATCGCACGCATCGTACCGCCCTCTGCCGTTTCGCGTCTACGTTTTCTGGAGTATACGAACGGGACATCATATTGTTGGTCGTTATTCGCAGCGCATACGCCGTAACTAGCTTTCATTTATCGTGTGCCAATATCAACGATATTGACTGAGTGGAATGCGCGTTTAAAGTGGCATAATCGTGTAATTAAAAAGGCTTATTAAAAAAAACGCGGACGAAACGAGGACAAAGAAGACACGAGGGCAGGCGCTATCAACTCAGCTGTCCTGTCCTGTCGTCTTTGTGTCTTGTTTTGTCGTCGTTCTGTTCGCGCTTTTTAAACCTCTTAATTAGTAATGGACCAACTAGCCCAAACTCTAGTTTGAATGAAAATCGTGTACTCCTCCCAAGTTAATTCAGAACCTAAAACCCACTTCCTCAGCAGGACCGGATAATATTAATGCCAAGATTCTAAAGAAAGCAGCCAGTATTTCCAGTGAAATTCTAAATCTCATATTTAACCAGTTTCTCTCCGAAAGTTGCATACCTTCCGACTGGAAGATTTGCACACACACACACACACACACACACACACACACACACACACACACACACACACACACACACACACACACACACACACACACACACACACACACACACACACACACACACACACACACACACGCACACACACACACACACGCACACGCACACGCACACGCACACGCGCACGCACGCACACACGCACGCACGCACGCACGCACACACGCACGCACGCACGCACGCACATATTATAAAATATAATATTATAAAAAAAACAGTCTGCGGAAAACGTCATAGGCGTGTTTCTTCCTTAAATGGCGGTCCTGTTATACGTTGGTCCCGCAAGTACTGTCTGCACCAGACTAGTACGTAACGAGTTACAAGTAACCGATTACTTGTAATCAATTACATTGTAACTTTTTTAACGGTTCAATTACTTTTCTTTTTTTCAGCGGTAACGTTCGTTGCAATTCAATTACGATTTTTCTGCAATCATTTTCCAATTATCAATTATATTTGAAAAAAAATATTTAAATGAGTTTTTTTGTTGTTTTTTTGTAACGCCAAAAATTTCTATGCTTGCCCGTGCGTCTACGCTGCGCCAACGTCGGAAACTTTTTTTTTTTTTTTTTTGATCCCTAAGCAATTAAAAAAATACATGTCAAGATACCAGAAGGATTAGATTGTCAACGCTTTCAGCGATAATTTGACTGTCCAGCTGTCGAGAGTTCCTCGTTTCCTGCGTACGGGTAAAGGACTCGGAAGCGTCCGTCGAATTACTTAAGCGTTGCGCAACCACGAACTTGTTATACCCAAAAGGTCTGAGCTTCAGCGTCGCGGCAGGTATATCTCCCCCGGGAAACGTGCAGAAGATGACTGACGACTACGAGAAATTTCGAATGACAACTGCTGTTGAAGCTTAGCGAGGTGTGCATAACAAAAAAACAAAAAAAAAAAAAATGTGGCCGCTTAGAACATGTGTATTCATTTTGAATTTCATGTACAAAAAGTTAAAAAAAGTAACACGAAAAGTAATCAGTTACGTTCTGGTAACTTCTCCATTACTTTAGTGAGGCAGTCATTGATTACTGTAACCATATACATGTTTTTTTTTTTTAATAAATTAATTAGTAACGAAGAAAGGGTAAAAGCACAGGCGAGCTGCTGAAGAACTTCCATCGTACCGGAGACACGGCAAAATAAAAAAAAAAAAAATAAAAAAAGGGCAAAACAACAAGTCTCTTGTTGTTTCGACCGTTTGTTTATTTTGCCGTCTCTCCGATTTACGATGAAAGATTTTAATAATAATCGGTTACTTTTTTATCAGTAACACGTACAAGACTTGGCCTGCACACATGTTCCAAGCGTACAAACATATATGAAACATACATGTTTCTATGGTGTTCGAGGTGTGTGTACAAATTCTATCTGCACCCTGTCTTTTGCATGATGAATGAGCCAGTCTGACTGCGTCTCTACGATACAGACAGACGCGACACTGCTGTTACAAAGTCGAAGCAATGAGGCTATATTTTTACATCATTTCCAACGCGTGAAAAATGTCGCCGGATGCTTAGAAAAGCTTCCGTTCTTTGCTTTAAAAGTTTATACTTCTTTCTTTATTTATTGTTTTTTCTCCTCTTCGGGTGGTATATGTGCCAACGCGAAGACACGTTTAAATTTAACCGCGTGTGTGCTGCGAACCGGATCGGGCGGTGGGTGTGGGCACATGGTGTGGGACGCTTTGCAGGGGTCCTACGCATAGTTGAGCTTGCGCGCCCACAGCTGCGGTTTCTTTTTTTTTTTTTTGCTTTTGTGTTGCCTTTATACAGGTCTTGTACCTACAAAAGGACGCACCTATTGGCAGGCACACTTACTGTAATATACATCGAAAACACATAAAATCATGCACATTATGCGTAACATAAAATTATACACATTATGACTAACATAAAATCGTACACATTATGTGTAGCACAATACACGAGTAAAATCGAACAAAATTTGTTTTGATATTAATATGAGATTAGGAAAGTGTGAGTTATGACATTGTAAAAAAAATACAAAGGCACAGAAGATTGCCCAAAGAGCAATAGTAATTAAAGATTTTTTTAAATGTATTAAAAAGAAGTAAATCACTCAAAAAGTTTTTGCAGGAATCGTGTGATACGAGAAAATGTATACCTCAGACGAGTAGTTCAGCATTTTCCATCCCTTGAAACTATATTGATAATATTCATGCTTATACTTGGCGAAAAAGTGCGCGAGAATCCGGCGGTTACGATTGGCCGGCGCCAAGCTCAAGCGGGGGCGTCGGCCAATCGCAGCCACCGGATTTCTCGCCGACTTTTCTACCAGGTGTCCAAATTGGAGCCCCAGTCGTGTAGCGCCGCCTAGTAGCAGGCCTCAGCAGCATGTCACATCGAGCGCGACTCTATCGCACGCGGCGACGCCAGGACGGGCTTGCGTCTACCGATTTGCAACGTCTCTCGATCGTTATCTTCGGCGTGTTGGCCGCTAGGGGCAGGTCAAGGATCCACTCATAATGACGTCACGAGCAGGCCTTGTGTTCCAGGGGGTACTGGACAGACACGTACACGAGCAGAAAACTGAGACGGGCAAGCGTGCGACCGCTCGAGTGCTTTCCCGCGGTCTCCACGTTAGCCGTACTCTCGAAGCGGGCGGCCATATCCTCGTTCCTCATTCTGGCCAATCAGCGACCAGGAAACGGATGCCGGTCCTCTTTTTTTGCTTCCTCCGCGCTGACGGCAGCGCAAAGACCCGCGCATTGTACATACGCCACGCGGCTCGAAGCTCCCCTAGCGGAGGACTCAAGAATTAACCAGATCCTTCCTTCCTCTTCTTTTCGTTCGTATCGACGTCTGACTTTTTTTATTTTATTTTCTTTCTCGTGTTTCGAGTAAACTCCATTAGATAACTCGGTCCTTCGATTTCGTGTACTTTGGATTGTGCCCCGTCCGAGCTTTTGCCAATGGCTCGCTCAGCTGGGCCAATCTTGCGAGTCTGCTCAAACACGGGGACTTCCTTCCGGTGGGGCGGATTAGAAGCAGGCGATAAACGATGGAAGAGGGATCACGACGGGATTAACAGCGGGATGATTTCCCCCCATCGTCGTCGTCCGTTACAGTCGAGCGAGAGCCGAGAGGGTAATCCCCCCTCGTTGCGTTATCGCCGTCGTTTAATCGATTAAAGTTAACGCCACGTCGAATAGGGATCGAGGGCTCGCTGCACTATATAGGCACGATTGGGAAATCTGGCGCAACGAAATTCACGAATACTAAACTACGGCACGCACAAAGCAGCAGGGCAGACGGACCGCCAATTGTAATAGGCTTAAAAGGTTAAAACAGCGAAAAAGACAACGGACAAGGTAAAGAAGGACACAGACAGCGCTCTGTCTGTGTCCTTCTTTACCCTGTCCGTTGTCTTTTGCGCTGTTTTAACCTTTTAAGTATGTCACACCAACTCGCCCAGGCTTCAACCTTAGCAACATTTACTTGTAATAGGCTATCGAGTGCGGTCAATTCGGCGGTTCGTAGCAAAACTGTACCTCTCTACACCTTTCCGTTGTTTACAAATTCACAACCCAGCGTGCAAAATCTGCGTAACTCCACTAAAAACAACAACAACAAAAAAATGTGTACTATTTTTATTTTCCTGCAAAAGTAGAGTACAGATAGCGCTAGGCGGACCCGACCAGATGACAAGGTTTCAGAAGTAACCGTCACCTTATTCAAAAGTTCTAAAAGATTTTATTGAACTTTCACTGGAAATATAATAAGGCCCGTTCTTGGTAACTGGCCCCGTTCAGCTTTATGCATATTCAAAGCTCCGTCGGTCACCATTTTCCCATTGGAAATTTAACAAAATCACCTTTAACTTTTTCACAAAATAACGGTTGGTTATAAAACTTTTGTATGTAGTTCGGTTCGCTAGCACTCTATTTAGACAGAGACTGATTATTCACCGATGCGTGCCATATTTTTAGGGTAATAAAATGCTGTAAATTGTTTTAAAAGGACACCCACGTAAAAAAAAAAGGGGGGGGGGGATGGCGCGCGTGGTTCCAGTCATAGAATAGCACGGTCAATGCTGTATTCATTTACTGGAATTTCTGGAAAAAAAAATTCTATCTAAACATGAATTATGGTCATACTTTTACGAACTGTACATGTTTACGAAGAAGGCGAGTCAGTGATGCATGCTAAGAACAGAATAGACCGGAAGGCGCTTCTTTGCGAAACTTCAGACGAGAGAGAACATTGCCAGGAAAGAGAGGTGTTGACCGACTGAGCTCTATTCAAGTCGATACTGCTCATACATGATACAAAAGATACGGTGTTGACTGTAGACAAGAGGGCAGAGTTGACTACCTTCAAGTATGCTGGAAGTAGGTTTCCCTTGTGCATGTAGGTATGCTTCCAACATTTCTGCAAACAGTTTTTATACGGCGAATCTGAGAGGACCATCGTAGAAGCAGACAGTGTCTACAGACCACCTTTTTGTGCGATGTATTAACAGTGAATTAGCAACAGAAAAGAAATAATGACGTCATGTTTGTACAATATATGGATATACACATAAGAAGCGCAACCCCATGGTAGTAGTACTTCGATCACACCTGACAAAATCGTCATACGTACAAATACCTTGTCCGGCGTAGGTAAATCTTCGTGCAATCGTTTGTGTGCGGAGACTTAATTACCGCGACTTCGGACGATACTTCAATCGGTTATGGCTTTGTTCACGTGATTCATTACGCCGGTTAATGAGAGTGATGCGCCACCCGCGAGGGAGCCCTGCTGCAACGGTGACAGCGTTGGCAACTTTGGGGTTCCGCATTTAATCTTATTCTGTTTCACATTTCGGCTGCCAGGCCGCGCCAGTTTCCGCTGCACACTTGAATGGGCGGTAGCTCCCCGCTTCTTTCTTTTGTGTATTTTCCGCCGAGTGGCGTCGCTACCTTTGGAGCGGCCCAATGCGCGTGTCGTTCTCTCGGTCGTCACGGATTTGCGTATCTCTTTTTAGCCAAGTTAACCACGCCAAGAACGCGTTCTACGTAAACACACACGCTCTAACACGCACACACACACCCAGACACACAGGCCGACACGCACAGACACACACGGGCACACGCACGCACACACACACGTAGGCACACACACGCACAGAGGACACACAAACGGACGCGCATTCGAACTCACGCACATACACGCACGTAAAGACGCGCACGCACAAACACATACACATAAATATACGCACGCACAGAAGACGCGCCGGAGGACACGCATACGCACGCACATACACACACATAGACACACAGGTACACAGACGCGCACACGGACTCGCGCAAACAAACACAGGCATACACACGCACATAAGACACACACGCAGACGCGCACCCGCACGCACACACAAACGCGCACGCACGCAAATACGCACTCAACCATGCACGCATAAACACACAGGCACGCACACGCGTTGTCGCTTTTCCAATATAGCTCAAAAAAAAAAAAAATCTCACAGGTTCGTGTGCTAAACCGTGACCGTTTGGAAGCACCCGTTTGCTCTTTTTTCTTCTTTGCTGTGCAGTTTTTGTCCGACAGCGCCGTCTGCTTTTAATAACGGTGTCAGGGGTTGCCAGACGACCCCTCGCAGAACCTGTTACCTACCGCCGTCGAGCTTCGTTTATTCCTTTTTATATATCGTTGCGCCACATCTTTATTAGCTCCACCGGTGCGGTCGTAAATCGGGGCACTGCAAAGGGAAAGGGGGAATGGCGGGGGAAGGCTTTGGGGAAGGGCATAGGGAGAGAAAGGGGGAGTGGTGGCAAAGAGGAAGGGAAGTGTTCGCGAAACCCTAGGGAACTTTGGAAAGAGTCGGGAAGACCAGAGAAAAATTTTTGGCGCTGGAAGCGAGGGATAGAAAAGGGACCGCAGAAAGGTACGATGTTTAGGTGAAGGCAAAAGGGGATATTGAGAGAAACGGGGGAGGGGAGGTCGAAAGGAGGGGAAAGATTTCGTGGAACCCTAGGGAACTCTGGGGATGAGTGGGGAACAATAGGGAAAAATATCGCAGGAGGCGAGAAATAGTCAGATTTCCACGGTACTTATTACAAGCAATCAGGTTACTTGTAATTGAGTACTTTTCTGACTGGTTTTGTTATCACTTAAATACATTTATTATTAAGTAAAAACAAGAGTAATTTGATTACTTTTGGAAGTAATAAAATCCTCGCACCAAGCATCTGACAGGAGGGTGAGTTACCAGAATGGGTGGACTTAGAAAATGAGCGGTTAATAATTCAGTGATCATAATTAAATAATGAAGAGTACGAAAGACGAGTTTTCAAACCGACAGAAAAAGTCTGTCGTTTTGAAAATCTGATGTAATTGGAAGTTCTCCTCAAGTAACCAAGTAATCTAACGGAATAAATTTTCATGAGTACATGCAATTTTAATCAAATACCTTTTTAGAGCGTCGTGTATAAGGCTGGAAATAGGCAAGGAACTGCAAAAATTCTGGATGTTTATGGAAGGCAAAAAAGAAGTCAACCAGCCACTAGCGAAAACAGCGAACATTGAAGTGCTTTGAAAGGGGATAGGGAAAGACGGGACTAAAAGAGGTAAAACAGTGGGAACGTGCTGAGGAAAGAAGCAGTAAAGATGTGCAGAAAATAAAAGCGGTCAACTAAAAAAGTTGGGGTGCTTTAGGTTGTGCAAGTCAGCAAAAAATGTCGGGACCCCAACTCAAGAAAAAAACAAAAACAAATGAGGCTATGTTGCTGGCAGATCGGGATACTTAGGGTAAATTGGGGAAGAAAAAGGGAGATGGGGAGTTTTGATTAAGTGAGTGGTAAATGTGGGGAAAGCGGGGAAAGAGCGCAGGGGACGAAGCGAAAACTAGGGAACGTTTTGGGGGGAAGAAAAAAATGCTACAGGGGATACCATGTGCCGCTCTTCCTCTCTCTCTCCCGGCGCCGTCATTAGCTCCTCTCGGGCTGTCGGATTTTCGGCGGGAGAGAAGAAGGAAAGGGAAATGAATAAAGAGAGAGAGGAGGTAGGATGGAGCAAACCGAGTTCGCTGATCAATACCTGGGCCGAGGCGAGCGCGTGCAACCACCAACTCGGTGAAAAGCCGCGAGGTACCGCCGGCAGCCACTTGGTCACGCCAAATCTGCTCCAACACCGGCCCCGGCGGTCGTTGATCAAAAGTCGCCATTTTCAGCCGCATGTTGCGGGAGGAGGTGACGGTGACTTAGCACTTTTGTCCCAGCAAGTGGCTCAACAAAAAAAGAAATCGTTACTTGTTCATTTTTTTTAAAGAAGAAAAAGAGAATATCTTTTGTCGTTACATTTATGAATTCCTCGCATTGCGCACAGGGCGGTGTTGCGAGGGATGCGTTACCCTATATATATGTTACCGACTGAACAACAAACCCTATTGTCAAGCATCTACTACGCCATAGACACCACCTGCAGAAACAAACAAGGGGGAAATAGAACCGCTATATCACGTGGAGAAGAAATTTAAAATGAAAATACAAACTGTAGAGGTGTGGATGCATCAGGACCCGTGTGTTCGTGGAAACGAATATACTTCATTCCCAATCTGACAGTCGTGCTAGAACAAATTTTTCTTACTATTGTTTTTTTTTTTTTTTGCATTGTTAGAATGTATAATTTTTAGAATATTCAAATGTTTCGCTTGATGCTGCCTATGTAACGGTTTCCCAGACCCTGTCAAGTTGCTCTTCATGGTAGCTTTTTTGTCTGAGAAATCCTCCAGAATATACACCAAGAAAAATAAAGTTCTTAATTTTAAAATGTTAAAATGTTAAAATTTTAAAATTTTAAAATCGAAACTGGTCCATTCTCGCACGGCCCACTCCGCCTTCTGTTTCTATCGTAAGTTTTTTTTTGTTTTGTTTTTTTGTGCAGTTGTTTACGACTACTGCATTTCCCGAGTGCCTATGTACAGTGGCAAGGAACAAAACGGGTGGCTTCATGATTTACTACAGAAGTAAGAACGTGTCTCGACTTTTTTTTTTTTTGTTAGTGTGTGTCTGTTTAAGCCGTCACGCGAAATTCATGCCCTGCCAACCGGAAAGCTACATGTTTCAAAGTATAAGTGTAGAGCAGGCCGGAAACGTTTTTGACAACCTGGCAGCGGTAACAGCTGTCAGCGTTCCTCGCTGTAAGACAGCCAGTGATGGCTCATATTCACAGGGCACTATGAGTCAACGAGACCCCCCCCCAATGCATGCAAAAGTTAGCATATTTTTCCCCCAGTCTACTATTTCAAATTCAATGCCTAGCTTTTACTTTCTATCTAAAACCAGCAAAGTTATGCAGGTTTTAGTGCAGCATTCCTACGCGCTTTTGTTTTCTGTATAGTGTGTTTATTTAAAACGAATGTGCTCACTTTCTTTTTTTTTTTTTGGAAATGCGTTTTTTGGCAAAGAGATATGGAAATAATTTATTTTAATTCATCGTACGTTTAAATACGTGTTTGTTAGTTTTCTTTTTAAATTTCCTATTGAATTACAATTTACGAGTCAATACTTGTAGCTGACTTCACCGAAACCAACTCAAGTACCAGGAAATAGCAGTTTTTGTTTGATTATACCGTTATATTCTACGAGCAAAGCTACACAATGTCGCCGTTTAAAGAACAAAGATTGCAGTGCAGTCATTTATGTTGTAACACGAGTTTTGATTGGAATAGTTGCTTTATACTTGACGTGAATATAATGCCTAATTCGGGTGGTCATTTCCTGGAAAAATATTTCACCGTGTCTTCGGGAAGGGTGTTCGCGTGGTCGAAGGCTAGCGGGTGCAAGCTGTTCGGGGGCGCTTCTCAGGCATGTGCCGGCAATTCACCGGCACAATTTTTGCCCGAGCTCCAAGAGGTCGGGCACCTTGTCTGCCAGACTGTATCCGGGATCGTCACATCCAAATCGGGAAAGGGAACCAAACGAAACAAATGCTCGCCGATAGCGGGTTCAAGTTGAAATCGAAGCCATAGAGAAAGACACCTCTTGTGCTCCGGGAAACGATAGAAAATACAACGAAGATAAAGATAAAATGTTTTAAGGGAAGCTCGCGCAAGGTCAGTTTGCTCTGGGACACATCGTGTTTATACACTTGTAAAACAAAAACAAAAATTGCATTACTAGTGCTGCAGCTCGACACTTGAACGTGCGTTACATTTTCAAAGGGGTGGTTGCAATGAAGAAACAGGGTTCCAAATCGTTGACGGATCGGTGTAGATCCCCGCCGCCTCAAGCGGCCGACACTCCAGCAGGGCGCCGTCTCGTACGACCAACATTGTCAGCACCTCCCTTACAAAAAATTTATATCTGGCCAGATTTGAAGATTTCAGATATGGCCATATCAAAAATTGGCCACATATAACCTGATATGGTATATCTGCCAGATATAGCCTGATACCTCTGGCCAGGTATGGAAATCCCAGATCTGGCTAAGTAAGGAAATTCCAGAATTGGCCAGGCATTTCGAAAGGACTCAAGCCTGAAATCGGCACTTTATATCTTTTTATTGTCTACAATTCTCCCAAGTGCCCCGGCCCGCACTCGAGAAGCGGTCCTAGTGATCACTAGTTTTGACCAATTCCATGGTTACACAGCTTCGAGTGTAATTCGTAGTCACCCTGAACAAGCCTCCCACAAGGATCAAGTACCTGTCATATCACTTTTAAATTTTCTCGTCAATGGCAGCGTTTATGATACTATGCATTCTGTCCAATCTTCAACCAGGCTGAGCCGTCGAAATCTCTTACCATATTATCATTCTCGTGATTTTTGTTTTAGCAGGAGTTACTTAAAAGCCGAGAAATCACAACAACCAAAACCGGGATTTAGCTCGGATTCAGCGGAGCTGTTTATGACATTTTTAGCGTTCTAACTTAATATATAGCGTCTTTGAAGCTGTACGAGAATGATAATAATGTAAGAGATATGTCTGCAGCTCATCCAGGTTGAAGGTTGGACGGAATGCACAGTACAGACATTGGCGGAACATTTTAAAAGTGGTATGGCAGGTACTTGGGTTCTGTACGGCACGTGTTCAGGCCTGTGACTCCGAATTACACTCAAATCTGTGTAGCCATAGAATTGCTCGAAATTTTCGATCAGTAGGCAGCTGAAGAAACACCGTCCCCATGATTCCTCGAGTACGGGCCGAGGCGCTTGGGGGATTTAGAAAATTGTCTATTCGGGCGTATTGTTAACACTTTGAAATAATTAAGCTACATTGAAATCCTCGTGAAAACTAGCACAAATAATCTAAAACTTAAGCTTGTCAAAGCTGAAGTTTGCGATTATTTGTGCTAATATTTAGCCCGCGAACAATGAGTCATTGAGAGATTGCTAACAAATAATTTTTAAACTTTTTTTTAACTTTTTAATATATTGAAAAACGGCCGCCAGATAAGTCTGTACATACGCCGGATAAGTCTGTATATACGCCATATCAGGCTGTATATATGCCACATAAGTCTGTATATACGCCAGATAAGTCTGTATATACGCCATATCAGGCTGTATATACGCCAGATAAGTCTGTATATACGCCAGATAAGGCTGTATATACGCCGTATATAATCATATAATGTTTGATATGGCCAGATATGGCCCAGATATAAGATTTCCATACGGGCTATTATGGCGAGTATGTCGTCTTTTTTGACGACTCGTTTTTGAGCGCCGGTAGCACAAGGCATAATAAAAAGCAACGTAAACCGACACAACGGCACGCTGCCGACATGTTCTGACGGGCGGAGGCATGTTGCGCTGCCTTTGGTTTCCATCTCGCAAACAAACCACAAGACCGGGCTTGTGATAAAAAAAAAAAAAGTTCACTACTCCATATCATCGGTACTCGCCTGCATACTTACCCCCCCCCCCCCCCCCCCCCAATCTCCTTAGCAAAAAAAAAAACAAAAAAAAATACCCAGTTTTGGAAATCAACACTTCGTTGTTGTTGTTCTCTTTCAACCTCGTAAAATTGTCCCGCCGTCTGCTTGAAATCGATAGCGATTTAATCTCGAGCCCAGGCACGCGGCAAATGGCTCGACCTTCTTGCCAGGGGTATCCATAATCGACTGCTTAATTAACAAAGCGCTAATTAAGCGACCTGCCCCCCCCCCCTTTTTTTTTTTCTTTACCACGCTCGTTGACACAGAAAATGCGTCGTCACGGATCGGTGATTCGCCCGTCCGACTCGGACTTGGCGACGACGGCGCCATGAACGGAGAAAACACGCGCTGTCGAGTCGCAATTTCGCCGCTCGTACATCCTACAAACGACACGGACTGCAGACATAATGAGAGACGTATCTGCGGACACGCCTCGTCTAGAACGTCAGAACGCTGAGCTCTGATTGGAAGGATTAGAGGGTAGGCGGAAAGGCTAGAGCTGCCTTTGCCTCCACTCTCTACCACCACCTCCCTCCCATCGTATATACTGTCGAGACCGGTTATAACGAAGTCAGCTGGAATCGGAAATCACTTCGCTATATCCCCTATTTTGTTATAACCGACTTCGAGTGTAAAGGAAGGATGGGAAAGCGTCATCGCTTCGCTGTAGCCGCTCTTTCGTTGTAACCGACTTCGTTATAACCGGTCTCGACAGTATATCGAACAAGAGCATCTGCGGCTCTTCACGCAGTGTTCCGTGTTCGAATTCCGGACGCCACCGGCGTTTGGCATTCGAACGCATTGGAAATATGTGTGTAGAAAGACAAGGGTAGATGGCATTTGCGTCTGCCCGCCAATCGCTCCAATCACAGATTGGCGTTCTGACGTCCCCGCACACTCTCACCTCCTCGTCTCTTCCGGTTCCTTACCGTATAATAGAACATTTGAGCTCCCATCCCGTACGGAGATTTCCAACGGACTTTTGGTCGCTTGAACTTGAACTTTGAACATTATTTCAGCAACATTAGGCCGAGGACACCGGACAAAAAGCTAACAGAAGCTAGCTTGACTGGGCCCGGTGTCCTTGCATGTACAGGGAACACAATCATATGCAAACAATCCTAAATATTTCTTACAATATTCAAATCAAACAATTTAAAACGTTCCTATAAAATTTTAAAATCACCGACACTAGAGAACAATTTTTTTTTCTTTTTAATTTAACAACACAAAAAGACAAAAGGACAGCAAACACGTGTTTGCTGTCCTTTCCTTCCAAGCCGGCAATCTGACAAACGTTCTTAATAATGTACGACGAAATAAGAAAAAAAAAAAGGTGTAAACGTAATCGAGATTGTTTTCTCCTAAAGCGCGTGTTCTTTCACATTTGGAATGCCCAATGGGAGTATTTATTTATTTATTTATTTATTCATTCATTTATTTATTTATGGCTTGACTCACCAGCGGAATATACCCTACCAAACGTATAAGGAATATACCCCACCAAAAGTACTATGAATTCGTCCAATAAAGTATATGAGATGTAAGATCGCATGAGAACCTTACAGACACCATATATAATTTATATTCAAGTTCTTACGGGAATATTGGCTAACTCATATATATATATATAATGGTGTACAAAGAGGCCAAGAAAACTAGAACACCGCAGCGTAAGATTGGACTCCTTGCTGTGGTGCACCGGTTACTATAGCTGTGCAAATGAAATATAACGATTCCGCGGAAATGCCAGATACGACACTGCATAAATGTTACGGGTAAACGCTTACCGGACTTGCAGTGAGGACAGTGTGAAAACGAATATAGGTAGGGCTCATCGTTCTCGTTTTCTTTTTTTTTTTTTTTTTTAAATTTGGCGTTTTGTTTTTTGTGTGTTCATTTTAAAATTCAATTTTCTGGGTTTTTTTTTTTTCGGTGCATATTTATGCCCACTAAATTTTACCGTCTATTTTCGGTGAATATAAAATGAACACCAACGGACACCGGATCAGATGATCCCTGTACGTTGCTCTGATATTTGTGATCATTGAAAGAATAACGGCACAGATAGATTGAAAAAGAAATGGGTACTTTTGGCAAATGGAGTGCAACTGTAAAAGAAATAAGAAAGAACACAGGAGTACAGACAATTCAGATATAAAGCCTATGCATAGAAAGCGTGGAGCTTCACCTTTTGTACATCAAGATTACGTGATCTTATTATAGTAAACACACATGTACTCTTCTAGGTTCTCGTTGATCCACACTCTTTCTTTCCTGTTAATATGACCGTGAGCTTCGAGAATAACACTGGACACTGGCAGGCTGAGGAAGTGAAGCGCTGCCCGAGATAAAATCGGCCAATTAACTAAATCTGGCAGAGAGTTGGACGAGTTGGTTAAGCATCTTAATAGGTGGGAACAGCGCAGGAAAAACCGACGAAGGACGAGTAGAAGAAGCGCACAGACACAGCGCTGTAATAGGTGGGAACAGCGCAGGAAAAACCGACGAAGGACGATCTGACCGCCAAATCTGACCGCCAAAAAAGACACTGTGTGACGTTTTGAAGCACAACATATTTCGTGTATACTCACTAAACTCTGGCTGCAGAGCTTGCATCAAGTCAGTCTCCCTTACAACGAGTTTGAAAACACGCTCGTACGTGGCGAAGTCATGGTGCATTTCGGACTTCACGTTCCGATCGATGATGCGCACGTTATACCATAACGTCGTGATGGAATCCGTGTATCGCATACATTCGGAAACGTTTCAATAGACACTGTCGTTCCACTTTTTTGCCACGGCCCTGCGGTACGACTTTAAGGTCAAAGTGGCCTTTTTCCGTGAACACCGAATTTTAGAAAATAAATTCGACGTACTTTTATTTGGTTTAAACCTAAAACGCCGAACCTACAAACTGACATTTTTCGGTTCCGAAAATGGATTCGGCGTACTTATATCGGTTTTTATCGGTTTAAACCGAAAACTTTGAACCCTAAATATAGGATACTCGAGTGCTTTCTTCGGTAAGACATAATTAAGACAATGTTTGGGAATTAATACTGGAAAGTCGTAGAATCTGAACGAGTTTGATTTAGTGCAACAACCCGAAACATTTTACAACTTTACACCAATCACTAATAAATCAGATCTATATTTATATATGTTTTTACCCGCCTACTCTATGCAGAAAAAAAAAGAGGGCACACAATTAGCATGTACAATGTGACATAAACTAAATCATGACTGTTGCCTTAGGTTCTTAATTTGACAGCTTAACAAAATCAGGGCGGGACGAGTTCCCAGCATCTAATTATCGCTCTTCGGCCAATGGGATTGTGGCATGATCGGACAAGTACTCCGAGGAACCAATCACGGAGCAAGGAGTGCGTACATGATTGGCCACTTCATCTTAATCTGCCAGAGACTACGTAGCAACGCAATTTAATCGGAATTCACGAGATCACGAAAATAAAACAAAAACATTCAAACCAATCCAATAAGACACGCGAGATATGCAAGATGAAGCAAAGACCACCTGACCGAGTGATTGGTCAAATCAAGAAAATAAGAAAGTTTGGCGCATTATTCGTGCATGGCACGAAGTAGCTCTTACAAGATTTGGTTGTAAGAGGAAGAAATTAAGCTTTTGGCTTTTCAAACCTCTTGGTAAAATAACGTCAATGTTATTTAAAATTCACCCGCCTACATTTTGATTCATTACATGAAGGAGTAAATAAGTGATGCTCCACGAGAGGCCCGAAATTTTTTACTACGGTTTTCGACCGTATACGAGTATAAACGTGTAACATATACAGTCAAAGCAATTATATGTTTTAAATTTTTTCTTACGATGCAACATTTGTTTCAATCAGGCTAAATAAAATACAAGTTTATATGAATTATACAGTCTAACACCGTAATGAGCAGTCGTAAAAACAAGACAAAATGTTCGGAAAGTAGAGAAACGGAAGGGAAGTAGATCACCCGTGCAATCTTAGGGAACAGAACTTTTCGACCACGCTCCCTAATTCGGACAACTTCTCTATAGACACGCTACAAAAGAACCCGTTTACCCCAAAAGTGATGAACAGACTCTCGCTGTAGGGGTGGCCCATATATTGTCTCGAGGATGCAATCTTCACTACGACCGTTTTTTTTGTTTTTTTTTTCTTTTTCCTATCTTTTTTAGGTTATGGGATAAAGAAAGAACGTTTCCGCGAGAATCATGAGAAGCACATGTCGACAGTCGAGTCGGTTATCGCGCTTGGCTGTTGACGGTGTGTTCTTTTTTTTTGGAAAGGGGGGGGGGGGGGGGGAGCTGTGGAGATCGCACAGCTCAGCGTGCGATCTCCACAGCTCAGCACGCGCGTGTGCGTCGCTTCGGAAAGCGAGCAAATCACGCGCGATACGCACGAACACTGAAAATGAAACCGGCCAGCAGCCCTTTTCTCGAAAGGTCTATAGAGCGTCTGCTAGTCTGGCGCCGTGTGCGCTGTGAGTCCCAAGGAAAACTGATGTGATGGTTATGATTGGACAGGGGAAGCGTGAAAGTGAGGATTATGGCAACACGCCCGATGACACTTCAGTCTCGGATACCCAACAAAGTTTCCAGGACTCCTCGTGCGATGTCGGTATAGGGAGTACTCACTGGCGGCCATAACTGTGTCCAAGACTGCTGGGAGTGTGCCGAGCTGACGGCGAACCTCCGCAGTTCTTTTGCAACCTGCACTGTGCACCATCGAGATTGCCGGTCTTAGCAGCTTATGAATGGGAGCTCGTTCTGAACATGCACCCTAAACATCGCCCTCAAATATAGCGTGAGCAGCCATTGGTGGGCAGAAGTCTATATACATAGTGGCAGAAGGAACAATAGGGAGTATTCACTGGCTGCCGTATCCGTGTGCGCTGCTGCTGAGCGCGTGCTGACGGCGAGCTTCCGGAGTTCTTTTGGAGCGTGTATTTAGCACCATCAAGGTTGCCGGTCTTAGCAGGCTATTAATGTGAGCTCGTCCTGAGCATGCGCTCTAAACATCGCCCTCAAATATGGCGTCCAGTGAGCAGTCGATGGCGAGACGCGCTGCTGGGATATTCCTCCCTCTCTCTCTCTCATACCTCGCAAGGCATGCTTCTACAACTATTATAGAATTAAGCGTAGCTCATAAAGCAAATATCCTAAAGCTCATTGACTAAAAGCAAATCTCCTAGCGCACATCTTTCAAGAACACAATATATCTGCCGCCGTTAATCGCAACCAGCGTTGTAAGTGTTGCCGAAAAATAAAGAACGAAATACGTTACTCACTCCTTGCAAATAAAAGGTACGCGTTACCGTCCTACGTTGCCTCAAAATGAAAGAAAAGCGTTTCCGATAAAAAGTAACTCATGTTACTTTTGCGTTACTCTTTTTATTGTGATTTAACACTCCTACTGTTTTGACGTTACAGGTACGTATAAGCTCCACATTTCAAGAAACATTATGTGTACGCAGAAACTGAACATAATTACATTTTTTTTTAGGGTTTCACCTAAATAGACGACAGAAAAAACGCAAAGAGAAAAAGATTGAAGTGCAACTTTCTGCAGTCTTGGTAAAACGTCACGTTACTTGTAACTCCGGTTACTCGAAATAAGTAAGATAAGTACGTTACCGGTTACCGTTGCGAAAATGTAACCAGTACATTACGCGTTACTGAAAGAAAGTAGCTCGTTACCGGTCACACCGTTACTAGTAACGCGGTAGCGCCAACACTGATCGCAACACACTTTGTGTAGCCATTCGCAATTTTCTTTTTAGAGTGAACACCGTTCGCTGTGGTTCACCATAACGTTAAACGGAGTATTCAGTGCTTTATCACTCAGTACAACCAAGTCCTCAGCGCGCTCATCATTGTTCCCGCTGGTCCTCTAATCTCCCAAGCTGCATTTTAACGGGCCAGCAACAAGAGCAAAGCGTCGTTATTTATCACACTCAAGCGGACGCGCAAACAAGGAGCAATTGCGCAAATTTACGCGCGTGCTCGAATGGGCGATATTATATAAACGCTACCACTGTCTCCCGCCGGTCGGTTCTTTCTTTTGGTTTTGTCTCGTTTTTTTGTATTAATTACACTTATTAAGTTTTGTTTTGTTTTTAATGACCCTTATTAAGTGCCGTCAGCAAGCGGCAAGGAGGAAGATCTTGTCTTTCGCCTCCTCGTTTTACTCTCTTTCGCTCGCCCTCATTAATTTTCGGCAAGGGTGGACCCGCTCGACCGCCAATTACGCGAGTTAACGAGTCGTCCGGGATGCTGACCTAATTGCTAACGTTTATCGCCGAACTAGACCGCATGAAAAAACGGTGGTGGGGGAGGTTACCAACTAGGCAGCCACGGTGGTTAAGGATTCGCGACTCCAGAAAAACGGACGTTTTGGAGCGCTGCGCTCGCTCGACCGTGACGTAGGATGGGGGATCACGCGAGAAGGCAAGCTATTCCGCCTTGCTTTGGTCGGGGTCTTCGGAAACCGTTCGCTCGGTACTTTCGCTTTTTCTTTTTCTGTGTGGCAGCTGTCGAGCTCAGGGAGCAATGGTAAAGTACTGTTCGGTGCCGCAATACCGAAGTTACGCGACCGACCCAAACATCAGCTCCCACATATTCCCCAAGGAGAAGGAACTGTGCACGAAGTGGCTCGTGAAATTGAGAATGGGCGAATTAAACTCTAAGAGGCAACAATGTGCAGCAAGCACTTGGAGATGAAGCTTCGTGTATACGGTTTCAGCGAAGATGTTCGTTAGGTGCTCTGGAGATATCTTAGTGAACCCCCACAAAAGTGTCGGGGGGGAGGGGGGGGGGGGATTTCGTTGGCGCACGTTAGAGATCGACGTTATCTTGCATTTTGCTCGAAAGCGACCGACACGAGTCCGAAGTGAGTGTCGACGTTTGGAGAACGAATCCAATGAACGTGTAGCAATCCTTATCCAGATTCTTGATGCTGCAGGAGAACGTGTGCCCCGCTTCAAGAACTTTTTCGCCCTCGAGCAACAGCCGGGACGTTTCGTGGACCTTGGCCACGAACGCATTGATGCTGCTGACAGGTAGTACAACTGAAAAAGAATACGCAGTTGTAATGGGGTGCCCGGTCGAATAGAAGTTAAGAACAATTCGCTTACCTTCAACGGCAGGTGGCACCTCGTCAGCATCCATTGGGGTGCGCGAGACAGCCGCCAAAAACGACAAGTTCGTTGCCGCGACCGGTTCTCTGCTCGCTTGCAACCGGCTCACCGGCTCCCAGGAGGCATTCGTACGGCAGCCGATTTAGGAACTTGACGGGGTCGGGTAGTGAAACGAAAAATTTGGCTAGAAGTAGCCTTAAACGCCCGTAGTATTTAAAAAAGAGAAGACCTAGACGCTCAAACCTTGACGCAAAGTGCAGGAAACGGTCACGTGATCCCCCATTCTACGTCACTACGATAGGCCCGTCAGGCGGCGCCACGCCATGTTCTCGGGGCTAAGAAACTGGCCGGAAAAGGTTCTTTTGCGATTTTCGCACTTGTTTTGCGGCTTCGACGAGGGCCTGTTGTCGGCGGCTGGTGGGAGGGAAGTTCCCTCGGCTGCGTCCAAAGCAACAATATCAGGGCCACAGAAAAAAAAAAAAAAAAAGGTGACTCATAATGACCTGTAGGTTAAATTCCGCGGAGCCAATATACGATGAAGAACCAGGAACGTCGCCCGGCGGCGCGTTCGATTTGCGCGTGGCGCACTTTTCCGACGTCACGAGCAGAGCGAACGCCGCCAGGCGAAATTCATCGCTTTTTCGCAGCATATTCGACCCATGGGTACGAAAACAAAATGCCGCGAAAATAAGGACGCGGAAGCGTGGAACGGGACGCTACGAACTCCAAAACACCACTCACACCTCGACATTCCAAATGGATGGCCCCATTTCTGGAAAAGAAGGGTGCGATAAAACGAGGAATGTGACGTCACGATTCTCTTCAAGCATTTGAGGATGAGGGGAAGCGGCCTCGCATCTCTCTTCCTCGCCTCGATTCACCGGCTCGAGCCAACTAAAGGGGGCGAAGCGAAAAGGAGAGAGAAGGAGAATCGTGACGTCATATGTCATGTCGGCCTCGTCGGCCGTGTTTAATCGCGCACTTCTTTTCCGAAAAATCGGCCGTCCGTTAGAGATATCGCCGCATGAGTGATGCCTTGTATTGTGAGCTCCAAATTTCGGTTCAGAATTCTCTTAATAGGTTAGCCCAGAACCACCATACACGCTGCTCCTATAAGGCATCTGCACTGCATCCCCGATGTTCTACTGGGCGCCGCCATGTTTGTGCTGAGTGCAGAGGGGGCGCACGCACTTGGCGATCGTTTCGATTGGAAAAGGCGATTCTCCGAGCTTTGAATCTATGTCAGGAAGCACAGGCGATATACCGTCTTGTTTTGTCGGGTACTGTTTTAAGATCTCTGGAAGACGTAAAAGGGTTTCCTACGATCTCAGAAAAAGACTTTGGACAAGTGGCGACGTTGATTTCTATAGCAGCAAGATGACTGGAGCGTCGATACTCTGTGGGCGTTTATTCACTATTGTCGAGCGCTATCTCGCGCTTGAGAGAAGTGTTGCGCATGATCGTCTGCGAACACGTTCCCTGGACGTCGTCTGCTACAAGAGCCAGCGAAGCCTCGCGTCAGATTGAGTTCAACGAGGCGGAATTGCACAAAGGGAAGGCTCGCATGCACCAGGCACGCCGAGGGTGGCCAGTGGGAAGCCAGTTTTTGTTTTGTGTCTTTTTTTAACACCCTTTCCAAAGAACGTTTTTGATTGGTCGTGAATGAGACACGCCGCATCCTATATGTGTGGGCTTGTCCTCGGTCGCTTCCGCTGGCGGAAGAGACCGGCATACAGTCTGTCTCGTGTTTCTTGGGCGGCTGACAACAATACACGCGCTATTAACCGGTAAGGCGTTTAGCTGTTGGTGGGCATCCTCAACTCAAGAATGAATAAATAAATATACAAAGTCGCGGTCGATCACGCTGACCATACATCGAATAGGGGCCACTCACTGGACGTCATATTTGAGGGCGATGTTTAGAGCGCATGCTCAGAACGAGCTCACATTAATAGGCTTCTAAGACCGGAAATCTTAATGGTGCGGAATGCACGCTCCAAAAGGACTGCGGAAGCTCGCCGTCAGCACGCGCTCAGCAGTCGCGCTCACAGCTATGGCCGCCAGTGAATACTCCCTATACGAAAGACACGGTGTTTTGCTGCAGACATGATATGACTATATACACGCCTCAAGCTCAGCATGTCTGCGTCGTACATTTGTATGCTTTGAACGGGACCGCGGACCGCGCACTACTTTTGAATGACCAACGTGGCAGGACCGTCGCGTACGGGGAAGAAACGTACACTGTCTGCATGCGGACTGTCTTTCGTATGATGTCCTAGACGGAAATTTAAGAAACGCTTTGCAGTCCCTCCAGCCGTCAGTGACTCCCTCTACACCGCCTCCACTCTCTGACGTCATCCCGCTGCGGTGGCGCTGCTGTTGGTACTGCGCGTGCGCAGACGCTTCCTCTCACGAAAATCGAGTTTCCGCGCACGCGCAGTGCCCAGAGAAAAGAAGCGGTCTGCATTGTGGAACCGTGAACAGGTGAATCGTCATGCTCGGTGCCACAGCGAAGACAGTTTTTATTTTTTAGGGTTAAGCACTTTAGGCCAAGCCCCGTCATCCGCCCAGCTCTCTCAGATGATTGGGTTTCTAAAGTACTTAGCAAGACAGTAGACGCTGCAGGTTTTTTATAGAGTGTAGAGGGGAGAAGATGCCGAGGTTTGGGTTTTCACTTTTCGACGACCCCTCTCTTTTATGAAGAGTATAGCTGTTTGCCTGGCCTCACCTCGCCTATAGAGCAGCAGTCATCCTATACACATCATCGTGTATACGATGTTCACCACAGACATGATGAAAGAATCATCTGCGGCAGACACACCGCACGCGTATTTGGAGCATGTTTGTTTCATACATGTACGTTAGCTTCTAACATGTCTGCAGACAGCCTCAGACATTGACTAAAAGACTGTCTTTCGTACGCATTAGCAGTCTGATCGCAGCTTAAAGCTCTCGTAAATCTCACCATGTCTCGCGTGCAGCTTATTTCAAAACTGGACGACCCAAATACCTGCTGACACACACATAAAAAAAAGCGCTGGTTTCCTCATTTTTTTTTTTTACTTTTTTTTATTTTATTTTTACGTTCACCTCGTTGTCATCGGGATCGCCACCGAAATCGATTCCCATTGAAAAACCTCTACGAAGACGGAAAAGACAAAAGCGCGACTGATGATGGGGATGTCGTCCGGAAGCCATCGGCATCTCGGCGAAGGGCACGGGGAAAATCAAAAACCGTCCCCATTTCGACTTCTTGTTTTGTTCTTTTATACGTCTGATTTGAAACCCCGCGACGTGTCGACGAAAAACGAACAAACTGGAATGAAACAGCTAGAAACGAGACCCACTCCGATTCGGCGGCGTGCGGTTTAAAATTGTTTATTTAAAACACGACGTTTTCTGTTTCCTTTTTGGGGAAAGAAAAAGGGAGAAGAGGTAAGGGGTTAGGAAATCGTGTCGCTTATGCTGCTCTGTGGCTGATTTTTGTTTCTGGAACATATACGAGGCACGATCTGGGGGAAGAGGAACCGTCGTCACCACATCTTCCCGCATTTCCCGAATTTTTGTTTTTCTTCTTCTTCCGTTCCATCCGCAGCGAAGGGCGGGAGAATTGATTGTTTCGGTTCATCCCTTTCTTTGTGTTGATTTTTGTGTGTGTGTTTGTTTGTTTGTTCGTTTGAGAATGAATTTAAATCCGCGTCCGCTACCAGGCCACTCCACACTACACTCTGATCACCCCTGGGCTGACAGTGAGGTGGAAGATACGTGCTTGTTGAACCAGACGTACATCTTGTCTATCGCCACGGGATCACACGCAGATAGCACAGTCACGTGATGAGGGAGAGGGCGTTGATTGGTCCGGCCAGCGCCCATAGCTTCTACCGCACTGTCAGCTTAGTGGCGAACCCCGTGTTTTGGGAATACAGATGGACATGAAAGGTAATGAGGGGTTTGACGGTGCCGCACACCGCGGAAGTGCGACGTCAAGTACGCATTCTCACCCCTGGAACCGATATATTCGCGCGTGTTTCGCTTTTAATATTTTTTTTTTTTTTTTGAGTGCGTGGGGGGGGGGGGGGGGGGGGTACGTGCTCGGACGTGATCAATCGATTCCATGCTCTTCAAGTTTTTTTTTTTTTTTTTATATATATATATTGCGTCGTGAAACAGCGGCACGAGCATTTGCAAACGCCTGCAACTACTTTGAGTCAGAAACGAATTTTCCATTCGTTCTCGTTTAAGATTCCAAACCCGGCTCTCATTCTTTCTTTCTTATTAGGAAATAAAGAAACGTCAGGCCAGATTCATAAATGATCTTCCGTCAGAAATGTGCCTACGTCAAAAAGTATAAGAACAAATTCGAATTCACGAAACGAAATTATCATAACTTTCGCGCAGGTTGCGATAGAATCCTACGGCAACTACGGAGCTGTCATACGCACTTTTTGCGATCAAATCAACATGGCCGGCACCGTCGCTCAGTTACTTGGTCGCGACGACCAACGGACATTTTATTTTTTTTACGTGCTCTTCTCGCCCGTCCCGACTTCAAGTTGCAAGAGAAGAGAAAAGGAGTACATGAAACCGACCACAACGAACATGAACGCTGTTCATGTTCGCCGTGAACAACGTTCATGCCGCAGCTACAACGGCAACGATCCCACCGACCAAGCGACCGCCATGGCGAGCTCGCATGGGCGTACCAACCGGGGGGGGGGGGGGGGGGGGCAAGGGGGGCACTTGCCCCCCCAGTTCTCAGAGTGGGGGGGCAAGGCATGCGTTTTGCCCCCCCTGAAACGGCCGCCACTGGGCAGAGCAGACACAGGCCGGCGGCGCCCAAGGAATACCAAGGGCAATGCCCCCCGACCCGCGCGGGCATATTTTTAACGCGCAGGCGATACAAACCCTAGCAACGGTGCTCACGCACGCCGGATTGGCTGGTTTGTGGAGCCTTGCCCCCCGAACAAGGCTACACGGTAACCTAACGGAATCCATCCGCGAGACATGGGCCGGACGGGCCGTCCAGACCAGGACGTAGGCCCTTATACAAAATAAAGTTTTGCTTGCTTGCTTGGAGATAGGCGCTGCCGCCGTCAACATAGGCAGCGGATGCAATGCGAGTTTCCGAAGAGGTAGCGTAACTTAGTGGTGAGATGTCTGCCTCATACAGGTCAGACCCGGGTTCTATTTATGGTGTGGGCCGGCTTACTTCTTTTTATTTTTTTTCTTGAACATTTTGTTTTGTCGAGGCATTTGGCGATATTTACATTTCTTTTTTACCATTAACACTAAAAAAACGAATGTTGTTGACGAAATATTGCTAAACTAAATCGTATCGACTCTATTTACGGAAGTGCATGGGGGGCAGCGGGGCTTGGGTTGCCGACCGGACGCCGCAAAGCGGCGTGTACGGGGGGTGGGGGGGCTAGGTGGGTTAATAGATTTGTAATTAGCAGCCGCACACCGTCACCGCGAAGCGGCGTGAACGCAGGCGCGGGGGTGGGTTAACGCGCTTCGAGTGATACACGAGCAGCCCATCCGGCGTGAGCGTCGTTGTTAGGGGTTCTATCGCCTGCACCGTAAAAGGAGCAGTGTGTGCACCTCCTGTAGTGGGCAAGAATTCCTACATTGGAGAGAAGCGGGGACAAGCCCTTTCTTCAAATGCGTCAAGTCTCCTTGAGCTTCGGAATACAAATAAACGCCACTATTCGGAGCTAATCCCACAGTTACTCGACCTCTCTTGCGTCGTGTCTGTTCGCTCCCCGCCCCTCGTAGCAGTGTTGTTGCAGTGGGGGGGCTCGTTAAAATTTTGGGGTTTTTTGGACTATCTAAATCACTTTCTTCCTTCCCATCCCCCCCTTTTCTACTCCGCATGCTTCCCCCTCTGCAAATATCAGCTGACCTTCCGACATCTTTTCTGTGTTGATAGGCAAAACAACCACTAAAATTAGAAAGTAATTTGTAATTTGAGTGGAAGTCACTCGGAAAAGTAGTTAAAGTAAACTACGAATTACTAGAATATAAATGTAATTAAAAGTTACTAAACTACCCAGAAAAGTAGTTAAACTACAGTAACTTGAGTAAAGTAGTTGAACTACGTACAAGTCTGGCCCGGCAGGCGCTCTGCGTAAGGGTTTTCACCTATCTGCCTAGCCCCGCACACCATCACATGGGCCAAGAAAGGTGTAGTTTTACTGCAGAGGAGAAATCAGCAGGGTCCAAGATGGTGACAATGGAGGATGGGGGACTGTTCCAGTGGCTGATGGCTTGAGAAAGGAATGACCAATTGAAAGCGTTAGTAGAGTCAGAAATGTGCTTGATGGTGCAGACGTTGTTGAGGCGAGAAGATGTTCGGTCGGGGGGTAATAACAAAGTGGTTTTGAGGTCGGGAATGTGGTAGTAGATTTTGTGAATAAAGCACAGCTGAGAGACTTTTCTGCGAAGCTGAAAGAGGACATGGTTAGTTCAGTTTTTAGCGCTGAGACACTGAAAAAAAAAGTCATAAGTGGATGAAATGAAGCGAGCAGCTCTGTTCTGAACTGCCTCTACAGGGTATTGATGAGGTACAGTCGATGGGTATTCCAGATGGTTGAAGCATATTCTATTTTTGGTCTGACGTACGTGTCCAAGGTTAGCTTACGAACAAAGGGTGGAGCCCTTTTTAAGTTACGCCTGCTTAGTCCAAGAGTTCCAGATGAATCGGCAGTAATGACTTCAATGTAATTATTTTAGGGAAGGTCAGATGTTAGTCTTACACCAAGGTATTTATACACAGTAGCGGTCTCAATCAGATCGGAGTACAAGAAGTAATTAAATGACAGTGTTTTGTTTTGTTTTTTTCTTGGTGAAGCGGATTAGTTTGCGTTTATACTTGTTTAATGACATAATCCACTCTTTGCACCAATTGTTAATTTTCTCTAGATCTTCCTGAAGCTGGTTATTATTTTGCACACAAGTTACTTTGTTATGGATGACGCAGTCGTCGGCGAAAAAGCGGTTTTTTGAAGAAATCCCAATGGGGATGTCATTAATAAATATTAAAAAGAGTAAGGGCCCAAGTACGAACCCCAGGGGAACACCAGGAGATACATTTATTAAAGAAGATTCATGATCATCATGGACGTGACCTGTACACGGGAAAAAAGAAAGTCACGAATCTATGCAAACGGTTATTTGGTCGAGGCAAAAAGATGATAGCTTAGAAAGAAGGCGTTGATAAAAAAACACGGCCGAACGCTTTGGAAAAAAAAGAAAAAAAAAACTGCGTCAGTTTTTTCATTTCAAGGTTCAAGGTTCAAGGTTAGTGTGCAAGTCATGGATGAAGTCGCAGAGTTGTGTTTCGCAGGAAAGTACAGTCTCCGGCGATATGAAAGACCCACTGGGAGCGCGTGGCCGAGGCGGTGGCTGGTGGGGGCGCTGCGAGCGCTCCGGGCAGTTCCATTCTGCTTCGAGGGGAGGACGCTCATTCGGCACTCGGCACAAACTGATAAGCGCGTTTCGCTTTATCTGAGCCCGAGTGAGCGTCCTCCCCTCGAAGCAGAATGGAATTGCCCGGAGGGCTCGCAGCGCCCCCGCCAGCCACCGCCTCGGCCACGCGCTCCCAGTGGGTCTTTCATATTGCCGGAGAGTGTACCTTTTTGAAAACCGTGCTGCTGTTTAAAGAAAAGAAATGGGATGATAGGTGCCTCATGATATTGGAGTAGAGGATATGCTCAAGTAGTTTGCAAGAAATTGAAGTCAATGAATTAGGGCGATAATTAGATGCGGAAGAGCGGCTGCCCTGTTTAAAGACTGGGAATTACCCTTCCCACCTTTTGGCCAGATGGAAGGCACCTTTGAGATAAGGACTGAATAAAGATAAGTTTTAAATACTCACTCGAAATAACACTGGTGTTTCTTTTAAATTTTAGAGTCGATGTTATCGGTTCCAGCGGACGAAGTAAGTTTTAGTTTATCAATCAATGTTATAATACCGGCGGAGTTAACGTTAATAGGATGCATGCGCTCGTAAAGCTCTTCAGGGAGAGTGGGGACGGAGTCCAAGCACTCGTTAGTAAACACTGATGAAAAATATTCGTTAAACACAGAACTATCATGGTCGACGTTGCACATCCGACCATTCCTAACTCTCCCCATCTTCCTAAACGTCCGTGTGCGTCCGAACACCAGAAACCGGAATTTTAAAGGTTAAAAACGGCACGTTGCGAATATGAAACGCGCACTTTCATGCAAAGCTGACGTCAAGTGACTCAAATCGAAAAACATGCATATTTACAATATTGTTATCTCTTCTGGTGAAGGCTCAGCAACCGTTGCATCCGTTTTCGCGCACGAAACGGCGACAACCAGAGAAAGTAAGAACGCAGTGATTGCCTTTATTTTAACAATGTAAACACACTTGCAGGCGTGCGCTGATGAAGCTTCAAAATCAAAGCTCTCGTAGTGTGATTCGTGACTGTGCCGGCTACTACCCAACCTCGTTGTCACGCCACTTTCTGGTAGCATACACCAAAATTACAAGCAAACACACAAAAGCGACATCGATACAATTATCTTCTAGAATATCACCTTATTTAGTCATAACTCTTTCAATTAGCCCCGAGAGCGAACACAAGCGTCGCTGCAATCGCCGCGCCCTGATTGGGTGAGGCGTACTGTGACGTCAGGGGGAGTACCCCGCTCCGCGATCTCGCATCGGCTCGCTTCCCAGCACCGGTTTCCTGGTTTGGCGTGGTGTGGCGCAAGCTCTTCGAGGAGCTAGACTTCGTTTACCCGGTGTACAAGACGCTGAGTTAGGCCGATATTGACGTGCTTCCGTACATTTTATAAGCCTGCTCGTCCCTTTTACCTTTAAAATTGGGTTACAAATCCCGAAAGCTATCGGAGGAGGCAATTCCGCCGATGAACCTTCCCGCCCGTCCACACGACACAAGGCAATCTTCCGAGGGGTCGGTGAAGCGGTGGCGCAAGTGTTTCAGACGCTGGAATTCTGTTCCTTGCCTGTTCATGATTTAGGACGATATTACATCCCGCTTTCAAGGCATTTGAAGTGGCATTTATATCATGGGCCTTTGAGTGGTCGGCAAATTAGTTCGCGACCCCGACTCTGCGCTTCCACTCTGCATGCGCTGCTTCGCAGATGTTTTAAAGGCCCTGCGTCTGATTGAGTGCTCGTGAAACAGGGCTGTTTTACATAAATGTAGCTTCTTTGTGAATGAATTATATAGTTTATACACGTATGCAGGCATATTTCTTAGAAGATGCACAATTACTGAAAATTAGTTTGTATGGTAGCAGCAAAAACGGCCGAATCGCCCGCAGGTGCCTATATGATATGTATTGAACTGCCCAAGATATGCACAGCGATAGTGCTGTAATTTGAAATGTTTATACTTTTTCCTGACATTCTTTATTCCAGCCTTGGGTATTAAAAAATACACGGTTTAGTCTGAATTGTCATTTCCAATAAAAGAGACTGCTACAGGTCCCCAAAAGCCTTCAAACTCCCTGCAGCTGGACTCTCTGACAACAGAGCAAAACAGGAGTAGAAGCAAGCATTCGAACGTCTGTCCTGCGGTAGATGCAGCACTAGTAGCAGAAAATGTGGAACCTGTGAAGGGCGACAGTCTGCGTGAGAAAAGCTTCTGGTATTTTAGCTTCAGGACACTTCGATTTAAGTAAAATCTCAATTTAAGGGCTTAAGGGACTAATAACGAGCTAGACACCTTCGCTTACGTTTGTTATACATTGCTTGAGGGTTGATATAAACAAGTCCACAAATATCACCCGTGTAGTCCTTTGAAATACTATCCGAATCCAGCAAAGGTTAAATGCGAGCAATGTATATATTAAATGTTCCTTGTTTTTTTTTATTTTGCTCCTGCACTTGGGCTGTCTTACTTGTGATTCTCTCCCCATGGCCCAGAGTGTATTTAGCATGTTGCTCGAGGAACATGCAGCTTTTCTGCTTCGGAGATCTTGTTTAAAAACAGAGATACAAAAGAAAAATAGTATACATAACCTGCCAATTTATTCAGACCATCAACAGCATTTATTGTGCGAGATGTAAATCTATAATGATGCTCCTGCAATTGTGTCCATATTTCTTTATTTTCATATACCAGCTGCGATTCATACGTTGCCTGCCCTGTCAAGCATGCTTAAAATGTTGGTTGAAGTTTCGCCTGTAGCTACATGCCATACCTAAATAAAGGCTCATATAAAAATTTACACTTCCTATGGAAAACACGCCTAAAAAAATTAAATAGAAACGAGCGCACCGACAGTTAGCGTAGTCACAGCCTCCACAGGGCGAGCGGGGCGAGTCGGGGAAAACTTCTCTCCTCGCCGTGACGTCACCCCGGTTCGCCGTAAGGGGGCGCCACGCGAACTTCTCGGGGCTAATAGGCACTACAAGTTGTATTTATTTTAAGAAGAAGAAGCAAATTTTTTTTCGTGAGAAAAAACAAAGTATGAATGTTAAGTCTGGTAACGTTGTAATTTTGCCGAATCATTGCCAAATCTTTAGAAAAGTTGGACAAAAGTTGCGCCGAATTTTCGATTTGGGGGGGGGGGGGGGGGGGGGGGGGGAGAGGGTCTGGTTTGTCCCCCCACTCAAAAACAAGTTGGTACGCCACTGCGAGCTCGGAAGAATATATAGGCTTAGCAGGCACCTCGACCAGCTCCGACCGTCTGCCCACGACCTGCTGGCTTGCTGAATGAAATAGGCCTGCGCGAACCTTGAAGACCCTTCCCGTATTAATAGTTTGATCGCTGACCTCAATTTTAGGTTCAGAGGTCAATCTCTTTCCCTTGTCGTCTCCTTGTTTCCCGAGGCAGCTGTGACGAACGCTGTCGTCGAAAAGGAAATTTCATCGATCCTAGCTTCTTGTTTTGTGTGATATAGAGCTCAAATAAACGGTGTGTAGATTACCTTGGCAACACGGTATGTACAGTTTGATATTAGTATGCCGTTTTTATGCTGACGCGACGGTATGTAGTATCGAGCTATAACAGTTCGTGCACTACGCGATGCCGGTCTAACCTTTCTTTCTTTGCCGAGTGTCACGTCAGTATCGAGTTGCAATCGTAAAAGATCGACCCCGAAGCGCTTACCAAGACGCAGTCGAACAGCGCGAATCCAGCACTTCGATTAGTCAACAAAGGTGGTTATCCTGGCCTCGGCATTCGGGCGCGTTTAAATCAGGTTAGCGTCGACATACCACTGCACTGAAACGAACCACATACAAGCGGTGGCGGAAAGGCCACCCGTGTTGGTTATTAAAAATCCACGTGCTCCGAACTGCTCCGAACCATGCCGAGCTCTCCGATTGCTTGTTCGTGTTGCCAAAGGCGTCGTCGCCATAGCAACAGTCCGCTCTCCCGGGGATCGGGAGCTTGCGATGCACCGGAAGTTTTAGGTTTTCCGTGCGAGAACGTCGCTTTGTGGCGTTCGTAAATACCGAGTTTTTCTCTTCTTGTGATGTTTTTAACTTACGAACTTCTTGGCTAAAACTTAGGAAGCTCTTCCTAAATCTGGCTTTCGAACTTCAGAGCAAATAAAGCCTGTGTTTTATTGTCACAGGAACATTTTAAAAGACGGATATCCCACTCTACATGAATGATATAAGAAGAAGGTGGTGTTGCGATATACGTGGAACAAGGTAACGGTGTGCTAAAAGTTCCTATTAGGGAGTTCCTATTAGGGAGTTTTAGCGTGTTTACACCTTCGCTAACTCTCCGCTACGAAGAAACCGCCACTGCGCCTGCGTGCCCGTGGCCTTGGCTGTAAAGTTCTGGGTTGCGGAGGAGGGGCTTAGCGTAGGGGGAAACACGGTCTACTAAAACTCGCTAGTGTCTGGACAAAGCCAGTCTAGGCGGCAAAAGTTTGCTCGAACTTCGCGGATGACCAGGAAGGAGCGCTGCCGGTTTGGGGCCTTTGCGCGGGATCGGTCGCGCGCCGCGTGGCCTTGTAAACGTGTGCGCGAACAAAATCGGATTCTCGATTGCCTCTCAAAGGGGCACTAAAGTCGATTCTGAGATCATTCTTTTGTGGTGACAACTCAATCTGGACGCTCTAAGCATCCTAACACACCCGAAATCCCAATCGTGCGTAGCTTATTTCTTCAATAAAAGCGTGTTCAAAGATCGCGACACACCCTTTTGGGAAGAATTTTCTTCCGAGTGCAGTGGTCGACGAAGGGCGCTTTTCGGCGAGTCGCGACTCGCAAGCGATGGCTTCGCCCGCGGAGAAAAAGAGAAGCCTTATCCAAATGCACCTTCTTATCAGACTCTTTTCGAAACAATTGTTATAATAAAATCATTCTGAATCTGCGCGTATTGTAGGGCTTTCAATGGTCCACACAATGTAGTCCGCGCGAGAAAAGAGTCCACATGTCCTGAGATGAATAGGCGGTTTTGTTAAGCAGGACTTGGTATATGTGGAAAATAACACATTTTAAACAATATAAGATCAAAAACGACCCTTTTCAAAAATGAATGTAGTGCCGCTTTAACTAAGCGGTGCAACGATATTCAATTGGGATGTTTTTCACTTTACAGAGCTTACTGGCACTAGTGAAATTCAAGGTTACTCGCACGCAACGCCACTGACCAAGAAACTCCTTTGTTGCGCTGTAATTTCAAGGACAAAAGCGATCATTTTATTTCAATCTCTCTTTTGCAAAATTATGACGTAACATGGGGATCGCAGTACACCCCAATGACGATATTTGAATCAGGTTCAGAGATTGGACCCGAGCATTGCGTGCGCACTCGATATGGGCTCGTGATAATTACTAACTCGAGAAGCATTCGGGTAGTGGACCGTATCCCATTGCTGCAACGACGACAATAGCCGAGCTATAACAATGTGTGGAACTCAGCGCGTGTCCTGTGCTTTGCCAACCCCAGTGGCCGCTTGTTCTGGCTGCGAGTTGAGGGGGTGAACGCTGCTCGTTTTTCTTTAACTTTTTTTCTGGGACTTTCATTGCGTGGGGTGAAAACCGAACGCGTGTTTCATAGAACGATCCGTTCTAAGCGGTATTTGCGCAAAGTACAAAATTGTTGCATCGACCCATTAATGACCCCTCACATGTTGCGCCATGTCATGACGTTGTTCAGAAACGCGAGTGAATCTTCGCCACACGTTCTCCGTGGCAAGGCGATGCCGTTCAGAGTCGGACACCCGAATCTTTTTTCTTCCACTGTGAGTATAAAGTTCAGAACCAGCGAAGAAAATGTGGAAATAACAAAACGCATATATATATAGGTAGACAAGGTTATTGTTCAGATTGCTCGGAGAGCCAAACAAAGGAATGTGGGTTCGAAGGAGTCATATTGGAGAAAGTCGCTGCATGCGTCTACGCTCCCATAGGGCCCTCATAGACCCGCCTAAAAGATGGACGATATGAAGCCCCGTCCATACTTGAGACCTAGAGATCATATAGTTTTGGAACAATCGAAAACGTAAGGTGAATGGTACATAAAGCTTTTCTCACGTTTTTTTACTCTTAGATGGATCAGCGCCGTTTCTGGTGACAAATATTTACAAACCACGCGCGTTTCCAGACCAGGAACTACAGTTTATATAAGGACCGTCGCGGTATCAAAGGGAGCCCTTGGCTAGCTGGGGAAAGCCGGCCAATCACAGCGGATGCTTTTGGTCCCGGCGGCCCCTAATAACAAAATCTTCCGGTCGACTGTCGCTTCGCCTCGATCTTCGGCTCGTTCTCCGACTCTGTCTCTGACTTTGTCTCCTGCTACCGATGCGTCTTCGTCAAGGGCCGGACTGTCCCTTTGTGTCATCCTGTCCTGCGTGCCAGAGCGTGACCCTTCCCTTTGCGTCACTCTCGAGACAGGCGCTGTCATCTCCTGACGAGCGCGTCCGCCATATTGTAATGGTGATTGCTTGCTCCAGGCTTGGCTCGACTTGGCTGTTATCGCTGTCTCGAATAGTGGACGTTCGAGGCGCCGTCCTGGTCGCAAACTCGATCGAACGCCACCACTTCCTCGAGGTCTCTTGACACGGTGCGCCGTCTTTCAGAAGTAACGACGGTCAACGAGCACGACGAAGCTGATTTCAAGGGAAGAAAATGGCGAATTTCCGCATATTTGGCTGCTTTTACGCCATTATGTTATTTATGGAAACTGCCACGTCACGCTAATCGACGCCACAAAGAGAGTAGCTGCTTGTGAGAAGCATGGAATACAACTTTTATTTAAGATCTTACCACCCCCTTCCGCCAAACAAACACACACACACACATGCTCAAACATGCACATACAAGCAGACACATACACACACGCACTACTGTTATCCCGTTTACTGCTTACCAAAGAAACTACGAATTGTCCAAACCGGAGATGTTTTTTTTTTTTTCTGCCGCGGATCAGGACTGAAGAAAAGTGCAATTATACCCTCGACTACAAACCCTTGGAGCAGACAAGGTTGATAAATTACTGCAATCAATTTTTAGTTCGCAGCCCGCCTTCGAAGGAACATAAAATATAACTTGGAATGATTTAAAATGTAAAAAAAACTCCAACATTCGGGATTCGGGTGGTTCATAAAGGCTGGCTCAAACAGCTTCGATTGGTTACGACCGTGTGCCTAAAAACCTCTTAAAATAACTTACGACACGAGAACACATTTGCGCAATCTATTGCGTAGCCATTAAACACTAACATTTCTAGGTTTTTTTCTTTTTCTTTTTTTGCGCATTGTTTTAGAGCGCGGTTTTTAGGCGCCCGTTTCCGGGCTGACTGGCGTCGCAGTCGCCGTCGCCGTCGCCTTTTGCGTAAACGCGCGTTGCATTATGGGACGTTTCCCATAATGACGTCACACGTGACGTCTCGTGTGACGTAACGAGGGTAAAATTTTCCCGCTAAATTTAGCGGAAAAATTGACGTCACGTGACCTCAACACGAACTCAGTTTCCCCGCTAAATTTAGCGGGGAAAGTTTCGCTAAATTTAGCGAAAATTTAACGCTAAAAGGAATGGAAGCAGGAGAGGAGGAGCGGAGGGTACGGAGGGGGAGGAAGGGCATACCCTCCCCTCCTTACCCTCCCTCCTCCTCCTCAAAAGCTGTGCTCTAATTCGGCATTACAGAAAATTGTAAACGTCTTTCTTTCTTTTTTTTCTTTTTTTGGCTCGAAACATTTATGACAACGATGTGAAAGATCGTTTCTCACAGATAGTACGTGCATCTACAGTACATACATACAGGAGCCCCCATTAAATTGCAAACGGTCCCCTTGGTTTCAGATAAATCTTATTTACAACCTATAGGGCCATCTATAGTGTTCTAAGTTCGTCATAAGGGATGTCAAGAACTCGGTTGCAAGCAAACAAACACATATGTGTCATCGGCGGGCTATAACCTGAATACTCCGGCGGCTTCCAACATTGTTTTTTTTTTTGTTTTTTTAGCTACAAGTGGCGCTGATTATGCGAGTAGGAGGAACTAAAAAAACTTTTTTAATATTTTTTTTTAAGCTGGTGTAGCTGACGCGTTTGAGCCTTTCGACGTTTGTCGCTGCAGGTATATACATGTGCAATGGTTAATTACACATCTGAAAGTGTCAGCCTAAACGCGAAATTGCGAGCACCGCGGCAGGTGTTGCTATTTGTAATGCGTTTGACAAACTTTATAAACGCTATGTTCGCACGGTGTTTCGCTTTGCTGGTCTCTTTAGTATAATTCTCAAATTAGCTCCGCGCATCTGGTGCTCACTTCGCATGTAGCGGCCGCTCTGGCGGTTGTGCCGATGGGAGCACTGGCTCTTCCGATTCAGACTTCCGGCACTTTGAGGTATTAAATTCAGAAGTAAACATAGGTCATCATGGAACGGAGAAGCTCTGTAAAGTACCTCCGGTTAGGAGTGGTGAAGCCGCATGCGCGCAGGCATGTGCAGCGTGCACGTGTACGTAGCTTTGGCAAGCTTGCAATTGCACGTACTTGCCCGCACGAGCATAAGCATGGCGGTAGTCAGTCGCCCTGCTTGCAATTGTCTATTCTATGCAATCGATTACAAATCTCTGGTGCTGAAAACTTCGATCACTTTTAGCAGTTTCTTTTTGGTTAAGCGCAAACTTCCGTTAAAAGAAACGTTAGAATACAATGAATCTTGAAGGAAATTATAACTAGAAATAAAGAAACCCAAGACATGTGTTTTGTGTGTCTTCCCTTATTTCTATTTAACGTTTACCAACAAGCTCTTCATATCAAGAAATTATAATATCTAGCGCACGAAATTCGGTTCAATTCAATTCAATTTTTATTTTCAGATCAAGTAATACGCATATAAATGTGTAACTGCATGAATATGCTATTCGTTTCGTACTTTTTGTGTGTGTGTTAGTTCGTACAAGAATAACAGCTTCGATCACAAAAAAAAAATTAAAGTTCACAAGACGTACTTTCTTGCAATGCTCTTTCTTTAATAACCGAGAAAAAAATAAAAAGGAAACATTGATTCTCCCTATAGCGGCGCCAGCTGCTCCTTTGAACTTGAGAATAATTAGTGTTCATTCACTCGAGACCTTTAATTTCGGAGATCGAACTGCGTTGAGCGGCACCATACTGCCTGAATTAATGACATTAAAGTGTCCTTTATCCAAGTGTCCATCAGCTCGATTTGAGGGGGGGGGGGGGGGGATAGACAAAAATAAATTTTATCGACATCTCCAATCTACCTTTTTCTAGGGAGCCTGCATGTCCGGCTGTCAGAAAGTAAAGACATCCTTCCTGACTTAACGGGTAAAATGGCGTCTAAGCACAAGTCCGATTGGGCGGAAAAAAAATGGCTAGGTGTCAGCACTCAAGCAGCAGGGGAGTGTGTGTGTGAAGGCATTCTACCTTTAGCCAGTAACGAGCGCTGTCTGCACTCTACACAAGGGTGTATTCTTACACCCCTTGTCCCCATATAAGACACCCCAAAACTTCAGACGTCGGTCAGACAGTACTTACTTTCACGAGAGGCTTGATAGCCGTGTGGTACAACTTAATAAAAATAGTTACTGTACAAAATGTCACAAAAGAAAATTTTCACGATCTTTTATACCGCAAAAATAAACTAGGCATCGTCGAACGCTCATTCTCCGCCCAAAGGTAATTCTAGAGGTCACAACCAGATGCCAAAGTTTCAGCCCGATTCGATAACTTAATCAAAAGTTATAAGTGATTTTCTGAAAATTTCAATGGGAAAATGGAGCCCATTTTAGCCCGTTTTCGGTTTCTGGTGCCATAGAGCCCCATGTGTTCGAAAACTCCGTCGGCTGCCATTTTCCGATTGAAATATTCAGAAAATCACTTATAATTTTCGATCAAGTTTTCGGATCGGGCTGAAACTTTGGCATCTGGTTGTGACCTCTATCTCTACCTTTGGGCGGAGAATGAGCGTTCGATGTTGTTGCGGTAAAAAAGATCGTGTAAATTTTCTTTTGTGACACCCTGTGTGTGTTACTAACTACAAAAAAAAATAAAAAAAAAGATAATCGGGATTTTTTGGTCTTACTGCAAAACTTCAGTGTTTTCTTTCTGTGGTCTTTGATACGTACTTTAGCTATTTAATGAGTTATATCGCACCGTTATCAAGCCCCTCATAAAATTTTGTGCCGTCTGTTTGACTATAGTTCGCTGTACGTCGAACTAAAGTTTCGGGGTGCATTTTATGGAACAAAAGGGTGTATGGTGATACCCTTTTTTTAGAGAGTGTGTGTGTGTGTGTGGGGGGGGGGGGGGGGGAGTTGTCTGCTTACTACAAATAAAGGGCAGCCCAACGTTCTTTCACTCGTCAGAACACATTGGCATCATAGCGTTGCGTTGGTTTCAATTGCTTTCCATCCCCCATTCTACCTACGTTCAAAAAAGAATCGTCGAAAAGAATTAAATACGCCCAGAGAAAGCTGCTGGCAATGTTGGTCGTGCGAAACGGCGCCCTTCCAAAATGGCGACAGAAGGAAGCAAAGGTCATGAGAGGGACGCACGTGCAGATGCTTACTGCAAAAAGGTCCGCTGTAATAGCGTTGTGCGTGCGTTGATACAGCCGGAAGTTAGTCAGCCCCAGTGGGCAGTCTGCATGGTGTCTGATTCGTTGACGAGAAATGTAGCCAGTGCAGCACTGCTAGCTCCGGGTCTTTAAAGTGCATCACGACCGCACGCCGGTACGATGCTCATCCAGATCGAAGCGGGCGTGGGTGGGGTTAGACATCTCGCAAAATCGAAGCGATCCTAGTGGCATGAAGTCATGCAAAGCGTCTTGGGTACCCCTTGGCAACAGTTTCGTTTTCAATTTGTCAAGATAGCTTCGCGACATCCCGTCACGACCAAATACAGCGCCTGAATTTTCGAATGTGTGACTTGCACTAAATTTATAATACTGTAAGTGATGCCTACCAGTACAACAACAAAAAACAAATGCTGAGGCACGATTTTTTTTTTATTTTTTTATGGAAGGTAGTATAATGGGGCGGTCATCCTGTTTTATCTCCATTATGGGCTTCTTAAATTATCCGTAAGTAGGGAGGGTGGCGCTGCACTTTAGAGTGGTAGCCAGACCACCAGAAAGGTATGAGACGCGGCTCCGCTTTACTCATACTCCTCGCTAAATCTATACTCCGCGACAACCTTTCTTGGCAATGCAGTGGAAGGTACAGGCCGCGTCCCCTCTCCCATTTTGAGTGTGCGCGGGCTCTCCTCCTCCCCCATTTCCGGGGAGAGGAGGAGAGCCCGCGCACGCTCAAAATGGGAGAGCGGACGCGGGCCTGTACCTTCCACTGCATTGCCAAGAAAAGTTGTCGCGGAGTATAGGCAGGTCTTTGCGGCTGCTGCATTCAACGAGGGCTCTCCCAAAGATGAATGGGGTGTAATGCGAGCGAGCGCCGATTTTATTTTCATGCAGTGCTGAGATACCCTACTTCGTCAACGGGGACGATGGCCAAAGAGGGACCACGATGCAACGCGCGCAGTGTTGAACTTTTCTTGGCAATGCCGTCAAAGATACGGGCACACGTGCCCTCTCCCATTTTGAGCGCTGATGAAAGCTGTGCGCGCGCTGTCCTCCTCTTCTCCACAAGTGCAAAGGAAAGTTGACCCGGAGTCTAATGAACCCAGGGTCCCTGTGTTCCGTAGTGCGAGCTTTCGTTGCACGCGGTCCGAGCTGCGGGGCCCTAACGCACTCGGCCACCCATTCCCCACCTTCTCCAACGCGGAGCGCATTTTCGTCTGCTTCGTTTGTAGGGGTTGTGGTGACGTCAGAACGCTGAGCTCTGATTGGCTCTGATAGATGGATAGGGAGTAGACCTCAAAGCAAGCTGCCTTGAGGTCTATCCATTATCCTTCGGATCCGAGCCAATCAAAGCTCGGCGTTCTGACGTCACCACAACCCCTGCAAACGAAGCAGACGAAAATGTGCGCCGCTAAATTTGTTATGCACCAAAGAATGCTGGGAAAGTAGGTACACGCGCTGCGCGTGCTCGCTTTCAATATGCGAAAGATTCGAAGTAAACACCCAAAATAAGGCGTTTGTGGAACGCGCGTGCAAAGTGCCTTTTGTTTTAGATATTTGCTTTCGAACAGTCACCGCTGCAGACGCCAGCACGTGCACCGCGCGTACCTACGTTCCCGGCATTCTTTTTTCGTGCTCGAATAATTCGGCAAAAAATGTCTATTGGAATTCGCGTACACATGAGCGAGACGTTTCGTGAGCGGTGTTCGCAAAACAAGAACTCCCCGATCACACCTCACGGGTGGGCGGCTTCGGGGTATGTATGCGCACGGGGACTCGATGGGAGTGGAGAAATCTGCCACCGGAGTTAATTAATCTCGTCCGGGGACGGATGGGTTTCGTCCAGTCAGTCACTCTACGGGCACCCGATATTGCCGAAAGTCAAACAACGTACCGCGGCGCTTCCATGGAAACTCGGGGAGTTTGGAGTTGAGGGCAAGTTATACGGCGCTTGCACGACGGTGCTATAGGTGAGACGAAACAACACGTGCAACCGACCGCAAGTTTTGGAAAGCACTGGGCACATATGTCACATATGATAGGCACACTAAACGCCCCCCCCCCCCCCCCCTCCCCTTCACTTTATTTTTTTAATTGACAGGGAAACGCGGCAAAAATATTGCGGTGGCTTGGGTATGCCAGGATATACGTAGCGTGAGCTTATGTGCACAAAATGAGAGGCGCTATCACGCGGTTCCGGTGCAGCGTCAGACTTGGCTACTGTGCAACGTGCACAGCTGGGCACGCGGTGGCGCCAGTGCGTCTGCCGCGGCTATGACGTCACTCGTCTGGAATGCGCAGACCGACGAGGCGCGCGCAGCGGCGGCAGAGCGCGACGGCGGCGGCTCCGGCGCGCCAGCTGTGCGCCGTGTGACGCACAGCTGCGCAGCACGGTTCTTTGGGAGCCACGCGAAACTGCTCAACCTCGGCCAGTGTAGCTTACGCTACAAAAAGCTATCGATGGACGGGACACGTCAGACAATAGGGAGTTTTCGTAGACCGCGCTACCCCCTCCGCTAAGCGTTCCGCAACGAAGAAGTCGCTACTGCGCCTGCGCGCCGATAGCCTTGACTGTGGAGTTCCCGCTATCGTAGCGGATTCCGGAGGGCCTTGCGGGACGGCGAAAACGATCTACGAAAACTGCCTAATAAGCTTTCCCCGTTTAAATATATAGCGCAACATTAAATTATGGGACAAATTTTCTTTGTTTTACTTTTAAATTTGTTTCGTGGATCCCAGCCGCGGAAGGGGTCACAGTGAGGAAGGCTTCTATGTCGTGCTTGTGTTTATTGGGTCCGATCTACTCAAAGACAAACACGTTTCATGGTCCCTCCTCACTCAAAATGAGCGTCTCTCTCAACGTAAATACCACGCTCACTTTTTTTATATTTTACCCGATTTTTTTTCTCATGATGGAAATGAAGATAATGCAATTAATGCAAAGGTGCAAGCGAGCCCCCTTGTTCCCCTTTTCCTGGGATTATTATCGTCATCATGGAAATGTTGTCTTTTATAGAAATGGAAGGCGTCTGATGCTCTCATGCTGCGAAGCTTATGACGTTCATGTAAAAGGCAACTATTGTCTCCAGTCTGTATCTTGGCTTGAGGGAATTCTGAGCTCGACGACTTTCAGTTGAGGGAATTGTGCGGTTATAAAATATTTTTTTAAGCACAAGCAACAGAATTATATTTTAAACAACAAAAATATATTTTCGGGTCTGACACGTAAAGATAAAATACCGGGTACTTTTGCGAAGACGTTTAAATGTCCCCGCCAAAAATAAGGTGTCTACGGAAAACAAATATATTCAGGAATAAATTTACAGCCACAACGGATGTCAGAGATTTCAAAAATAAATAAATACTAATTCGCGAAATACTTACCTCAATTTGCTAATAAATTTTCAATTAGTGAAAATAAAGTTATGGTTTCAGTTAGAAACTTGCCGAGCGTCATCGAAAAACCTTCAAATCAGTCGATGTCACGACGACTCGAAGCACTCGAAGCATTAGCGAGTTTTAGTAGACCGTGTTTCCCGCTCCGCTAACCCTCCGCTACCAAGAAACCGCCACTGCGCCTGCGTGCCGATGGCCTTGGCTGCAGAGCTCCGGGTAGCGAAGAGGCATAGCGGAGGGGGAAACACGGTCTATTAAAACTTGCTATTAGGGAGTTTTAGTAGACCGTGTTTCCCGCTCCGCTAACCCTCCGCTACCAAGAAACCGCCACTGCGCCTGCGTGCCGATGGCCTTGGCTGCAGAGCTCCGGGTAGCGAACAGGCATAGCGGAGGGGGAAACACGGTCTACTAAAACTTGCTATTAGGGAGTTTTAGTAGACCGTGTTTCCCGCTCCGCTAACCCTCCGCTACCAAGAAACCGCCACTGCGCCTGCGTGCCGATGGCCTTGGCTGCAGAGCTCCGGGTAGCGAAGAGGCATAGCGGAGGGGGAAACACGGTCTAGTAAAACTTGCTAATAGCGAGTCTTAGTAGACCGTGTTTCCCCTTCCGCTAAGCTAAAGTTAGCGCTCGTGCAGTGGACAGAAGGCCGGCGACGCGGAAACGCCAAATCGTATCCCCACCATCGTGCCTGCTGCGCGAGTGTTAACCTTAGCACCACCCCGCACTTCCCACCTGATTCAAGATAAAATAACAGATTAGAGGTTTTCCATGACGCACAGCAAGTTTCCAATTAGAACCATACGTTCTCTTTCTCTAATTAAAAATGTTATTTAGTCATTGCTAAGTAAGTTTTCTGATAATTAGTGTGGTTTCGTAATTCCTAACATACGCCGTGGCTAGTAATTTGTTCACGAAAAAAGATTATTTTTCTCTCAACCACTGTATACTCCTAGGAATTTTTGAAAATGTTCGCAGCGACACCCACCCGGTATGATCTCAACTCGCGAAAGATGCTCTTGTTCCGCTTTATTATGACGTTTCAGCTCAAAACAATAACCCTGTCAATAGAAACAAGCTTCCCTGTGGTTTTTTTTTTTTTTTGTCCTAGAAATTCTAACAAAAGAAAAGGAAGAAAAATTTTATTTCCCAGTTTTAAGGACGAAGTAAAAAAAAAGGACATCTTTTAATATAAGCCACATTAGAATAGTAAAAATGTTCCCCTGCCTTACATACCGGCCCCGCCGAATGTTTGAAGCTCCGCGTTTCCAAACAATATCGCTTAAAAAAAAAAAAAAAAAAAAAAATTCTTTCTAATATTGCATTGACAAACCGGACTGCAAGAAACACGAAACCAGACCTGCCTGAGAACTATATTATGCAAAATAGCAATCTTGACGACAAAAATACCGCTGCGACGTTGCCCCCTCTCCTTTTTTTTTTTTTTTCTTCTTTCCGGAAATCTGCAAATCCAACTAGAGTATACGACACAGGTAGTAGTAGCATATCGCACCACGAGAAATTTTACAACCCAAATGTTCTTCTCCCGTATGCGCTCTTGTCTGGACACCCGGGCTGCATAGCAAGGAACGCTCGCGTAGAGCCACGTACGCTTCGCTTCACATTACGGCAAAGCGCAAACGGACCGGACGCTACGAGCTATTCCGGCCAATCAGACGCCGGGAACGTACCACGTGACCAGTCTTCCGAAAGTACACGCGCACACTCCCACGTCTTCGATGGCTCCTATAGCGTCCCTCGAGGTCTGCGTATACTATAAGGGGAAACGGAGTTTAGCGGAGGGCCAAAGTATCGGCGAGTCTTCGAAAGTCTCCTGGCGTTTCTGCTTGCGCAATTCCAATCTCGCCGCTGCTATCGATCGCGGGCCAACGTTGCAGCATTCGGACCCGGTGTTCTCACATGGACTGGAGAAACCGGGAAGGGTGGCCGGGGGGAGGGGAGGGGGGAGGAAGGGTAGTTCGACTCTGACAAGCGTCAAGCAGCGTCGACTTTTATCGCCACGTCTCGGACGGCAGGGAGAAGGGGACGAGGACATCTCAAAGACGTCGATCAGGGCTGTCAGTGGGCCGCGCCAGATGAAGATATCCCGCTCGAGAAGTAGAGTCGCAACCCAGATAAAAACGAGATCCAAGAACGCTGCCTCGGGGACCGGCGGCTCTCGGGGCCGAAGTGAAATTCGCGACAGCGCCGAGAACTCTTCTACGAAGTCGAGAGTGCGTTGTCCAAGTTTTCGACGCATTCTTTTTTCTCGGCCGTGCCGCAATAAGTGGGAAAGCACCGCGAAGCCGAGCAAAAGCAAGAAGCTGTACAATTAACGCGGGAGCCACGATGTCGTCTCGAGGGACATTATATCCCCGGAGAGTAAGGACAGAAAGAATAATACTTAAAGGTTCGTGTCTCGTATACTTTCTGCTTAAACTGTACATATTAAAACTGTCTCCATATTAAACCAGCATAGTTATAGTTTCTTGCTCGACGTGTCTTTTTTTTATGTTTTTATTATACTCGTATATTTCTTTTTCGCTCTCCCGAAGAAGATAAACGCAATTTTAATTATATGCCAACCACCCGGTGCGAGCCGTGATCACAGTTCTAATACATCATAAAAAAAAAAGGTAGTCTGTCGACGCTCTCTGAGGCGCGTTTCTTCCTTGTATGGCTTCCCTGTAACATTGGTCATACAGAAACCGTCCGCGGACGTATTCGAACCATACATTTAGCTATGGAGCAAGCATGTTTCAATCCTGCTTGAGGCGTGCTCACATAGACTTTTATCATCATGGTCACACGCGACCACAGTCTCTTTTATACGATCTATGAGTAGTGCCTGTCACACTGCTCCCATGCATCATACAAAATCATGCATCATATCCGTAGTTCGAATGCCGCGTGCCCAAGTTTTCTCATTGAACTCACTGCCATGCGGTATTCGAAGCACGGATCTCGCGGCGACTTGCGTTTAAATTTGTATGCAGATTTTTTTTTTTTTTTACCCGGTTTTTACGCTTCCCGCAGGTCTCTTTTTCGAGATCCTCTTCCCTCGCTTACCGCTTCCTGCGTGCTTTTTTTGTGATACGCTGTCTCAAAAGTGTCTTCAGGTGTGTCTAGCGTCCTGTACCACCCATTCATCAAAAGTGGTCAAATGGCGTTACAGACCCCGGCGTGTCTTGTTGGCGTATAGCCTCCTATGTACTGACAAAGCCTGGCAAATCGCCACGAGACGCGGCCACCGATATGGAAAAGGTGGAGCGGCAGACAACGGATGAGAGGAGAGCCACGTGACTGGCGCCCCGCTGCGGCGCCAGTCATGTGGCACACTTCTTCCAAGCGAACAAGTGTGTTTCGGGTCCTCGCCGCTGCTAAGGCTGTGCGCTGACATCCGTGTTCCTCAAGAAATGGCTCTTTGATGCTCTGTGCTAACAGATCCTCGCGCTCTCCAAATCTGCGACCGGGCACTATATATAACTCCGTCGTCGAACTGCCACACTTTGTGAGTATAGAGGAGGCTATGGTTGTCGGATGTCACGATCCTGGCGGTTGGTGCTATGAAAATACGAGTGAACGCGAGCGTCACTGTCGTCGCGGAGTTCCAACTCCTGGCTGCCTGACGCTTTTGTGGTCCGTCAAGCTGGAGACCGCGACATGCAGTCGGACGGACAGGTGTCTGCCATATTTACCACCGCATGCTGCCGTGACAACGCAAGAATCGTAGCCGGCGACAATGCGAAACTTCCAGGACGTCGATAAGGAGGAACTCGAGGGGCCATTTTTGAGGACGCAGTAACCTGTGGCAGACGCGTTTCATGGCACAATGCATCTATAGCTTAAGACCGAGGATCTCGGAGGATTTCTCCCGACCGACCATATTTTAACGACTCAGGCACCACTACTACCGAGTATATATTCCCAATCGAGTAGGATAACTGGAAATGCTTACTCCGAGAATGTTAACACTCCATTCTCTCATAATATGTACGGTTAAAGAATGATAGACTGTACTGGAACAAAAAATATTAAATATAACATCCCAATTTAAAAAAAAAAATGTTTGAAACTACACTTAAAACGTTTTATATTGAAACAGTATTTGAATGAGAGATACATGTTTTGTTTTTTTGTTGTGGACATGCATGGGTGCGCTAACCGCCGCATTATTTATTTTTGTACATTTGGAATGGATCCAAGACTAGCCAAGCGTTGGTGCAGTAGGTTCTGTACTTATTTTGAATAAAACTGAAAATAATTGATTGATTGATTGATTGATTGATTGATTGATTGATTGATTGATGCCATTAATTGTTCCGCAGGCGCGTTCCTGGTACCCTATCTGCTCACGCTGTTCCTGGCGGGCATCCCCACCTTCTTCCTCGAGACGTCCCTAGGACAGTACCTCAGCATCGGGGGCCTCGGGGTCTGGAAGATATGCCCCATCTTCAAAGGTGAGCCCTCCAGAGACTTTTTGCTCGAGAGATTGCGCTGAGGTGGCCATGGGGGCTCTTCGGCGTCCTCATGGGAACAGAAGCGTCCGCGTCCCATCTCTAAAGGTGAGCCATCGCGAGGCGTAAGAGATTTGCGCCGAGTTCGCCGTGGGCACTTCGGCGTTCTTATATGCCAACACACGCGTCCAGCTAAGTCCTTCTGTATTGAAGGGACGTCCTTCTTCCCGCGTCCAGGTAGGGGCGGGGTGGACGGTTAGTTTCCTTTAGGGCCTTGCCCAAAAAGGCCCCTTAAAAAGGGGTACCCATCCTAAAATTACCCTCGAAAGCTGGCTGCAGACATATGTGACTCCGGCGACGGCCTGGGTAAGGGGAAAAAAGGGGGATCTAAGAAATTGCTTAAAAGTGGCAAAATGTCAAGTCCGTGCTTGGGGGATCCAGCGAGTGCTATTCGCCAGCTACATATACAGAAGGTAGAAGTACTGGGTTTTTCACGTCACGAGGTCTGCAGCCCGGGTACTAATTGGACCCGAATGCTGCGTCATCGCTGGGTGGAGTCTCATGTCCAATTTCCCGGACTCGCCTCTTTATTTGAGAGAATGCAGCAGAATACGGCCTTATGTTTCTACTTCGTTTCAAACAAGGTCTGATCCCAGCCGACACTCCGCTGGCGTCGTCATGGCGCTCGTTACGTTTGCGTGTCTGCTGTCATGATCGGCCCAACCGATCACGCACTGTGATGGCGCCGTTATCCTGCGCTTCTTTTCACTGCGTGATTCGTGTAGCCGATAATAGCGAACACGGATAGAAGTGTCCCCTGCCAGAGCTCGTGGTTTCAAAAATCCTCTATTCTTTCCTTCTTTCGCCTGGCCTATACGTTACATATCATCTGCCTCTGTTGGACTTGTATCACGCCATTCCGTTCGTTAAGGTTTTCTGTGGTTGCATCCAAAGAGGGAGAGAGAGAGAGAGAGTGTGTGTGTGTGTGTGTGTGTGTGTGTGTGTGTGTGTGTGTGTGTGTGTGTGTGTGTGTGTGTGTGTGTCCGCTCATACGATGCTCTTGAAGGACCTTCCGTTCGGATAAATCGTACGTTGTTCCGTTCATGAGGGGGGGGGGGGGGGGGAGGGGGGCATATTGTTTAATGGGCTTTATAGTCAATAAAAATTACCAGTTCTAAATTGCAAGTAAATATAGTATACTCTCAGCAACAGAATTTCACGGACACAATTGTTTTCTGGATAGGGGCAGGAGAGGTTGCATTTTTGGGTTCAACTATCCATAAAATTTGACCAATGAAAATAGTTAAATGCGTCGAGATTGAGAACCTTACTAATACTGCTCTTTTTTGGCGCGTTGTGTCACGAACAAAATTAAAATTTTGTTCGTGACACCGCAAATATATATTGCGAGTTTGCGTTCATTAAACTCAGTTGTAAGTCAGCGCTACGTCCGTGTCACTTCTTTGTCTGGTCCTCGTCTTTCCGCGCTGTTTTTAATTTCCGATGCAAAAACAAGCAAAAAATAACCTCCTTCTTGACGTCCTTGGTCCTCTGTCCCCCTTTTCCCGCGCCGGAGGATTCCCCTTGCCCCGGTAACTGAGGAATGTGGGAGGGAGGGGAAGACGGGGAAAGGAGGTGAGGCCGAGGAGAGAGACAGCTGCCCGGGAACGGGGCAGTTCTCTCTCCTCGGCTGAAGTCAGGACCAAAAACGTCACGATTTCGTCACACGCCGCGCGCGTTCGACGCCACGGGGCGCCCCCGTAGGAGGAGGAGGTTTCCGTGTAATCTGGTCAAAATATGACGCATGGATATTTAGTTACTCTCTCCGTGCCCGCTGGGTTGTCCGAACCACAGGAGACCTGGAAACCGCGAAAAAGGTAGACGGTTAAATAGGATTGCAGAGCCCCTTAACTTCAAACCTTGCTTGGATATCAGATTTCATACACAGCCCTGCATTGCCGAAAGAACTTGAAAGTATAAAACAGAGAGGACGAGGACGGGAACAGGACATCTTTCATTTAGCAACAACATAGAATGGAACAACGATAAAACCGCCCCCCAAGGGTCTCAACGTTCTCAAAGAGGGAAAGGAGATACTAGTTATAAAGGAAAGGGAATACACTAAAAGAAAAGTGAAAAACGCATCAGAATCTAGTTATTTTCGATTACTTAGAATTAACCTTGGTCATTTTATCATGTTCCCGTCCTCGTCCTCTCTGTTTTATACTTTCAAGTTTTGTATCTATTAACCAACACGCTCGTTTTCAATTGTAACTATAACTTCATCTCCTACCTTTTATAATCCCACGAAGTTGTATTCTTCATTGCAGATGCCTTTATGTTGCCCTTACCAGTTACATATTCTTCACGCTCACTAAGATAATACACAGTCTGAAATTCGTACCCCCCCCCCCCCCCCCCCCCGCCCCCCCTCGCCCCGTATAGGTACTTATATCTTTCTACCCTCTGAACCACAAATGCTTGTATTTTAAGTTCTTCCTTCTCCTCATCATTAAAAATCATGACTGCTGACATTGATGAATGGATGGATCGATGAGGCTGACTCCTTTGAATTGGTCGGCGACTTGCGCACCTAGCAAGTGTTTTTTTTTTTTCTTTTTCTCTCCCCCTGGTGTTTGTATACAGATGCAGAGATATGTGAGTGTCACGATCTATGATTAGATTATTAATTTAAAAAATTAGCCGTCCATGAGTCTAATTTAGGTTTTTTCTAGGATGATTAGAGCCCGTAGGATTCAGATATCACCACAAATAGACCATCTCCGATTTGCTTGAAATTTTGCTAAACTAACCAACAAACATCGCGAAAATAGTATCCCAAATATTAGGTTAAAATATTGTTTTTTCGCGAAGTTATTGAATTTACAGTTTTGGTCCTCACCGTGTTTTTCAAGCTCGACGTCTCTACTGGCAACAATGAAAAAGTGACGTCAGTGGAAGGCAGGGGTTCACTCTTTGGGCTGTACATTTTGTTTCAAACTGATTCGAAGCAGTTTCATGGTGTCAAATGAATGCTTGGGAAGCTCGCTGCAGTACCCGCGCTCCAGCACGGAACAAATGATCGGCATATTCTATTTTTTGGATGCTTGCTCGACTGGCAAACCTGCCTGCCACTGACGTCACGGCACTGAAAAGTGCGCGTATATTTGAATGTTGGTTTTTGCATCATTTTCATTTGCCGATTTCACAATACCTATTATGAATTTCGCGATTCTAAATAGCATACCGGAGAGAGCAAAGGCCGGGGAGTCAGAAAATATAGTTAGTTGAGGTAGCTCAAAAAATCGGTGGAGTACCCTTTAAGCTTTCCAGAGTCGGCACCCCGCTTGCTACTTGTTATCAGAATATGCCACAACAATAGAAATCCTTAGATGCAAAATCCATGCCGCCGTTTGATGTGTCGGCAGGTGGGAAACTAGGTAACTCCATGGGCGTATCAACCGGGGGAGGGGGGCAAGGGGGACGCTTGCCCCCCCCCCAGTCCTCAGGGGGGGAGGGGGGGGGGTAAGGCATGTGCTTTGCCCCCCCCCCCCCCCCCCCTGAAACAGCCGCCACTCGGCAGGGCAAACACCGTCCGGCGGCTCCCAAGGTATACCAAGGGCACCGCCCCCCCGCCCTGGGGGGGGGGGGGGGGGGGGGGGGGGGTGGGCGGGGTCTGGTTTGCCTCCCCCCACTCAAAAACAAGTTGGTACGCCACTGGGTAACCCCATATCTTCAACTCTACCGAGAGCTTCAGCTCAAGATAAAACGACAAAATAGCTTTTAGCGGATGTGTCTGTGGACCTTCGGAGAGAAATTAAAGCCGTGCCGGCAACGATTCCAAGCTTTTCTCTGCCCATTCAGTTTTATCGAAATTATATAACCAACATCGGGCCAAGCTTAGGAGTAAAGTTACGAAACACCTCTGGATGACTTTGAACAAAGTGTGCCTATTTACATTAAGAAGCAGCATTAATAGTTCAATTAACGCTGTTCCAGGTGATAAGAAATGCGAGTGCCTATTTATGTAATCCTAGTCCTTCCAAGGCCCCCAAAGTATTGCAAAGCGGGAGAGCAACGAGGAAGTTAGTAGGAAAAGTGCAAAGTAGGCACGCTCAACAAACAAAATAATTAATAATGATAGACTTTAAAAAATTTGAATCTTGAGCTTGTCATTGAGAGGCGATAGTCCACCAGGACAAAAAAAAAAAAAAGAAATAGCGATTTTAGCTGCGTCACGTAATCATTTTAATATCAAACTTTTTTGCGCAGTATCACATTTTATCCGAATTTACGCCGCACGCCCCAAGTCGCCATGTAGCCTTCACAGTGGTGTTACACTGCACACTATTAACGTGCACACACCCAACCCCAGATAGACATTCGAAGAAAGAAAAAGCAAAAAAAAAACACAAAAAAACAGCAACAGTTAAAAAAAAAACTAGGAGTGATGGACGATATAAAAGAAGCTCCCTAAAAACGGGACACTTCGTCCCCCGGTCGGTCCCTTTTGTGTGCGTCCTCCGGGAAGGCTCAATGTTCATAGTCTTCCGAGCAATTCGCTCCGTTTTTCTTTTTTCTTGGTCCCGTTACTTGTTCGAGACTCTCTGTCCAGCTCAGGCTGCGGTCATTGAGGGGCCTATCTCAAGAATTGGCCGAGGAGCTCGGGGGTTTAGCGCCGGCGCTCTGATAAAAAGCAGATCCCCGCAGCTCCTTTTGTGAGCCGCCCTCCAGAGCGCTCTGTCTCCCGTTTCTCTCTTTCTTTCGCAGCATTTATTTTTCTACGTTCTCGTCGCAATTTCTAGTTGTAAGGGGAAGATGTAATTAATCCAGTTTCGGTGGCATCCTCGTCGTCAACGTTTTAGTCGGTAGATAAAAAACTTCGCTGCGTTTTATGTTTTAAGGTTTGCAGGTTTTTTTGTCAGAATGTGCGTTATGACTGACACTGGTTGCATCAGTGTTGTAGGCGTTACAAAAAAAAAACAAAAAAAAGACAAAGGTAATGAAGTACATTACTCGCTACTTGCAAATAAAAGGAACACGTTACCTACCTACTTTACATCAACATGAAAGGAACGCGTTATCATTACCGTTAAAAAGTGGTCACTTTTGTGTGGATGGTCATAATGTTTCAAGAAACATTATGACCATCCAGAAACTGAACGTAACTACCTCACCTTTTCTTACGGTTCCACCGAAATATTCACGAAAAAACAAACAAACAAAAAACGCAAAATATTTATATGCCAGCATTGCATCTGTTACAAGAGTGGTAATCTAGCGCACCCTGTAGCTTATCCGGTCTTTTTGCGCAGAAAGCCTCGTGCCTATTGCACGAGTGGCGACCTCAAAGCAAGCTGCCTTAGGTCTACTCACTATCCTTCATTCAGAACCAATCAGAGCTCAGTGCCTTTCTGACGTCATCACAACCCAAGCAAAAGAAGCAGACGAACCTCCGCTTCGGAGGATCCTCAACTTCCTCCATTATACACGAACTCAACTCTGTGAGGTCACAACGCGGTAGTGGCGCGTCGGTCGCACTTCCGGTCTGGGGCTGTGGGCAGAAGTCCCTATGCCAGACGTGTATTCCTGCGTTGTTTTGAAAGGAACCAGACAAAAACCTGCCTTCTCGTCAAAACGCCGCGACTGGGGCCGTACCAAAAGTGTCGAGAAAGGTTTGAAGGTCAGTTTTCACGTGCTCGGTTCGTCCGAGAATCTGGATATGTGCTGTGAAAAGGGAAAAGCAGACGCCGTCGGACAACAATTGCTTGGGCGGGAAGCACTTTGGGTTGAATTCAGGGGTACTTGTGGTCATCAGATTTATTTGTTTTGTTCCAACATGACCGCCAGAAAACCGTCAAGTTGTGCGGACCACCTGCGGACTACGTTCAGTGCGTCTTCAAGTTCAAACGGCAGCCTGATCGTTCGAACTGTCGTCTGCTCTTTCAAACGTTTCTGCTTGTCTGCTCTCTTAGACAACGCCGGCCCGTAGACCAAATATTGGCCCGGTACTTGCGATAAGAAGTAAGTGCAGGCCTCAAAATACTTAAATTTGAAGGTTGGTAAGCAGGCTCGATGTAAACAGTAGATACAAAAAGATTATCATTGTTACCAGTGACCATCACCGACTTGTTATCCCTAATTCACTTGGTCCGATTCTGCTTGCGATTTTCAGTCTCGACATTGACTATCTCAGCTACGCTTCACACTTTTGCAGCCCGAGCGGCGTCGCGACTGAAAATTGCGAGCGAAATCGCATCATGCGAATCAGGCTTTAGCGTACATACTGCGGCGTCCACACGGAATGAATCGCCCCATGTCACATTATTCGCGCGAAGTCTTGCGGTGTAACGAGCCTCGGTAACTTCGCTGACAGCGCTGAAGTGGTCAGACATTGCACAGGAAGACGTAGAATCAATAATTGCAACGCGAAAAAGAGCGCGGGGACTCACACCGACGCCGACAACATCGCATTCCAATGGTTTGTTTATGGGCGACGGCGAGCTTCTGGCTCACACCCCCATCGCTCATGCGCGGCGCCGGTGGCGTCCGCTAGGGGCGCTCCGGTTTGTTTGTAAACATGAGTTGGTGTAACCCCAAGGCCACCCTTAGTACGGCCAAGGCGTCGGCTGGACGCTAGAGTGACCGGGTAAACGAGAACTTCCTCTAGTTCACTCGAACGACGCCATTCCTCAGATGACGATAGTCATCAAACTGGCCAGACTAAATGGCGGAAAAGGGCCTATTGGAACCACATGTTTATTTTCACTAATTAAAAAAGCCAATTACCAAATTTCAGTTAATTCTCGAGGCGTATCTTGACGATTACCCACCTATGTCATGTCTTCCTTGCCGCAAAAAAAAACTCACCTGCACTGACTGCATTCGTATATCGTTCATCGCCTTTGAAAAACAATCCGTAAAGCAACCTAAACAATCCGTAAAGCAACTTCGTTGCACTTGTGCATTTCCCTCTCGGAGTCTTGCTGTTTTGTGTGCTTGTCCACCGTTCTCTGTCGGGCCGTGGTCTCTCTTGTTGCTGCTGACTGTTTCTGGAGGAGAGGCTCATTCTGACTGGCTGGAGCTACGTTCGACCCTGTATGGGACCCTCCTGTCGCGGAAATGAAGACGAGTGGAGCCTGACCCGCGGCTGCTTCGTCTCGCTTAGCGGGAGTCTATCTGCCGGCCTGCTCCATCTCAGAACTTGGGCCGGGGATGAGGGGCGTACAACAGCTGTAGGAATATATATGGCTGTAGCTCTCAAGTTTTAGCAGCGCGCGCGTGTCCGGCGAGCAAAATCGAACATTTTTCGATCGCGTTTAGGATGTGCATCGTCGCGCACTTCAGCATCGCTCGCGGGCGCCGAACAGGCAGAATTTGATTGATGGATAAAATTAATGAAAATAACGAGGACGAAAAAGCAACAAGTAAAGCATTCGTATCGTTTTGATAAGAGACTGAAAGCGTGCGCAGCCTTTTTCGTTCTTGTTTTTGTTTATTTAAGCTTTTCTTTAAAATAAATGTAAGGACGCACACGAGCTTGTGTGCATTAAACATGATTAAAAAAAAACGAGACTGCAGGTAATGACGCACACATTCAAAAGTCTCAATGAGACTTTTGAGTGTGTTTGTTGTTACCTGCAGACTTTTGAGTCGTTACTTGCAGTCGTTACTTGAGAATTTTGAGACTTTTGAGTGTGTTTGTTGTTACCTGCAGACCTTTGAGTCGTTACCTGCAGTTCTTACTTAAGACTTTTGAGACTTTTGAGTGTGCGTGTCGTTACCTGCAGTTTATTCTTTAGTTTCTTTAGTTACGCTCAGTCACTGCGCGTAGACAGATGGTGACACACGCGTTTGTCAAGGTCCATGGTTCGTGCACGATCCAGCACTGCAGGCCCGTTTTATGCTCAGCATCAAGCATTACATGGTTTCCGCTTCCGGACGCGTTCGCGCTCCCTTACAACGTTGCAGAGAAAGTAACGCGTTGCCCGTAACGCCGTTGTTGGTAATGCGTTACCGCCAAAACTGCTCAAAACCTTTTTACCGAAAGACGCTTCGTAAGGAAATCCCAGCAAATCAAACAAAAAGCCTGTGCGGAAAGAGAAAAGTACCACCCTTCAACGCTAGTGTCCCTACTCTTTGATATGTCCTCCAAACTAAAGCAGTAATCAAAAAAAAAAAGAGCAAGAAAAAAAAAAAAAAACTCAGTTTTTATGGAAATTTGTGGACCGAGAAAGCGAACCCTTCCTAAAACTATGGAGGAAGAAGCACGTGCCGCTGCTGCTGCCAACAGCTGACTCGATGCTTGCACGAGACTCTCGAAAGCCAGCGGAGCAAAAAAGGGGAGAGGGTGGCGGATTATCGGGAAAGGGCGAAAATGAGAGAGAGAGAGAGAGAGAGAGAGAGACTTCGCTCAGGTGCTGCCGCCACCGCGGCAGGGGTCACTGGTTCACTGGGCTGTGTTCTTCATCTCGGAGCTCGGAGCCACTGTTCCAGCCACCGTCTCCCCCCTCTCCCCCGTCCCCTTCCTCACTGCTGCCACGCTCTCTCCTTTCTTCCCCTTTCCTCCTCTCACTCGAACCGGGGCTCTGTCTTTATGATTCCGGCGCGGGGGGAAAAATCCGGGAGAGGATCCGCGGAGTCCGGGCCCGGGAGATGACGTGAAAGGGTCCCGGACTTTTTCCCTGCTCCTTGCTTGAATTATACTTGCACCTCGACGTCGCGAGGCTGTTGCTTGCGCCTTGTTTCCGTCGCGCTTCCCTTCTCTCTTATCTTTCACGCTACTGCTGCTGTTTGGAAGCTTCAGTTTTTTTGGAGGGGTTGTATTGATTGTTGTTGAGGCTGCGTGTGTTATCTCATAGCTTGAGCGGGTCCGCTTTTCGTCAACACGCACGCGGAGCAGTAAAAATTGGCAGGACTAAAAGAAACACGAACACATCTTTTTTTTTTTTTTTTAGTTTTCACTTTTTTTTTTTAAAGAGTCGATTTATAATTTTTGGGGTACACTTTACGAAACGAGGCCAAATGCTTGTAGGTTTTACCCCAATTTCAAACGGTTCTAACGAAATGCCACAAAGAAAAAGAAAATACGTGGCACGGATATCAGGGGAAAGAAAAGGACATGCGATAAAAAGAAGTGATAAATTCAAGTGAAAGAACAGAATTTCCAACGTCCCCGAACGAGAATAAAACTCGGCACCGCGAGACTATCGGCCCGACGCTCTAAAGCTGTGGCAAAAATTGTCTCTGTTTGCGTGCTGCGTTTTAGCGTTCTATAGCGGCGACTCTTTGCCTAGGGTCGGGGGAAATTTAATTTCGAGACGCTTACCCGCATTACCAGCTAGTAACGAGAAAATAATTGGAACCCCCCCCCCCCCCCCCCCCCCCCCCAATGCTAAAATAATAATAAAAAAAAAAAAAGAACCAGCGGGCTCGTCCGGGATTTGAACCCGGGACCTCTCGCACCCTAAGCGAGAATCATACCCCTAGACCAACGAGCCACACTATTTCGCGTAACGTCCTGCTAATAACAAGCTACATTACCAAACGCAAGCTGCTTCTTTCTGAACGTTTTCGACATGCCGTTGTCCAACTTTTTTTTTTTTTTTTTTTTTTAATTGATAGAGTAAACCGTTTTTTACCTTTTCTTTTTTTTGTTATTTAGCAGACGAACACGATATTCTTGTTATCATGCCTGACCTACTCTCTGGAATTGGCTGGTTATGCCAGAGCTTTGAAAATTAAAGATCGACTTTGTCGTTCGAAAACAACGTATATGTTTTACTTCGCATCATTGCAGGAGGTTTCCGCTGCCGGCAAGATAGATATGATGCTTCCAATCAGAGTCGAGATAAGATTAAATGTGATGCTTCTTATGCAGTGCTGGGAAACCTTAGAGTCACGGAACTAAGCTGAGTTCAGAATAAGGACACTCGAGTAGTCTTGGTGTTCAAGATGGTTGCCCCCAGTTACCTGACCCTGTATCTGAAATGACAAAAAGGAGCTTTCCCCTCCCCTGGAAATTTTAAGGCTGTCCGGGACGGAGCAAGACCGTTTCGCCTGAGCTTTTTTGGTACCGTATGTCTAAAGCTTGGGAATTCGCATTTTAGAAGTCAACTGAGCTCACTCTTCACTAAGCACCGAAATGGCTGCACTCAGAGGATAGTCGGTGAATTAGCGTAGCCTATTTAAGGAAACCAATGATGGTGGACAAATAAACGCCCAAACGAGTAACTTTTTTTTTAAAGCTGGCAGATACACGAGTACAAAACAAAAGGGCGCGTTTTTATTGCACATTAATCAACTTACTGTTTTCTCAATGACATATATATATATATATACGCACATCACATCACATATATATATGTGATGTGTGTGCGTAAATATATATGTGGGTGTGTGTTTGTTGATAATTATTTGGTGTTCTTAAGAGCTGTCGGCAAATTGGCATTGCAAAAGGTTGTAGGTGATGTAATGACCATTTTCAAGCGCTGCTCTCCAGGCCTAAAGTTCACCTACAAACTTGCAGTTTTTGGATGTGTGTTGGCGTGTGTGTTGGCGTTACAACCCGCGAACCAAGAAGGAAATCCTGCCATACGATGCCGCCCATTCTAAATTTGTGAAACGAAACATTGCCACGTCATGCCTTAAAGCTTCACTGTACAGGTTTTGTCACCATGCCATGCTTGACAGCTATGAAGCTCAGGTCAAGCGACTTTTAGGAGCAAGATTTTCTCTGTCCGTTTTGCTTGGTGTCTCTCAAACACTCTTGAAAAAAAAGTCAAGAGTGGTTCTCAGGAACCAAAAGTAAAGCCTAAACAAAGACCTCAGATTATCCCATATTACATAAGGTTTCACATAATTTAAAGAAGTGGCTAACCGGTTCAACGTGCCAATGTTTTTTTCCGGCGCCTCGCAAATTAGCACAACTTTGCCCGCGAGTAAACCAGTCAAGCAGTAACAAGAGGTCATGTACGCTTAAACATATTGTCACGGGTGGTGAGTCGTGACCAATAAACAAGAAATAAAGAGAAATAAATAAACGTTTAATGTGGCGAACTTGTGCCAAAAATGAAGAAGGAAACAGAAGAAAGCAGAGCGTCGCGGGCGTCGAAGTCGGCGTGTCAGCAGAATCGAGCGCTAGGGCGAGACTGACTCGACAAGGTCGCGGGCGGCCTCTTATCTAGAGTGCGTCGCTATCTCGAAGATTCGGCGAAAGCGGCTCGAGCGTCGCGTGATCGGGCGAGAATGAACACGCACTTTCTAGAAAACAAAAGCAGGAATAAGTGATAGAAGTTACATGCGGTACATGAATAAACGAGAACTTTCTGGAGGTCCGTGACCGAGCGTTGCTTTCTCAGCCCTGGGCGCGGCAATATCAACAAGTTCGTGGATAGCGTGGTGGGTGTCATCTACAAAATCCCATTGTCATGCGGCCGGGTTTATATAGAACAATCGGGACGCTGCGTCAATGAGAGAATGCGTGAACATGCCCTAATTCCCTGCGGTCAATGACAGGAGGTCACTTATGCGTACACTGCAGAGACTGCTTGTGTCACCCCGTCTTCAAAGATACCATAATCATTGGCAGAGGGCGCACAAAAGTGCAAAGAGAGGTGCTGGACGCTCATACTAACGAAAAAGCGGGTTGGGGGCATTGCGTCAACCAACCTCCGGTTTATCTTCACAGAAAAAAAGATAGATTTTATAGATGCCTGGTGAGCGACACGCCATTGGTTGTTTCGGCGTTGGTTGGCTTTGTGGTATTTTCTTGTTTGAGCCGTTTTTAATAAAACTTCAGTTCTTGTCATGTGCACTACTCTCGTTGTCCTCGTCTTTTTTGCGCTCTGTTCTCAATTCCTTAAGTCTGCTCTGACCTTGACGGACTGTGTTTGAGCTCCGCGCCAGACATCTCTTAGCATCAACGCTTTCATGAGTCTCTTATTGCCGCCGTTGAGGCAAGACACTAGGGTCAATGGCGAAGCAGTGTCTAAGCAACACGCATAGAGCAAGTGCCAAGTTTTACTTGACGTGTCGCACCCAGAAGGCGACTCAAAAAAGAAGCACATGCTTCCCTTAGATAAGCATGGCAAACCGGGCCCGCGATGAGCTGCCATTAGCCGCTTATCGAGGAGCCGTCTGGTGGCGGAGCTCGTAACCAATACGAGGAGAGGACTTTATCTGAGCAGCTGCGACTCGCGCGGTGTTCACACATATCTAACAGTGTGGCATGACCTAAGCTCGCGAAACGCCATACTTAATGTCACAGCGCAAAGAACTTTTTTTTTTTTTTTGTATGTTTCAACATATTTTTATTCGTCATTAGCCGAACTCCATCAGGAGATTGCAAAGATTGGCTCTCTCGAGTGCTTCGCGGGAAAGTAGACGCAACAGACTTTTTAAAATTTGAGGAGCTAAAAAACCAAAATAACGTTTTCAAGTTTTTTTTGTTTTGTTTTTTTCGTGTAAGCAAAAAACAAAATGTGGGAGATAGGCTGTACGAACCCTAGAGAGTCATTACCATCGTTAGAAAATCGCTCGTGCGAGTGCGTTCACAGCTCATTTCATCGCAACGTGGTATGTCGTTGGTTCAGAACGACTTCGCTGAATAAAATAGAAGAAAAATTAAAAAAAAAGAACCAGAAACAGACGAAGTGGTTTGTACGAACAGTTTAGGCAAAAAGATCTCAAGTTGCGTCACGCCGCAGTTCTATGAGATGTGGCGCGCTAAAACTTCATTTTCTCTCACAACTTGATTTTGTCTTCTTTTTTTTTTTTTTAGAATCGGGGACGTAATTAAAATTTTGGGCATGCCTGTCCGTTTAAAGCGAGCGTTTTATTTTGTTTGTTTGTTTTCAACTAGGTTGCTGCTTATAGAAAATGAAGACAACAAGAAATACGATCTTTTCTTTTTTCAGCAAGCATGTCTGCGGCTGGGTTAAGTGTTCCCCAATGCAAATGAGCCTGCCTTTATTTCCCTAACAGCACCATCCGTGGTCGCTGCGGTCCCGAATTTTAACGATACTCCACCTCCCCTTTTACCACGTTGCTTTCCTTTTTTCCCCTGTTCAAAGTATTGCTTTTTTCTTCTTTTGTTTCGTTTTTAGAACATTTAATCTGGTCTCCTTTATTTCCTCCCTTTTGATTTTTTTTTTTTTTTTGGGGGGGGGGTGGGATGGGGGAGAAGAGGTTTGGGGAAGGGGGGGGGCATGTCATTCCCAGAACTAAATTAGGAGCCCCTCAGCGTAATTTGTAACGCAACCGCCTAACCGAGTTTTTTAAACGTCTAGCGTCGTTAGCAAGTCTGCAAGAAGCTATTCGTACTCTTCGTTTTTTTAAACATAATATATATATATATATATATATATATATATATATATATATATATATATATATATATATGTATTGTTATTGTTATTGTGGCATGTTAGCGGCGTGTCAGAAGTGATTACTTCTTGAATGTACTACAATAAAACAAATCTCGGTGTCCGTTTCTTTTTTTTAGCTTTTTTTTATAGTCGTTATTTGCCGCGCGGTTACTCAAAAGTTCAAAATAATAGTTATAAAAAATAGCGAAATAATAGTTATAAAAATAATACTATCCTGTACCGGATCAAAATATACTTATTTTTTGTTTTGGTACTGACTTTTTTCTAGAAAAAAAAAAGTGTATGGATGCGTGGGTGCCACCTACGGAAGCCGACAACGCCTTAAGGCTAGCCCACATGGCGCGTTTTTCAGTGCGTCTACACGCGCGTCTCGGCTTGGCGCGCGCGCTAAGCAGGACGCGTGCGCCCAGTCAAACCACACGCAGCGCTACCGTGCAGCGCTTCGCGTCTGCGTTTCTGAAGCGTCTGCCCAACGTAGCCAGACGCGCTTAAGAAACAAAAGCAAACATTAAATAGAAATCGCGCGGTAAATGATGGCTACATGCCGTAATATTTAATTTTAGTAGTAGTAAACACTCATTTTTATTACAGCAATCGCAATGAAGCTCAATTTCACTAATTTTCATCCTTTTTAGTGCGTACGCCTCATCCACGTTTCGATACGCCATTTACAGCTGGCCGCTGGCCGCTACTGTGGTTACGTTGTAGCGGTTATTGCCGGTAGTACTAATTTTGTACCTTTGTCTCTCGGTGTCCTTGTATTCTTTACATTTGGCCTGCCAGAGTGCAGGACGCTTTTGTACTTCGCTAGGTTCTCTCTGTTCCGCTGAAGCAGCGTCAGCCTCTCCCGCGGAGCAGAGAGGATTCCCTGGACTTGTGTAAAAGGTATGATAAACTGATATCCGCGGGAGGAAGGACGTAACTACCCATGTTCGCCCTGCTGCTAGCGTTGGCGGGGCATAAAAGCCGTTTTTATTTAAGGCCGCGAGCGTGCAAATTTTGTAAACTCCGCGCGCGCGGGTATGTGTGTGTGCGTGCGCGCGTGCGCTTTGCCTTGGAATGGCACAGGGCTGCTACCCGTATTTGTGTGTATCTTTCTGTTTTGAGTGTTTTTATTTATTTTCCTTTCCCGTATCCCTTTCCCTACTTGGCGGCGGGCTAGCAGGCCCACCTGCGTAAGGGTCTCTACCTTTTCGCCTAGCCTCGCACGCTGCCGAGTGGGTATCGCAATATGTGCAAATAAAAATTATTATTATTATTATTATCGCCTTCGTCGCGAGGTCTGTGGCGAAAACTACAGTCCTACAGTGGAGAAAATTCAAACGCTCCTTGCAACTAGTGAACACGGCGGTTCATTGGTTGTTGCCTTCTGGACGCAGCGCGAGACGCGACGCGTGGACGCAAAATATCTGGCTCCTCCAGATACGCCGGGATGCGTCAAAAAACGCTGCGTTTCGTCCCGGCGCCGGAAGTGACGTCAAAGCGCAGGCGCAGACGCGACGCAGACGCGGAGAAAAGCGCACCATGTGGGCTAGCCTTTACTTTCGTCCGTGACGTCAGACTGAGGGTCCGATAATTGCGGCTGTTTATTCGCTCCCCCTCACGCATTTCTTATCACGTTCGCGTGATCCTGTATTGCACGGACACCTGGGCGTCAACTATTTCGTGATACGCTGCCAAGGCTATAGGGTATGCCTTCCGCAGTGCTTGAACGCGTCCTCCACACACGAAGGAGAGAGAGAGATGAGACGCCTTGGGCACACGCGTCAGAATACAGCCGCCATTGCTGACCTTCTCTTGTCTTACCCAGATGCTGGCCACTGAAGCGGACGTTGACGAGCCTCTGCACAGGTCAATGCTGGGAAGAAGGACACAGTAGAACGTAAAATACGGCAATAGGGCGTTTGCGAAGACCGCGTTTCCCCGCTCCGCTAAGCCCTCCGCAACGAAGAAGCCGGTACTGCGCCTGCGCGCCGAGGGCCTTGACTCTAGAGTTTAGGGTATCATAGCGGGTTGCGGAAAGCGTTACGGGACGGCGAAAACATCGTAATAACCGTCCTTGCTGCGTTAATAGGGAGTTTTTGTAGATCGTTTTCGCCAACCCGCAAATCCCTTTGCAGTCCGCTACGATACCCCTCTATAGTCAAGGCTATCGGCGCGCAGGCGCAGTAGTAACTTGTTCGTTGCGGAGGGATTAGCGGAGGGGGAAACGCAAAAGTAAACATTAGACAGAAGTCTGTCTGGTTGGGGAAATAATTATTAAAAAATGACGACCAGCCAATCCCTAAATCAGGGGCCCAACGTTTTGAAACCTGTTCGGCTTCTTCAAAAGCGACTATAAAAGAAAAAAGCCGCAATCTTCTTTTCTTTTTTTTTTTCCCCTATGGCGGAGGCGAGTGTGCACGATCCCTTATTCTACCTCTTTGTTTTTTGAAGACACATGGTGGAGCCCGTTCACATACACAGATGGCAGTGCGCCAAGAGACCTATTGATGTTTGTTGGCGTGGTCTGAATGTGCCAAGATTCAAGGAAGAGCCTCCGGCGAAGATTAGTTTCGATGTCCAGGATCCGTGTGTTTAGAAAGTCAATGCGGTGGTCATTTTTTTTTTTTTTTTCACAGTGTTCAGCAATTGCGCTGCGTTCTTGATCGAAGTTGCGCACATCAGCCTCGTGTTGACGAATCCGTTCATGATAGTTCTTTGTTTCGCCGATGTACGAGGGTGGGCACCCTGCGCAGGGAATCTCGTACACCACACCTTGAGCTCTCTCTTTAGGGGGCCGATCTTTCGGTCGTGGCATAAAGCGCCCAAGGGTTGAAATTGGCTTGTGGGCCATCTGAATGCCTTCCTTCGCTAGCACCCGTGCCAGCGCTTCACTTGTTCCCTTGATGTAGGGGACGTTGATGCGCGTGGTTGGCCGGCGTTTCGTATCAACCTGTGACTGGCGATGTTGTCAACTTTGTTTAGGACGACGGGCAATGCGGTGTATGAAGCTGCCCGTATATCCGTTCTCCTTGAGGTCGCAAATGATGGTTTCTTCTTCTTTTCGTCGGTCAGAATCAGTTGAGCAAAGGTTCTTTGCCCTTGATAGGAGTGTGTTAACGCCCGATACTTTATGACTCGTTGGGTGGTTGGAGTCAAATTGGAAGTATCTTCCGGTGTGCGTTGGTTTCCGGTAAACTGAGAACTCTATGGCCTCAGCCATAGAGGAAAAAGAAGATTGCGGCTCTTTTCCTCCATAGTCGCCCCCGAAGAAGAAGCCAAACAGGTTTCGAAACGTCGGGCCCCTGATTTAGAGATTGATTGGTCGTCATGTTTTAATAATAATGTATGAAAACTTCTTATTAATGAAGTGGAGAAAACGTAATAAGAGGAAACAAAAACTGAAGGTCAGTTATGGCGGCGCCAATGCACAGCTGATACAAAGCGTCCATACCCTTACAGAAGTGCGGTGCTGCAGCTCTGTGAGAGCCGCGATAGCCTTGGCGTGCCACAGTGTATAGTTGTGTAGCGTGACATTTGGTGCTGCGGACAGAGCTACCGAAAGCTCGCGCCGCAGGACCCGGGGAATCCTGGCTTCGAGCCCCTCTTCTTCCTATTTCGACTTGGATGAGCCTCATGCAATCGTGTAACCTCTACTGCATGATGCTTGTTGAAGGCCCCAGGCCACGAGTGATACCGTAGTGAGCAGAGTTCCAATACTATATATACAGCGGAGACACCAGACGCGTGTTGAGGCTGAATAAATTCCGGCAGTCTAAGCGTACCCACAACGCAAATTCTCCGTGGAAAGTGAACAGAAGAGTGCAAAGACCTTGTATCTACATGGTGTCGTTGCACTACCCACCGCTATAGACGCTTTCAGCGAGTGAGTTACTCGAACTGCCACCAGTCGGCGCGCCCACGTTTGCAAGTCCGGTCTCAGGGCGCCGCCATCTTCCTCAGTGGGGTGCGCTCTCGGGAGCGGCCATAATCCGATTACGACGCCTTAGCAAGGCTTCGTAATCGGATTATGACTGGTCCAAGCGCACCCCAGACAGGCAAGATGGCAGCGCCCTGAAGCCGGACTTGCAAACGTGTATAGCCGCCCTTCAGTTTCTCGCCGTTGCTCCGCGTTGTGTGCTGCACAGGCCACTACCAGAGCTTCGTTTTCGTGTTCATTCACGTTCCCCGTTGAAATCTTGTATTTTCTTTAGGTTTTTTTTCGATATTTAGGACTTTCATTTAATCATTTGATATTTATATTTCGAAATAGCTCTTGTATTTTCTTATTTATGGAATGGAATCGGACAGCGGATGGGTCGACGATACAAGATTACGAGGCTTCAATGACCATGTAAGTTCATCCCATTCTTACGTTTTTGTCACTAATAAAGGGCAGTCAACACTATTGCGACATATGTAAATTGCAACTGACGCAGTAAGGCTATCGCAGACGTGCTTCTCGCTGCATGTGCGCGCTCGTTTCCGTAAAGCCGACCCGCATGTCAGCGATTTAGCGTGCGACGAGACGAGCCACTGAGACTTGTTATTTTTTTTTTGTTTCTGTTTTATTTACAAATACTGTCGTTCGTCGCATTGCTCGGTTTTTTGGGGTGTCTAGAAAACCTCGCTCACCGTCTTGGTCGCTTGCTCCGTCGCTTCCATGCGGTTTGCCTCGTCGCACGACTGACTGAGCGATAGCGAAGCGGCCGGGTCGCCGTCGCTTATCTGGTCGCTTGCCAAATCGCTTACATGCGGTTTATACTCAATTAATTTCCATGCACACAGCATTGAACCATTGGGGTCTCGATATTAAGTATAAACCGCATGCAAGCGATTTGACGAGCAACGAAGCAAGCGACGGTGACCCGCTTCGCTGTCGCTCGGGCAGTCGCGCGACGAGGCAAACCGCATGGAGGCGACGGGAGCAAGCGACCAAGACGGTGAGCGACGTTTTCTAGAAACCCAAAAAACCGAGCGATGCAACAGGCGACAGTGAGAAATCTTCGTCGCTGACTCTCGTCGTTGTTGCCGTCGCTCGTCTCGTCGCACGCTAAATCGCTTACATGGCGGGTCGGCTTTACGGAAACAAGCGCGCACATGCAGCGAGAAGCATGACTGGATAGCCTTACTGCGTCAGTTGAAATTTGCATATGTCGCAACGGTGTCGACTGCCCTTTATTAGCGAGAAAAAACGTTAGAATTGGATGAACTTGCATGGTCTCCGAAGTCATAATCTTGTATCGTCGATCCATTCGCTGTCCGATTCCATTTCATAAATAAGAAAATACAAGAGCTATTTCGAAATATAGATATCAAATGATTAAATGAAAGCCCGAAATATCGAAAAGACCTAAAGAAAACACACGATTTTAACGCGGAACGTAAAAGAACGCGAAAACAAAGCTCCGGTGGTGGCCGGTGCAGCACACAATGCGGAGGAACGGCGAGAAACTCAAGGGCGGCTATGGCGGCAGGGTCACGTGACGCCAAGATGGCGGCGCCCATGAAATGTTGCCTGAAAGGGTCTATAGGCCAACGCGCTCTGTGGCGTACCAACTTGTTTTTAAGTTTGTGTGTGTGTGGGGCGGGGAGGGGGGGGCAAACCACCCCCCCCCCCCCCCTTAGGGCCGGGGGGCGGTGCCCCTGCCCCTTGGTATTCCTTGGGCGCCGCCGGCCAGTGTTTGCCCTGCCGAGTGGCGGCTGTTTCAGAAGGTTGGTGATCATTTGAGCCCCTTCTCGTTTCGGCCATCTCCCTTGGGCCTTCTCAAAACAACCATTCTCAAAAAGACCTTCTCTGTTGGACCTGTCGCATTTGGTCCTTTCCCGTTTCGTCCTTCTCACTTGGCCCTTCTCAAAACAACCATTCTCAAAAAATATATTCTTTCTTGGACCTGTCGCATCTGGCCCTTTCCCGTTTCGTTTTTCGCATTCCAACCCTCCTCATCTGGGCCTGTTCTCGTTTCGCCCTTCCCACGTGGCCCTCTTCAAAACATCCATTCTCAAAAAATATCTCGCTTTGACCCGTCGCACCTGACTCGTTCCATACCAAAATCGTGTTGTAGGGTAATATTAATAAATGCATTGATATATTTCGTGCGTGTGTCTGCGTGTGCCACACTACCGGCATACTCTCTCTAGCTGCTAAGGATTTTAGCAGTGCGTCGAGGTCGTCGTGAAAAACTATTAGCTGCCAATAAAACAGACCAACTATTTATCACAGCCAGATCATATTCCGAAATGTCACGTTGTTTGAGGTCTCTCGATTTGGGGCAATGCCACCACTTCTATATGCAGAGGTTTTCAAATGGGGGTCTGCGAAGGCATCCTAGGGGTCCGCGAAGCCCTGTCTCATCAGTACGTCACGCACGGCAATATTAGTTGTCTTCACGTTGAGAAAAAGCGTTTCAATTTTCGGGTGAGTACTCTCGTGTGTATGTCAATGAGATAAGTCTATATACTTCACACTAGCAATTAGTTATATCCGTTTATTAAATCATTATAATTTCTACAAGGGGTCCGCGAAACATTAGTGGTCGAGAACCACTGCTGCTATTTCTGTTCAAACAAAGTTTCCAAATTAAATGCTCATTGTTTTTTTTGTTTTTTTGTTTTCGTTTGCTTAGAAGAAGGGAAGCAGGCGTCATTGTACGGTTCTCAGTGTGTACCTCTACACATAACATATATCTGATGGTATGTTGGGAGCCCAAGCAAGGTAAGGCTCATCAACAAAGCCGCGAAGGCATAACGACGTTAGAAGCATGCCGAACTAGTGTCATTCGGTCGTAGCGCGAACGGGCGAAATGAGAATGGGTCCAGTTGCGAAAAATACAATTTGGATCTTATGAGAAGGTTCAAACAAGGCGGACCAAATGAGAATGGGAGGAAATGCGCACGGTCAAAATGCGAATGGGACGTTTTCAGATAACGGGCAAAATGAGAATGGGCCCAGTTGCGAAAAACACGATCCGGATCTTATGAGTAGGTTCTAACGAGAAGGACCAAATGAGAATGGGTGGAAATGTGCAGGGTTCAAATGCGAATGGGATGTTTTGAGATACACCCGTTTCAGGGGGGCAAAACACATGGCTTGCCCCCCCCCCCCCCTCCCCCCCCACACACACACTGAAAACTGGGGTGCAAGCGCCCCCCTTGACCTCCCGGTTGGTACGCACATGAACGCGCTATTTCCAAATAAGCCCACACGAGGCCAACGCACAGTTTCCACATGAGGTGTGGGCACTGCGCCTGCGCAGGATCCAGATTTTATTCTGCGATCGCGCCCTGCCAATAGCAGCGCCACCGCCGCGGCATGACGTCAGGGCCGCGTGTTGGCACCTAATAACGTTGCCTGTTGGTCAACGACGTCAGCTCAGTCACGGAACTGCTCAATGACGCTGCTTGCACCCCCTAGCAGAACCCCCTCACTCACCACGACTCGACTCCCATCGTTCAACGCGCCGGACGGCTGTTATGGTAAATGCAGTGTATTCGATGAAAAGTGTGCGTTTCCAAGCACAGCATTTTGATGGTGTTCCACCGTACTCTGTGGAACACACCGTTTTGAAACGAAAATCCAGATGGCGCTTCAAACGAAGGGAGGAGGTTTGAAGTGAGTGGGGGGGGGGGGGGGGGGTACCCCTTTCCGAGGGAGTTCCACAACTGAGGTAATCCAGTAACGTTGGTGTAGGTGCATACATGGCTGGAACGTGACGTCATTGCATCATGCTTTTGGTCATTCCCACTCGTTCGTGCCGACGTTACTAGATTGGCTCAGTTACGGAGCTGTCCGGCTTGCACGAGCGGTACTCACCCTCTCCCCCCTCGGCTCGCCTCTCGTCATTCGACCCGCTACCGTTTCTGGGGGACGGCTTCTATGGCAGCTGCTGCGCACTCTATGAAATAGGTATGTTTCAAAGCACAGCGTCTTGATTTCGTTTTGCCGTACTAATAGAACATACAGTCTTGAAACGAAAATCTAGGTGACGCTTCAAACGACGGGAGGCGGACTCAGGGGTGTGAGGAAGGGGGATACCCCACTCCGTGAGAGTTCCACAACTGAGGTTATCTTAGTGACGTTGGTTTATACCGAGAAGAAACAAAATGGTGGTTCGAAACGTATGCTTCGGAAGGTGCCCGTTGTGTATTAAGGCTACTATACTCACAACGGCCGCTGATTTGACGTCGGTGCAAGCTATGTAGTATATTCTTGCATAATGCTCCTTGAATGGGTAACTGTTGTGGGACAGCACTAGACTTGCACCAGTCTCGTACACGTTACTAAAAACAAAAGTAATCGATTAAAATTACAATTAATCTCGCTTAAAAAGTACTCAATTAGATTACTCGATTACTTTAGAAGAGAAGTAATCAACCGCTACTTGAAACAACCACTACTTTTCTGATTACTTCATATTTTCAAAACGACAAATTTTTCTACCCGTTTGAAGACGGGTCTTTCGTATTGTTCAATATTGAACTAGGATAACTGAATTACTAACTGCTTCTTACTCCATCAATTTTGCTAATTGGTTCGTAGATTCTTTGGTAGGAAACTTGTACGAACAATGGGAGCTACTAAAAGCCGAAGAATGGGGGAGGGGATAGTGACTGTTACAAGTAATTTTAGTATTTCCAAAATAAATCAAATTATTCTTATGTTCACTTCCTAATCAATGTATTCGAATCGTTACAAAATTACTAAAAAGAGTAATGTATTAAAAGTAATTTGATTACTTGTAATGAGTGCCGTGTCTGCTTGGCACCGTGAGGCGCGCACTCCTGTGGACGTCTAACCCGAGGAATGATGGAACGGACTTCTTGTGGCGCAGGTGTGGGCTACGCGGCTGCGGTGATGTCCTTCTGGCTCAACTCGTACTACATCGTGGTGCTGGCCTGGTCGCTGTACTACATCTACTCGGCCCTGTCCTCGGACGTGCCCTGGCGCACCTGCGACAACTGGTGGAACTCGCCCAACTGCAAGTCCGAATACGAGTCGTACAACTGCACCCCGACACTGCAGCACCACTGCCCCGACCCGCTGATGCAGCGCAGTCCCGTCAAGGAATACTGGGAGTGAGTATTCGCGACTCCAACAGCCCATAGGTGGCGCCACTCTTTCCAACATGGCGGCTAGAGTGAGGGTCGGAGCAACGTTAGGTCGGAGATGAGTGCCTGTATAGTGTGCTGGCTTTAGTGAGCGACGGAAACAATTCTCGAGGAAGCTATTGGCGACGAGATGTTTTTGGTGGCGCCGCCCTCCTATGGTTACCTCTCGTGACGTCATTATCGTGCGAACAACAAGTTCGTTGGTGCTTGTAATGAGCATGGTGGAAGCTTTAAATCATTGTGCTCTGAACCCAAAACTGCCAACACCGTCCAAATTGAAGTTCTTGCATTACTCTTATTTTCGTTGATAAGAAACCCTTTGCTAAAGTCATAGTCAGCTTTCGGCCAATCGTGGAAGGTCGATCACAGCGACGCTTTCGATCGCTTACGTCGCCAATAGGGTGTTATGCGCGCAGGTCACACTTTTATCCTGAAATCCGAAGCGGCGTTTAGCGTAATATTTATGCCAGAAGGTACGTTTTAAATCAGGAACGAAACCGAAACTAACATCTAATTTGGATATAATTTCTCGATATAGGCGTTATTTTAGGTTTCTATCCTAACTAAGCATGCGTGTCACAGCGTAATTATTTGAACTGAAGAAATTGTCTGCGGAAACTTTATTTTGCGACATACGTGTCTGATCCAGGCACTTCGAAACATTTTGAAGAGTTCAGTGTCCCCTTAAAGACATGGTATTTCATACACCTTAGATGTAACATACACTATTGTATTTGTTGACAAAATTAGCGGTGATATTTATTCGTGTGTCCTCAGTGCTGTTTTTACTCAGGTATGTTGTCATGTTAAGTATTGAACCGCGCGCCTTTTAATGGGTTTTGGGGCTTTTGCAATTTTTCACAGCAGAAGAAGAACAGAATAAATCTAAGTTTTACAAAATAAATAATATGATGAGTTTAGAATATGTTCACAAAAAGTATTTATTTTAAAAAGCGCCGTTTTCACTGCAAAAACACAAAAACGAAACCCGTGTCAGACGACAAAAGTATATGTGTGTTTTGAAGGCCACGCGTGACGGAGAGGACTTTGTATTACATCCAGTGTTTATGTCTATCTTGATAACGAAGGCAGTAGGTTTTCATACGCTAAAAAGGAAACAAAATGAAACCGTTGTGTAAAGACTATACCGGTTAAATGGCGTACTTTAGTGATTGTGGCGTTCATTGAGGGCGTACATTACCGCCATTTGTATTAATAACTATACAATTAAGGCATTTTAGTACATAGTTCTTCAAGCGCCAAAATAATTTGTTGCTGATGACCTAATTTCAACCGAGCGAATAACTATGGCAATTGAAAGTTCGCAAATTGTCATCACTGGTGCCAATAGCAACATTTTTAATTACCAAGCTATAATATAAAAATAATCTAAAATCAATGAAAATATTCTAACCAGTCTGAGAAATTCACGTAAAATGAAAAGAACTGTAGGTAAAGCATGATGCTATAAGTTTTGCGACTTTTGACAATCGACGAAACTTCCAAATTCGCCGCCAATCCTTCCGAACCAAATGCCCCAATATACACACTTTTTTTTATTACAAAGCTTTTCAAAACATTTATTTTCTTTCATATTTACGCGCCTTCGTTTTGCCAATCTTAGCCTTTCCAAAACGGACAAAGCGTTAACGACAAGCGGTAACGCCTTGTCCGTTTTGCCGCCGATCTCCTCCCGCTTGGTAGCACGGGCGTAGCGAGCCACCGACGAGCGCCTGGCCTGTGCTTTGTGCGCGAACACCGTGGGAACAAAATCTGGGCGGTCTCGATCAGACGACAGTTTCACTGCACAAAAGCAAGCCTCGTGACGGAGATTGAAATGGAAGCCACTCTTCAAGAAAGTGCTTGCCGCACAAACGGATCGTCCTCGCGAGGCGACCATTCTTTTCGATCCACAGATATTAGTCAACTTCTGCGCCTTTCAGAGTCCGCCGGGAACTTGTGGAAACTCACTCCGGTACCTTTGCTGTACCTTTCAGTGTAATTAACGGCTGCACAGCTTTGCGGAATGCTGAAATGCTACGACGCCCATGCGAAACGCGCGCCCTTCTGCCCACACCACCCGGCTCCGGCGCGATCGCAGCGCCACCGCAGCTCCGTGACGTCAAGCCTCCGTAGCGATTTCGCGCCCTGGCATTTAGCCTGGATGGCGATATCGCGATGCTGACGTCAAGGTGTTCACGTGAAGTCATCAGTGTGACGATCGTCCCACGCCATAATGATCCCACGCCACGATGAGGTGGTGTGTGATCGTCGTCGTGGTCAAATAGCTAAATTCAGCGGAGAAAGTTCCCCACTAAATATATTCCTTTTACCTTAGCACTAATAAGTCTCTAGTCCATGCTGTGTTGTAACTTCCTTGGGCTCTGGATGGATGGATGGATGTTAATGGCTATACCCTTTGTAACGGGCGGTAGCTTGCGCCACCTGGCTCAAGTCTAAAAAGACAACCATGATTCCTCCCACTCTTCTAAGCCAATTTTCTCCCCCTAACTATCACCAGGCAGTGTGGGATATCACCAGGATGACCTTCGGGGGTTGGGCAAAGAATCTAAAAATATCACCCCCCGCCTCTTTCACCCGTAGAGGGAGTCGCCAAGTTTCCTCTGGTCAAACCTTGTCGGCGTTACCCCAGCACCGGACCCACTGGAAGGCATGGTTGAGATTTTGGGCCGGAGCCACGCGGGAGGGAGTCCCAATTTCCCCCGTCCCGCCTGTCCCCAGCTGTGCCTGTCAGTTGAGCATCACTAAATTTTGCCTAGATAATTTCCACCAATATTGTAATCGTCTCTTTGTGACTGGAAACCTTTTCTCTTCCGTCCTTCCATCGTCGCTAGCAAAACTTAGGGCCCCGACCAGGAAGGGCAGGGCGAAGGGCAGGGCGAAGCCCCGTGCCCTTCAAAACCAAGTGCTGTAGTGCGTCATTATGATTATGGCAGGCAGCCCATAACGTGTCCGTCACCTGAAATTTAAACCTATACGTTCCTCGTCCTCTGAAAATTGTCGTGAATATGTATAGACTATCACCGTAAACTTTATACTGGACATATAGGGCTGGGACATGTGTGCGGTGTGGCGTTATGGGAAATATTCAAAGGCCGTTCAACTAATAAGTAAGTGCTTCGAGTCTCGAACTCAATGGTAGGTGTTCTTGCACGGTGCGAAATGCACGCGGCGTTGGAAAATACCACGTTGTCCGGTGCCACTTCATTCGCTGGATTACATACGGCAGTGCTCGTGCATCATACAAAAGACATGGTGTTTCGATGCAGACTTGATGACATAATTATAATGATTCAAAAGCGCAACAAGACGACGGACACAGAAGTAAACACAGACACAGCGTTTTTTAATCATTATGAATCCCCAACTTGCCCAACTTTCTACCCTCGACACAATTATGTGCGGGCACGCCTCGTGCATGTTTGAACCACATAGTTGCTTCAATTTTTGTATGTTTCCAACAAGTTTGTTGTGCGAACAATGTTACAGTACCGTCATACAAGGAAGAAACACGACTCAGATGCAGATTTGCTTTTGTTTGATGTATCAGGAGTGTGGCTCTGCTCTCTGGAGCGCTTCTCGAACGTGTCTGCACTCCTTCCAACCTCAGGGACAGGTCTTGTAGGCTTACCAGCAACGTGTTGCTTAGACCTAGTTACTTTGTTTTTCGGTACCGAAGTAACGGATGACCTAGTTACCTTTTAGGAGAATGAACGAGTAACCTAGTTTCCTTACTTTGTTGACGAGGTAACGGGCAACGCTGCTTAGTTACTCCTAGAAGGGAACGCTCACCAACACAAGTCCCAACCTAGTTCTCACGCCTGTTGTTCACTCGACGAGAAAGCGCTAGATAGACCACAAAAAAAAGAAGTGCACAAAGTATATCAACATAGCCCTCAGTTATTTCTTCATGAACGTGTTAAAAAGCGACGAATTATTAACGGCGACAAATATTGGAAACGGATACTGCCTCATAAAAAACGACACAATCGGAATAACGAGAAATCAACGCGTTACGTTCAAGCTGACGGAACGCGTTCCTTTTGAATGGCAGTAATGAGTAACGTAGTCAGTTACTTTTTGAGCGAGTAACGAGTAACACTACTCAGTCATTTTAGTTCAGTAACGTGTGCGTGTCTGGTCAGGGGCAACGTCCTCCAGATCACGGGCGGGCTGAACGAGCCGGGCGACCTGCGGTTACCGCTGGCCATCACGCTGTTCATCGCCTGGGTTCTCTGCTACTTCTGCATCTGGAAAGGGGTCAAGTGGACGGGCAAGGTGGTCTACTTCACGGCCCTCTTCCCTTACGTGCTGCTCTTCGTCCTCCTCATCCGGGGACTCACGCTGCCGGGCGCCTTCGAAGGCATCAAGTTCTACGTCCTGCCGGACATGAAGCGCCTCTCGGACTCCGTGGTACGCCATCCGTACTACAGAAGTTCACGAACGGCCATCGTGCGATGCGGAGCGCTAGTTCGTCTGCATCTTTTGGCAGGGGTTCTGGTGATGCCAGAAAGCTGAGCTGTGATTGGCTCAAATGGCAAGGATAGTGGGTAGACCTCAAAACAAGCTGCCTTGAGGTCTATCCACTATGTTTCAATCAGAGCCAATCAGAGGTTGGCGTTCTGACGTCACTACAATTCTTGCAAAAGAAGCAGACGAACTTACGTTCAACATAGAGCCGTCTTCGCCTATCGTGGTCGTGACTCGTAACTACAGGGTGTACACTGACTCTGTAGATCCCACTTGGAGGCTCTCCATTAATCGGGTGCGTAACGTATCGCGCTAGGAATTTCTACAGAAATGCCCGAAGGTGGTGGAAGCTTGAACTAAAATTGCGGAAAGAGTGGCTCGCCTAAATAAATCACGAAAAATCCTGAACTATGTTTTCCGTGTACTTTTCATGTACACTCAAATAATATTTTGTGTCACTGTGGCGACGAATAGGTAAGCAAATTGTATCTTCCTCCCATTTCACAGATTTTTTTCAGCCGTAATAAACGCCACAATATCCCAAAACAATTTTTAAGTGATTTTGGGGGAAAAAATACTTCTCGTTATTTTTATAGACAAAACTAGCTTTAATTTTATTTATTAATTTTTTTTTTACTGAGAAGCTTGTAACGGCGTATACACGCTGTATACGGCGTTTTCAAAGAGGCGGTGAAGAAAACCGTTAGTGGCAAGTTCATCTGCCTGTTCATGCAGAAGCATTAGAGCTGATTTACTAATTATGTTTCTGAAAAAAAAATCTTTTTTGACTGAAGCGTCTTTTCAAGGCCAAGTTGGACAGTGGAAGCTTCCCCATCTTAATTGTGTGTAAGATATTTAACAAAATTTGTTTTGCCAGTGATATGAAAATTTAGGCATTACACTGTTTTTCTGTGCTGTAATTGTGACGTCACTTTGGCCAAGGCTACACATCTTAAACGAGTAGAGCTCCATTAACACTTTTAGTTTTAAAAATTAAAAATCAATACTAGCTTCGTTTTTTTTTTGTGTGTGTGTGTGCGTGTTAATTTTTGTGTGTGTGTTTGAGTTCTTTCATTTTTGTTCTGCTCAGGTGTGGATTGACGCCGCCACACAAATATTTTTCTCGTATGGCTTGGGCCTGGGCTCCCTCATAGCCCTGGGCAGCTACAACAAGTACCACAACAACGTCTACAAGTAAGTAAGAAAACGCCAGATAGAAAAATCTCCCCCCCCCCCCCCCCCCTTCCTCAACCCTTCATAGATATTGATGCAACTGGAGAAATAAAGTGTTCTCTAGATTCGCTCTAAAAAGAGCACAACGTTTTTATTTGAATCCCAGGATTATCGCATAGAAGAGAGACTGAATTGAGTGAATTTAATTGGTGAGTCGATCAAATAAGAAAAAGTTAAAATCATATAAGCCGAAAGAGTTTTGGTAAACTTTTGAAGACGCCAGCAGTCTAGCAACCACGGCTGGAAGTCCGGCAACCTTTAAATCATATGTTCCCTCCACCATTTTGTGCTTATGGTGCATAACACACTGTGGCTGTATCTTGATACGATAATACGTCATTAGGCGTCATCGCGAAGTTGACTGGCTCTAGCGGGTAACATTCACTGGCCAATCACTCTCAGCATAAGCTGCTCCGGGGGGCCAAGGACAGAATAAAGCGTTCCATCACTCTCGGGGTCGTCGTGGGTCCTTTTAACCCCTCCAGGAGATACGGCAAATGAGATTTGAACAATACCCACCAGGTCACGGGGAGCGCTCATTGGATATTATTCGTGGCGCTGACGCAAAGCGTGCCTGTCTATGGACCAACGCAGGGACGCCCTGATCGTGTCGTGCATCAACAGCGGCACGTCCATGTTTGCCGGCTTCGTGATCTTCTCCGTCATCGGCTTCATGGCCCACTCCCAAGGGAAGAACATCGCCGACGTCGCCGCCTCAGGTCAGTCGTCCTATATGGCAATGAAGGCTTTCATAGCGGGGTAATCACCGTGCTCCACTCGGAGGTCAGCAGGTGCATTCGCGTACGGGCCTTCGCCTTTCTGCTTCGGCTTGCACGCCTCCCAGGAGATTGCTTGTGTCCGAATCGAGATTCCGTTTTTTAGTTCGTATAATGTGTAGTTCACCTTTAAGCCCCCTTGGGAGCGGTGCTTCTGCACTGGAAAGAGTGCATTTCTGCGGTGAAGAATCAAGCCGCCATGTTTGGAGGCATAGCGACTTTCTGCAACGTTGTAAACATCTAAATTACTGCAGGTTTGACTTGTCACTCCCAGTTTGGCCCGTACAATGAGAGCAGTGATTTCTTTCAAATGTTCTGAGCGAACATGCCGCGTCTTTCTTGTACCATCATATTGCTATTGTCAGCGTAAGCGCCACGCATTTCTATAAAGAAATAGTTTGTCCGAAGGCTGTCCCCGGAAGCCGAGTGTTTAAGAGATTGTTAAAACTATTGAACCGCTTTATATGATTATGAAAGTAGACGCATTGTATTTGTACTTATTTATATTAGTTCATCCTTTTAGTTCATTCTTTCATCTTCGCAAATATGTTTCGTAGCACTCCCGGCCAGCAATTTCAAGAGCAGCCATAACCAGCTAATACTAGAATTTGTCCGGTGTTTTCTCTCGTGTTGGAACTCAGAACTACGTCTTCCACGGACGTATTTTGGCGTCAAACTACCCAAGAGGTGTCGGTAGTTGACGCCCCTTCTCGTTTCCCAGGTCCAGGTCTGGCGTTCCTGGCGTATCCATCGGCCGTCCTCCAACTTCCCATCTCACCGCTCTGGGCGGTGCTCTTTTTCCTCATGATCGTCATGCTCGGACTCGACAGTCAGGTGAGGAGGCGTCAAGGCCTTGCCAGATATACCATGCAATCTTTGACGGGAACACATTCAAAGTTGCTGCCGTTGGTCTCATGGATCTCCATGGAAGCGTGGATGATGAGCGCGCATAGTCAAGGCAACGCTGCCTAACATGCTCCGGCATAATCGCGGCGGGCTAGCCCCGTTGAGTGCACTTCTCACCAAGCACATGTGCACTGCAGCAAAGCAATAACCACGGAGCCGAGGATTGCTTCCCCGCAGCGCACAGGTGCTCGTTGAGAAGCGCACTCAATGGGGCTCACAAACAGCGATCAACACTTCGATAAGTACGAATATCGCAGTTCGTCTCGAAGCAAATATGAGATGGCGCATTATTCGAAACTATTATTAGATTATTCGCACAAAGCTAATTGTAATAAATTGCGAGTTGCTGGTGCTTTACTGCGATATAAGCTATAGTCGTTGCCTCCCACCGCCTTTCGCTTTAGCAGAGCGAACGCTGGAGAGGAGGCAACCTCCTCTCCACATCTCCTACGCTCGCCTGCTACAGAAGTCGGCCTTTTTTTGTTTACCTCACTCACTCACAGCCAGTTTAAAATAAATGTTAAAAGCTCACTCATCCTCACCCTCACGGCCGCACTCATCCTCAAGTCCTCACTCGCAAACTCATGAACTCACTCACAAACTCACGCCCTTCTTCGAAATCACTTATTCGCTTACCAATCTCACTCACTCAGAAGTAGTTCTCGCCCTCACTGTAGTTCCGGCGCTGGCGCTCGTGTTGCACGCGGGTTGCGTGACTTTGTAAACCCCGCCACGGTCGGTGCCGTCTTCCGCCGCTCCGGCCCCAGCCGTCACGTCCCACCAAGTTAAGAAATGTTTTGTAGCGTTAGCTACCCTGGCCGAGGTTGAGCAGTTTTGCGTGGCCCTCATAATGAGCCGTGCTCATTATGCGAGCCGTGCTCATTATGCTGAGCGCGCGGCGGCGGAGCTCCGCATAATGAGCACGGCTTGCATAATGAGCACGGCTCGCATAATAAGCACGGCTCATTATGAGAGCCACGCGAAGCCGCCGCCGCTATCGCCTCAAGTTCCACTGCGTCGAGCGCTTCAGATTCCCTTGCGAAAGAAGAGCAGATCGCTCGCCTGGAAAGCCACCACCGAGAACAGAAGCTACAACTCCGCTGCTCTTCCTTCTTCACCGAAATGGAAAGGCTAATCTTTTTACTTTTTTTTTTACCTTTGATATTCAGGTTATTTCACAACTACTGGTCCCCTAATTCGGATATCCACGTAATATTTGAGGAGGAATACGGGCGCGGTCGTGCATTTTAATTAAACGGGGTACAATTCTTCAATACTTGTTTTGTTATACAAACATTGGTGCGCTTAATCTCTTCGGGCAAGAAAGGTTGCTTCCATGCACACTCGCGCATGCACATATATCGATTTTTTTTATTTTTTTATTTCTTAGGTTTGAATCTTGTCCCCTCTCTTGTTACTTACTCGTGCGAATATATTAATTGTTGCTAAAAAGAAAACTTGCGTTGCTCGTAAATGACTGGGACGTGCACCGGCGTGAGCTGTACCGGTTGATGAATAATAATAAATGGGAATAATCACTAATGTATGAATACTATTGGAGCTAGTAAGAAAACTCTCCCCGGCACGCGAAACGTTTTCAGGTGCAGCTAGTATTCCGACTATTCTCGATGGCCCCCTCTTGAACGACTAGCGGGGTGTCGGTTAGAAGGTGAGGAACGCCAAGGATTTGTCCTCACCAATACTAAGCGAAACACAAAAGATAGTTTCATATCTTTTTAATGTAATCTAGAAACTTGTCGTCCGCAATTGTTTTATGCCAATCAACTATCGAATCAACTTTTATAGGCTACCAAAATAAGTGTAGCAGAATTTTAGCCCAACTGCGAAGAAGCCTGGCGCTTCGGGCGTAGTGGAGCACGAGGACGGGTATGCGTACTTTTTCCACAGAACCCCAGGCCACAACTTGAACAAAGAAGTACACAGGCGAATCGGGACAGTTCTCGGCCGGATTCTGTTTTACTATTCGGTTCAGTATAAGTGAACGCGCCTAAAACGAGCGCACTGGAAATAGCAACTCCTGCCTTCAGGGGTACAGACGTAACACCCGTTTTCCTCCTTCAAGAAGCGAAACGGTGCCTCGCAGTCGCGGCAACGGCCGAGGCGAGCGGGAGAGCCCTGTTCTCTCTCTCATCACCCCGCTACGAAGCAGTGACCAACCGCGAAAGACCAGGCCAAGCCTCCGCGAAGCGAGCTGGAGCTGAAGAACATAGATAAATCCATCGGGGTTTTTTCTTTCTTTCCCATCACTCGTAGCGAGCCAGCCGTGCATAGCCGCACGAGGTAACAGCGCCATTGAGAAGCGAGCGTCGACTCAACTTCTCCGGAAATGAACGGAGAAGTCATATGGCCCGCCCTTCCTCGACGTCACATCGCAAACCCTCATCGAAGTCATGGCCCGTCAGGGACCTCACGCCTCGCCAAACTCATGAAGTCACCGACCTCATAAACTCACGCCCCTCACCGAACTCACGCTTCTCGCCGACCTCACGTCTTTCAAATGAACCTCAAACTCACGAGTTTTTTATGCTTGCGAACTCACTTACCCTCACGTCACGCCTGATCAGTGAGGGTAAGTGAGGTGAGTGAGTGCACTAACGAGTGAGTTTTGCCGAGTTATGTTCTGCTAAAGTGGAAAGAGGTGATGCTTTTCTGCTTTTCTTGTATGTATATTGAAGCATCGCCACTGATTCGGGCCCACCTGGATCACTCACTGGGACCAGTCATGTCCATGTCTATGCCTCGCCGTTCCGACACGGCCGGAATGCACGCAATTGCATAAGACCTTTCACTGTATACTAATAACTTTCCTCAACTTTTCCTCAAAAACGCATGGGAGAACGGACCGCCATAATTTACTGAGGGAAAGGCTGAGAGCTGGGTCAGTTGGTACTAATTCATAATGAAAACAACAACAGGGCGTGCAAAAGTCAAGGACACAAGGAAGACATGTACAAGAAACTAGAACTCGTTCTCAACTGAAGGTTTATTTTCACAAACCGTGATCAGGACGCTGGGGGAGCTTGATACTCTAAAGAAAGATCTGCACAGTGACACTGAGAAAGAATTTTCGCGGGCATAGGTTATGCTCTAAGCGTTCTTAGCTTTAGACATATTTTTTCCCTGGTCATCCTCCGAGCTCCCCCTTCCTAGGTGGCAGCTCTCCCAAATGATCTGCTGAAAAGCAGACGCACTAGATTTCTCGGAGAGGGTTTTGAGCTTGCGCGCAACGATACGTTTGGACTTTCCGGGCCGCAGTTCTGCACACTCGAGGGCTTCATCACGGCTGTGGTGGACGAGTGGCCGCGCCAGCTGAGACCTCGAAAAGAGATCTTCATCGCCGTCGTCTGCTTCGTCTCCTACCTCATCGGACTGAGTTTCGTCACTCAGGTGAGCGCGCTCCGCCACACAACATATGCCAAAAAAAAAAATAAAAAAATACGGGACTTTTTTTGCAGAACACGAAGACAGCACCAGTCATGGTGAACAGAGGGATCGCAATAAATGACGAAGCTGCTAATACGATTAGATCTGAAAAATGCGATGTTAGCATGACGTATATCTCTGCACGCATAGCTTTTGCTTTTTACTTAATCGTGTTCCGAGCTTTCGTAATTAGAGAATTAGTATTGCGTATATGAACAAAAGCAAGCGCTGTGCGCTAGCGTTGCGTGATCCACGCTGCGCATGCGCGTAGTCGCCACGCGCCAGTCCAAAACCGCAGTTTGGATTCGACGCACGCGCAGTATGGAACACGCAACGCTAACGTTGGATACTCTATACTAAAACTATGCGGAGCGCAAGTTTGTCTGCTTCTTGCACAGGGGTTGCGATGATGTCAGAATGCCGAGCTCTTATTGGCTGACTGAAAAGAAAATAGTGGGTCGACCTCGAGGCATGTATATAGCATTGAGGTCTACCCACTATCCTCCAATCGAAGCCAATCAGGGCTCGGCGTCTTTCTGACGTCACCGCAACTCCTGCGCAAGAGGCAGGCGACTTGCTCTACGCATTAGCTAAACCCCGTATTGCTCTCTGTGATTGGCTGTCTCCGTGTTCCTCATGAAAGTTAAATCCCCCGATTTTCTTTTCGTCTGCGTTTGAAACTCAGGTGCGCCATGCTTCCTTTCATCCTACTAGGCAGGCGAGGCTAAAAGCGCCGTTCACACTCTTACGACCGAGTAAGACCGAGAGAGACCAGACCAGTTTTCAAGCCTCTTGCGACTTCTTAGGACCAGCTCCGCTGCAGCGGAAGACGTCGCAGGAGGCTTAAAAACCGGTCTGGTCTCACTCGATCGAAGTCGGTAGTAAGAGTGTGAACGGGCCTTTAGTTTCGCGTCTCCTCCGCGTGGGGGGAAGGATCACTGGGAAAAGGCTGTGCTCCGATAAGACACCGAAACCTAGAAAAGCGTCCAGAATGGACGTCTTTTCGGAATGCCGTAAAATGCAGCGCCTGTCTTACACGGGCAGAAACTGAGAAAGAGGAGGAGTCTTCAGAGCACCGAGCTCTGGTTCGAATGATTAGGGGGTAGACGCGAAGCTATGCGGAGAGCACTAATTGAAAAGCTAATTAGTACAATTTACTTTATAATTTAGCTAATTAGTACGCTTTTTTCTATCCCCGAAGGCCGGCATAGCCTAGCAGCTTGTTCCCGGAAAAAGGTGTTTTTTTTTTTTTTTTTTCAATCACCCTATTACGATTTATTTATTTTTAAGTATTCGCCGATCCCCCCTGTACATCAGTGAACTCTTTGAAAGGAAGTAGGCAGGTCCAGGTTTGTTACCCTGCCAAATGTCTCGCCGTGATCTTGAGTGCGCATTGTCCATCTCCATGTTTGCAGGGCGGTATGTACGTCTTCCAGCTCTTCGAATATTACGCCGCCAGCGGGTTTGCTCTCCTCTTCCTCATATTCTTCGAGGTCGTCTCCATATCCTGGTCATACGGTAAGCAACGGCTAAGGCTGGTTCACATATTCGGGGCTGTTTACGACCATTTACGTCAAGTGGACGAGACCTCAGACAAGAGCAGACAAGAGTAAAGTCCCTGTACCTGGGAAAAGTGGCGCATTCTCTTCCTCCCTTCTTCAAATTTTATTCGAACCAGATGCCAAAGTTTTAGAAAAAACCGTTACCTTACTCAAAAGTTATAAGCGATTTTCTGAAAATTTTCAACGGGAAAATTGTGGCCCACAGAGCTATCGGAAACACTGAGCTGAATGGCGCCTGTTACCGAAAACGGGCCCCATTTCCGCAATTGTACTATCAGAAGATCGCTTTTTCAAATAAGGTAACGGTCACGGTCTCGAAACTTTGGCATCTAGCCCAGACGGCAAGCGCTACCTGTGGGCGGGGAGGGTCGCCGATGCATACTTCACATCCGCCATTATAGAAACAAAATAATATTAAGCAGAATTAATCGGGACACGCTGCATATTGGTTTCGGTGTCCTTGACAGGTGCGGCGCGCTACTACCAGAACCTGGAGGACATGATCGGCTACCGCCCCTGCATCTGGTGGAAGATCTGCTGGGTCTTCCTCACGCCCTGCGTCTGCTTCGTGAGTCATTTGAGCACTGTCTTCTCGTCGAGACACCGGTCTCAAAAAAACACGCCCGAAATATGTCTTCGTGCACTCGAAGAAATCGAGAGCGTTTATGCTTTCCCGGAAAACACTTGGAACAGCCAATGAATGGAATCCACGGGGGAACTCGGCCAATCCGAGGGACAAGCTAATATATCTGTAAACCGTAGAAGACAGTCTGCGTTCTGGCAGCACTGAGCATGACGTTCCACCGTGTTCATTGGCCCTCCGTAGAATGCCGCGATTGGCTCCCCCAGCTGCATTACGGGAGAGCAGAGGCTCCAGGTTTTTTAAGGTACTCAGAGCAAGAAGTAAAACTACGTCTACAATTCATCTAGGATCAAAACTAAAATGTACAAAAAGAAAAAAAGAAAACAAGCACGCACAATGTTTAAAACATTAGTCGAAACACACGTCTAAGATAACGTCGAACGTGAGTTACAGAAAAGAATCAAAGAAAAAAAGCTGAATAGTTAGCAGGTGCTAAAGAGTTCCGGGAGTCTAATCAATTTTGTAACGATTAGAGTACAATGTTTGACACCACGTAAAAAAAAAAAAATGTGCCACATACGGTGACGTACCTTACATATGTTTGCGTGGGTGTCAAAACAATGGCAGGCTCTCATCGCTCAAGTAATTTTACATAAAAAACAACGAAAATCGATCATTGAGCAACAGCAACGACCGTGAGTTTATTTTCCTGCAGAGCGCGGAGGAAGCCAATTGGTGTCGAACGATATAAAAATAACCACGAATGACGAAGCACAAAAACAGTAATGGTAATGAGGTAATGTGTCTCGTCATCGCAGCCTTTCTGCCCGAGTTTCCGAACCTAAATCGCTCGGTCACGCCGACTTTCACTGTCTGTGCGTTCCCCAAACGACCGAGTTGCCCCTCTTGGTCCTCGCAGGGGGTCTTCGTGTTCAGCCTTGTGCAGTACCGACCCCTGACGTACATCGACTACGTGTACCCCTGGTGGGGTCAGCTGGTCGGATGGTTCCTGGCGCTCTCCACCATGCTCTGCATCCCTGGATACGCGATCTACAAGTTCATCGTCACCCCCGGGGATCTACGCACGGTACGCGGCTTCATACCGAGCGGGCCCTGCACCGCGATTACAGCGAAGCTGTTTATGGCTAGGGTTCCATGGATATTTCGTGTGCGTCAACAAAAACTCAGGTCCCGAAGTTGATGCAAAATCGCTTCATACTGTGCAAAAGCTTATACGTCTCATCGCTTGGTTATGCATTTTCAATAGATTAGTTATCCATAGGCACCCTTTTCAAGATCACTCGACTCTCAGGTAGATAATAAAGGTTCCTAAAAAATTTGCCGCTATGCGACCGGCGTCGGCCATGTCTACGCTCGCACCATGTCGTCATTCCAAGCGCTTGCGTGTCTAGCTTCCTTTCCTTCCGCTTTCCCGGGGTGGCGGTCCCGTAGCGCGTGACTATTTTCTGCCGGGTGGCGCTCCAGTCGCGCGTGTCTAGTTTTCTCCGGCTCCTCGGGGCGGGTCTGTGTCGTCTGCTAAACAGCTTCGCTGGCCATCCATCTTCACAATATGGAATAGCTCATGATTTTTTTTTATATATCATTTTACTTTACCCTATCCACGATGCGCGAGCAAGAAGGAGTTCTCGCATATCGTTTTCGCCATCCCGCAACCCTCTCCGCAACCCGCTACGATACCTGCAACTCTATAGTCAAGGTCATTGGCGCGCAGGCGCAGTAGCAGGTTCTTCGTTGCGGAGAACTTAGCGGAGGGGGAAACGCAGTCTACGAAAACTCCCCTAATAGCTCAGAGACCGGAAAGTTCAGGTCCAAGTCCTGCCTTCCGCCACCTTGTTGCATACCATTTACATGATTATCGAGTAAATTATGAGCTATGACCAAGTCTTAACTGCTCTTAGACGAAGTACACTCTAAGAAATGCCTGCGCCTCTACTTACCCGCAAAACACTCAAAGAGCCAGTCATTGCGATCTACGAAATCAGCTCAGCGAATGATGAGGCGGAACATCTGTTTAGACCTAAAAATGAAGTCTGCGCTGTGGCATTACGCAATGCAAGCATGACGCTTTGCATTGCGTAATGCTACAGCGCAGACTTCATTTTTAGGTCTAAACAGATGTTCCGCCTCATCATTCGCTGAGCTGACTTCGTAGATCGCAGAGATTGGCTCTTCGAGTGTTTTGCGGGTAAGTAGACGCGCAGATATTTCTTAAAGTGTAGTAATGCGAGTACTCATTGAGAAGGGTCAAGACATGAGACACTACTTTACGGGATAGCCTCATTAAGATTCCCTCTTCAGTGTAAAGTACCCTGGCGTCTGTACCCTAGTTCCTTCGGTTAATAAAGTAGATAAGCGGTTCTTTTTTACTTCAAACGTGTGAACGCAGATTTAATTGTTCGCGTAAAGTAAACAACCTTTTGCTTACTTTTAAAACTAAATCACGCAAATAGCAAGGTCCTCTGTAAGCCTGTAATGTGAATTACAAGAAATGCGTGCAAGTGCTCTCTTTTATGTTCATGTAAAGTTTCGCGTTTGCAATGCACCGAAAAACAATGCGCTTTTTTTTTTAGAACAGGTGACTTGGTATTTCGGTTCTCTCATCTTTTCGTAACGAGTGCTGCCACCCCTTGTTAACTGCATAAAATTATATAATTAAATAAATCAGTAAACGACAATCTTGCACACAGCTCCAGATTTCTTTTCAACCAAAAACATATTTCTGCTCTAAAAAAAATTGGTATTTAAAAAAAAAAAAGAAAATTGCTTTTGCAGGAGAAAAGTTTCTTTTACAAAAACAGCATTATCTACGGAAGAGATTTGTATTTTGAAAATTATATTTAATTCAACAAAAACAACTAAAATTTAGATAATAAATTTTGCTCTCTTCTATCTTAGCTTTAGGTAGTTCAAATCTTCACAGAAGCATATCGATTGCTACCGTCTTACATCCTTGTGGTGTAAAAAAAATACAACAGAACATTTTTTGGAAATGTTAGGCGTCAATTATCCGAGATCGTTATATTTAGGGCATGCACTTTAAAGAGCACGTATCCGACTCGAATTCTGCGTCAGCTTTCGGCGTAAACTCGAGTCCAAATCTATTAGACGCGAGTTCTGCGTCACCGCTCGATCTACGCTCGGGTCCAAACCTGTTGGACACGAGCCTTTCATCGACCTTCGGGCGCGAACTCGTGGCCAACCACAACCTCGCCCTGGAAGCGATGCCCGAAATGTGGCGATATTCGATGTCGCTTTGTGAACGGTCCAATCCAACTGTGCCACCCTCTGCTCGTTCCCTCCCAGCGGTGCAAGGAGCTGTTCCGGCCAGACATCGACATCAGCGCCGAGATCCGGGCACGGAAGCACCGGGAAAGCGGCACGGCGGCCACGGCCGTCTAAGGAACGTCCCTTGACCGCTTGCACGCGGCCCTTGCCTCCGAGGGAACGGGGGCTACGAGTCTTTGTATATTCGCCGAACCATCTCCCGCCAAGGGATCTCCGGAGGACGACGATGACGTCACGCTGGGCAGCCTATCTTGCGCGCATGCGCGCCACACCAAAAACCAAGATGGCCGCTAGTTGAGTATTGCTTCGTCATCGTCCCAGTGTCCTTTGACTCGTCCTGCTGGTGAAAGGCCCTCGGCGTTAATCCCGAACCTCCCGTGCGTCGAACGCCAATGGCGGTCGTTGCATCGTATAGCTTTTTTTCTTATTTTTTTTTTTAGAGCAATGTAATATGCTTCTACGCTCGAAACAAAAGTGTGTGAGTTGACTTTCCTGCACTACACGGAGGCGGCCATTCACGGCGAGCAATAGACGAATCCCAGAGAATCACGACGCTAAAAATATGATTAGTCACAAAAAAAAAAAAAAAAAATTCTGATTTTCCTTGCACGCATTGGAGTTTTCCAATCTCATAGTATACCGAGCTTATCATTCGCCGAGATCGTTCTGCCGTTCGCCGTGATTGGACGTCTCTGTGTTCTGCAGGAAAGCGAACTAACAGACCTTTCTTAGAGCGTGCGCCTAGTCGAGACAGGTGTTGCGTGTGTCCCTGTGGCCTGTTGGCTGGCTGTGTTTTGTGAATATCGGTTCTGAATCGTAATTATTGTTTTCATTTTTTTCAGTATAGGCAATGATGTATTTTGTTTTCTGTATTATCGCTTTTCGGTTCATACTTTCGAATGCTATACTGTATTATCCAAAGAGTGCACAAGTTATTTTCGCGGCCTAAAAATCTCATAAAACACATACTTTTTTTGTTTGTCATGTGGGTTGTTTGAGAAGGGCCCTGGACGTCCTCAGAAACCAAAACTTACAGCGAAGAAGCACTTCCCACCCGGTACGTTCTTAAAAGAAAAAAAAAAAAAACATTTAGGTGAACTGCCCATTGTTGAACTCAAAATTGATGACTTTGTGGTTTTCTCATCCGTTCCATGTAGAACCGTGAACACGCCATTATATCTAGCCTTTCATGCATTGTTTGTCCTCCATCACGCAACCTCGGTTGATAACTATGCGAGGTATACTATAGGGAGGTTGTCATTTTCCCTGTCACCTGGATCTCTAAGATTCACTTTTTATTCACTTTCTCTACATCTCACGCACAACTACTAAGTATCAAAGTTCACCTAAATATAACTTAAGCGTTTTTTTTTTTTCTGAACTTTACATAATAACAGCATAAAACGCCATTTCTTTTTCGTCGATATTTTTTTTTTATTATCACGGCTTCAACTGGATTACAACTCCATTTAATTCTGTAATCGAACTCTGTAATCAAGCGACTTACTACAGCCTAACCCAGTCACACAATCTAAAGTGATATGTGTGAGTTTCACGAGCACAATCCCGCACATGTGTTTTCTACAGGAGCTCGCTTGTTGTGTAGCGTTTTCTCTTAGATTTGCGTGTATCACAACTACAATGAATATAGTGAGATATCTGGTGTTACTGCAAGGTGCAAAAGTTAATATATATATATATATATAACACTTTCCAGACCCTATGCGTAATTGACTGTTCTATAGAGGACGATCTTTTACAAGAAAGACAGATACACCAAAACAATATCTTAGTGTCTACCAATAGCCTTTTCTATGGTCGGTATTGCTGTAAAGTCTATGATATCCGATGAAGCTGTCTCGTAGAACTGTCCACGTTAGCCGCGAAAGGAAAATGAGGGCATTAAGACATATCTATTTTAACTAAATATCTTTTAAAAATAAAAGATTGTACTAGAAGAAGAAAAAAAAAAAAACAAGATGGCCTGTTCACTTTAAACTTTTAAAAACTCGACTGCCTTGTTTAGTTATAGGCATAGACAAAAAAATATGCCTATATAGATCAAAGTCTCAGCCACACCAATGTAAATTTTTTATACCCAAGTTTTCATCGCGTCACAGTAGGTAGTACGAAAACTGAGAAAGATTTTATGGGTAAAATTTAGCAATGCCAGCATATATTTTTTTTTAACTTTGACTAGCACACAATGCGTCATCTTGCAAGTTAGCGATAAATACCTCAACCTTACATTCAGAGCACTTCACTTTTCAGAAGCAGCCTCCTAGATGAAACGATTGCACGTGATTTAGATGAGAATAAACGTAATGCATCACATTCATTTCGACCAATAATTCCAGCTCTTGTCAGAATACAGCCACGTTCTATCATGATCATTTATCGCGGTAGTTTGTTTTATTTGTTTGCATTTGATTTAGCCACTCTTTTATTTTAATTCAGGCTTTCTAATCACCAATCACAAAAAGAGCGGCTATAAATAAACCCCCAAAAAAAGTATTGTTGTCGATTTTCTTTAATCGACAGAAACCCAAACAGAAGTAAACATATTGTACGAATATCAGTTATCAAAGTTGTTGCTCTCAGAAGGACATTACGCGGTACACGCAATGAATATTTGTAAATGCTTTAAACTACAGTCCAATTTTCACGCGTGTCATCGCGTAACCTTCACACGCCCCACTTGACAGCGCGGGAGCACATTCTCTGTTCGCATGTGTCGCACATCATATAAAACACACAGTCACAACGTCTTCCATGTTCTAGAGGTCGCACCGGATCTGCCCCGTTGGCAACGCGGCTGACACATGACCGCTCTTCTTTTGTCCCAGGGTACATCCAGGAAGGACTGTTCGTTCACCCTTACCCGTACCGGACTTTGCCGGCTTTTGCGTGGACGTCTCTTTTCATATCAACCAGAAACCAATATATCTGCTCTCCGGTGCAGCCTTTTTGTAGAAACATCGATAAGCCACTTTTAACTTACCTTTCTTTAGAAGAGTAGCGACAATGATAAGTGCATTGTATACACACGTTCGTACCGGTCAGGCAAGTTGCCGGCTATGTATACCGTCTTCCAGACTCTTCATTGGATCCGTAAAGTGCGACCCAAACGTCTTCCGAAAAATGTCTTCCAAGCGAGCGAGTGAAAAAAAAAAAGGCTTGATTTCTTTGGTCTAAGCATAGACCAAAGATGGCTACGTTTTAACGAATAAACGACGCACGGAATCTGGAAAATGTAGAAGCGTTTAGCAGACACTAATCCGAACGTTCGAGACAACACCAAACAGAGCTTGTCCGTTGGCAACGCTAATTGTGCAGGCTGGGAACGTGTAGGCTGTGAGTCTCATCGAGTGGCAAAGACGTGTTTCACACGTTTCGCGAAGTCACTCACCACTTGACAAAATCAGGCAACACAAGTTCGTCCAATATTTAAGACATGTTTTCAGCATGATAGCAAGAAAGCAGAGGTCCGCTGCGTTGGAACTGGCACAATTCATGTAAAAAAACGGAACCGTCGAATATTATCTGAAGAAAAATACCAAAGTAAGTGCCAATATTACCTTAGAAGAAAAAACGTGAGCAAGCTGCAAACGAAAGTGAAGAGACTTCTCTGACTCGACCAGATATTTTTGAAGGGGAATTGATGCCACGAGACAGCCACGACTAGCGAGTTCTCGTCTTACATGCTTCCATATTTTTAAGAATCCACGTCTTCCACGAGGACCTTCCATGGAACTTCGAAACAAGCGGAAGGAAATCAAAGTTTTTGGAGAAAAAAAAAAATATCCTAAATTATCTCGATGTTCTTCCACGTCGATGTCTGGAAACCTTGCCACGTCATCTCTCGACAACCCTCCACTTTCTATTCTGTTCCATCTGAGCATGTCCTTGTAATGTTGTCGCTGCTTCCTTACTACGACGTTCCAAGTGAACAATGTTGTACTAGAGTGTGCAAGAAGTGGGGAGTATTATAACCAAGTAAAAAAAAAAATTCCCGCTGAGACGCTTGCGCTTGCGAAACAAACAAACAAACAAAAAACAAGTGTCGTCATTGTTACAGATTTGAACGCAGCGCTCTTTTTATCATTACTGTTCATTGCGCGATTTGGAGCATCAAGCTCTTCCAAACCCCAACCTCAAAACCGGCTTTGCGCAATAATAACCTGTCGCGCACTCGTTGAACGTGAAGATGGATGGCTGGATTCATACGACTAAACCCTTTCAAATGGAGCGGCGGCTCGCGCCACCTAGCCATAGAAAGCGTAACTAAGTAGAACCCTCAAGCGTGCCAGTGTACGCTGACTTTTGCGATGTTGCGAGCAGGCACCAAAAATGGCGTGGCTGTCGTGTTTTATTTTTATGTATATGTTACGCGTTTACACCGAGCGCGTCAGGGAACTAGCGCTGTACACGACACTTTTCCTGCTTTAGCGTCTACCCAAACCGTGCTCTCTGAAACCGGTGCCAGGTTACCATCGTACGCGTGGACTCGTCGGGTCCACGGGGCGATGGTAGTGGGCCGCCAGAGCTCGAGCACTATACTTGATCTGAACCGTATACAACATTCAGACAGGCGGCCGGCGCTCTGTGGTTCAGTGTGACGCTCGAAGTTTCGGTTAGGCTTAAAAAAAGATATGACGCTTTGGCGCGTTTCTTGGAAGCCCCAGCGTATATAACCTCGATTTTCTGCGAGGCAGAAAATCGATGTTTCATTCTTTACCAAAAGTGCGAGGGTATATTGTACGCGTTCGCAAGTAGGGCCACTGACAATACCGCCTCGAAGACAAGGCCTGTGCGTGACGTCATCGTTCATGGATCCTCGACCCCCCTAAGCGGCAACATGTCGAAGATCGACGAGGTACACGCCGCCAAGTGAAAGACGCGTGCGTCTTGGCGTCACTAGGTGGCGCTGTGTGGATCCACCAGGGATGACGCAGCGGAAAAAAAAGCCCCAGCCTTGTCTTTCAGCCGGTATTGCAAAGAGACGAGAACCGGAAAGGGTCTCACACTCTCGGATAAAATCCCTCACGAAATGCTACAGTCCCGTTCGAAAACTTGTTAAACGTATTTTACATGTATTTTCGTGCTACCAATGTGCCGTCTTGATGTTTGTTCGCGCGGTATAAAAATACTGGTGTTGTGTGAAGCTCCTTATGTCCGAGGTTTGGTTTTTATTGTTATTTTTTTTTTCTTATTATTGTGATTTTATTTCGTCCGGACCACTGGTTATGCTTGGGTATATGTCGGCGACATATTTAGTGCACTGTATCGTTATTTTTTGCTTGTATTATAAAAGCTTCAGATCTAGTTACTGTGAGTTCGTTAAAAGTGCTCATGTGCTTTGAATCGTACGTTTGAATACATTAAGTTCTCTTCGCTGTGTATCCCATTACATCAGGTAGGTTGTAATAAAAAAAAAAAGTAATAACTCCCAGCATGCGAAGGGATCTGCTGGTTTCGGAAGTGTAATAATAAACTATATCTACGAAATAAAAAAAAAACTGTGCAACTGTTCCTCAAATTATTCAAATCCGATTCTTTGCAAGCCATAGCAGATCGAAATATATGTACTATCCAAGCGACTCGAAACAACTTTGAAAGCATAACTTACTTGCCAAAACTATTTATTTTCTTGCAGTTCTATAACGAATAACCATTTGGTATATATTAAAATATTTGATAAAATTGGGGTTTTGATTTGTTTTCTTTTTTTACTTTGTGACTGAATTGTGTTTTAGTATCGTCAATTTCCATAGTTCAAGCAATATGTCCTTGAGTGTGAAATTTTCGCGGTCCAAGTCTGTTTGTATTATGTGTAAACTGATCTAGTGACGTCATCTTGCCCTAGTATAATAAAGATCGTTAACTCATTACTGCGAGTCCTCTGTCGTCAGTGTGAAATCCCTGCGTCCTGCCTAAGGAGAGATAGGAGAGAGAGGAGGGGGATATATGCAGGCTTGCATGACATATGCTTAGCAAGAGAAACCAGTTATTCCATTTTATAGTCATTGATAACTTTCATGGAGTAGTCATACAAGTGCTTCTGTTACTCTCTGAAATACTAAACCTCTGGGAATTCTCACTTTTGTTCCCTTCAGAGCTATGCAAATCATTGATTTTTATTGGTGTATTTCCGCGAAGGCAGCTAACTTGAAGGGACACTGCAATGAAAACATAATTTCTTTTTAAGGGGACACGTATATATATATATATATATATATATATATATAAGTCAAAGATGCCTACTGTCGGAGTTACTAATTCAAAGTTTATTACGACGTTTCGAGCGGGGACCGCTTCACCTGATGAAGAGCGGTCCCCGCTCGAAACGTCGTAATAAACTTCGAATTAGTAACTCCGACATCTTTGACTTATTAACTTTTCCCGGTCCATTGTTTTTATATTTACCTTACTTTATATATATATATATATATATATATATATATATATATATATATGGGTGGTTTCATCTCAAATCGTGCAGGCAAAAAGGGTCGAATTTTTAATTTCGATGAAAAAAATATATGTTATGGCGCCGTCTCTAAAACCGCAGTCGACACAAACCGCAAGTTCGTCGGATTTTTTGTTCTCGACTTATGAATTTTTAAAGAGGCCGCGGCGAAAAGCAGTGTTTTTCACACCCGTCGTGGGTCGGATGTTTCGCTTGATCTCCCGCCATGGATTTTCAGTCCACATTATATTATCTTTTTTGGAGCACTCTGTGGACACATTTAAAAGGCTCCAATACCATGAAATAATTTTAGGCCTTTTGCTTTTTTTCTGTAAAAATGTCAAAAACGCCTCCTCGGTCAATTGTTGACGAACTTTGACAATTAATTACTGGCGATCTACTTGGGTTACACCGATATTTTTTATGTCCACGGAGAGCCCAAAACACGCTATTTATATTTATAATAAAATGCCTTGGCTGTATAAAATATCCTTTGCGGTACGTTTACGTTAATGTTATGCAAAAACCAAAAAGTACCATTTTTGAAATCGATTTTCTCAAAAAACCCATTTTTTATTTTTTTCATTTTTTGTTCAAATGTAGATATGATTGTTGTCTACACAAAAATCAAGCCTAGAAAGTGTATATTTTGTTTGTATGTTCTACATTTAAGCGTCAATATCGCACAAAAACGTGTTTTTACGGCTAGAAATGGACTTGCGAATTGCGCGTCTTTACAAGTTGGAAATAGTTTTTTTTATTTTTTTTCAACGTTCCCACATAAAAATGAAATACAGTATTTCCACCCTGATATATTTATTGATTATTTAAATTTTATTATAGGCGGCAAGCTACATCGGAGGAGTTCCAAAAAGAGAAAGCGACACTTCTTAACAGACCAGCAGGTGTCGTAAATTTTTAACGTGTAGGAGTCGGCAGACGTCTTATTCATTCGGGGCCGTCATTGGCCTGCATGAACGTCCCACCCTTTCAGAGCCAGCAGATGACCACGACCTTTCGCGCTCGTTGTGTTAGATGGGACGGCCCGTGACAGTAAAGCGAGCAGCGCACCCTGTGTCACGAGGAGTGAAATGGTACGATTCTGTCGTTGACGCGGCGAACACTGACAGTCACCCAGGAGGAGTCTGTCAGAGTATTGCCCAAGGGAAAGCAAAGGAATCGTTGCCTGAAAGGATGAGGACACCACGGCCTTACAATGTCGACGGTCAACAACTGTTCTGCCAGCCAAAACAACGCCGCGTGCGCGCTAAAACCGGCGGCGCGGGACAGAAATCCCGCAGACGCACACACGAAGATGGGCCGGTTTCGTTAGGGATGTGGGGAAATTTGAAACCAGCCATCCGTGCATGCGTGAAACGATACCACATGTTTGCCCTAGCTTCGAGCGCCCTATCCTTACCTTGAAACGGCCGTGCTCTCTCTCTCTCTCCGGGGAGATCCGATAGCACCGAAGGGTTATCTATTAAACTTGAGGAAGAAAACGAGAAGGGAGTGTTTAATAGCGAGTTCGTTTCACGGCACTCGTGCCCACGCGTGCCCACTCGCAGCGTGGAATGGGTTCGTTTCGGCCGGCACTCCACGAGTGGTTGCACTCTCCGAGTTCGTTTCAGCGCTGACACCCCACGCGTGCATGCACTCGCTGCACCGAGAAAATCGGGAGTGCGCCAAAATGCAATCCCGTCATGCCTCGCTCCGGTGGGGCCGGCGAGGAGCGGGAGCAGACGACGAGGGTTCGTCTGCTACAATGTGTCGCGGAACCGAACGGAAAAAAAAAAAAAAAAAAGAGAAGATTTTTTTATAGAAATCGCGTCCCGCGGGCAACGAAATCAAACGCGAGCTTGAATTGTGAGCGTCTGCTATTTCAGGAAGGAAGCAATTGACAACCCGTGATTTATTTCAGGTTTTAAATCGCTCTGTTGCCGCACAAACGCTGAAATATGCCAGTGTGTAAAGAAATGCTCAGAACAAACGCAACAGCGGCCCCCGAGATGTCTATCACCATCCGTGTGCGGGTGAAAAATTTAACATTTGTCGACAAAACTCCCCCAGCAGAAACCTCTGACTGCCCAATAAGCATCAGAGAAAGCTAAAGATGGAGACTTTACCCGAGGATTGGGCAACATCATCATGTTTAACGTTTACCTACGTCAGCTAACTTGCCCCGTCGTATTTTGTTCGAGAAAGCTCTCGTTCTCGACGCCCTCACCAAGGCTAATATCTAATCCTGACGATCCAAATCGAAAGTCCCAGTTTTGCTGGATATTCCAACAGGCTAGTTTTAAGCCGTACCCTTTCAGTGGTTCACGAATAATACCATGCTCAGACGGATCAAGCTTCTGCTCGGACAGCATCATCAGTTTTCTTCAGTGTAAACGGTTATAAGAATTGAAAGATCGCAACCAGCTGCTTTGTAGACAGCTGGTTGCGGAAATTTACGCCGTCTGTAATTATCTCTACGGCAGCCTAGCTGCTTGAAGTCACCGCACCTATAAACTACAGGTTGCAGCGACCAACGTTTGTAGATAAACGTTGGTAGCGACTGCATTTCTCGCATTCCCACGCATCACTCCGAACAGAAAGGCTCTAGTTTCGGTTTGAAGTCGGTACCTTTTCTACAACATAGATGGCGGCAGCGTCAGTCTTCTGCACTCGGTGCATTTGGCGAGTTCGTTTGAGTAGTTTGAGTCCAGTTTTCCGTGCAACACTCCGTGAGTGCGATGCATTCTGGGAGAGAACTCGAACGGTGCCAGTGCGTGTGAAACGAACTCGCTATAAGTTTCATTATCCCCACCAACCCGCTCGTTCTGTCCTTATAAAGGGTTATCTCTTTTGGAAACAGCAAAGCCCGGAGACTGACATTAAAACGAGCGTGTTGGTAAATATACTTGTGTTTGTATTCTGCCCGGAGACTAGTTGGGTCGAAGTCAGCCTCCTTGTCAACTATAACCGTTTGTGAAGAGTGGGCTTCTCCCGAGATGAAACGTTAGCGCCGGCTGACATGTTCTTTTGAAAAAGGGAAGGGGAAAGAGAAAGAAACTACCTCGAAAGCTCCTCTCCCGATATGAAGCTTGAAGCATAGTCTCGGTTACCTTCTCGCGCATCGCCTGCTCGAATCTATTCTTCACTTTCTTCCGTACAGCCACTGTTCCGCACAGCCGTCGTGGATGTGCGTAATAGAGGGAGGAACAGATTCGAGCATCATCTGGACGCCGTCATCATGCCAAACTTCAATGCCGTGGGACCGACTCGTGTGAGTTTCTTCGCCCCGCTGAACTTTGTTTCTCGGGTGCGGTTTTTTCTGAACGTTTTCTTTTGTTTGCTTTTGTTTTTCAATGTTTTCTTACTAACTGTTTGTTAGCACTGTTCAGTTGTTGGGTTTATTTCGTCACAACGTAGCGGCCTGGCGGTGATGTAGAGAGCGTGTTCGCACGCATTTGGTTGTGTCCCGTTTAGGGAATGCCCGGGGGAGTTGGTTTTTGTTCTTGCCATGTGCGGCTGAGTTTTCCCGTCTTTATTAAATTATTGATTTTTTGTTTGTTTTACCTTTACGTGCCGTCGACTTCTTTGACTCTCCACCAGGCGTGGACCTATCGCCTTGCCACCGCTCGAACCTAAATACTTTTTTTTTTTTTAACGCAATTTTCGTTAAGATTGGAGTTGGGCAATTCAATTCCTATTTATTTATTTTTATATCCTACCCCTCTCCATGTCACACTCTCTGTGTGTTTCGGACCGTTTCTGTGTCACCACTTTTGTGTATTACGGAAGTGAAAGGACATTCCCTGGTGACCTGTGCGATGTGCGGTGAACAAGCCCCAGTGTTTAGTTTCGTAAAGAATTGTATATAATATATCGACGGATGTGCTGACTTTCTTTGTCTTAGTAATATGACAGCTAATAGCTAGTCGTGCTAGTTTACATTGAAAGGTTTATAAATCGAAACAATACAACGTCTGTGCCTTTTGGTTATTGAAAGTCTACTAGGCCTGCTCATTTGGTTAGATATGTATCTCATGGTTCCCGCTCCTATCAAAACATACATAAATATTCAATACCACAAAATCCGTTTATAATTGATTACAAAATGCAGAAGAAAATTCAAGAAAACTTTTTCACAATTCATAGACACGCATGGGTCGCTATGTCTGACTTAGGTCTTGCAAAACAAAGACGTCTTTTTCCGATATTCAGGCCTAAATATAAAACATGCAAACAAAATATACACTTTCTAGGCTTGATTTTCGTGTAGACAACTATCATATCTACATTTGAACAAAAAATGAAAAAAATAAAAAATGGGTTTTTTGAGAAAATCAATTTCAAAAATGGTACTTTTTGGTTTTTGCATAACATTAACGTAAAGGTACCGCAAAGGATATTTTATACAGCCAAGGCATTTTATTATAAATATAAAGAGCGTGTTTTGTGCTCTCCGTGGACATAAAAAATATCGGTGTAACCCAAGTAGATCGCCAGTAATTAATTGTCAAAGTTCGTCAACAATTGACCGAGGAGGCGTTTTTGACATTTTTACAGAAAAAAAGCAAAAGGCCTAAAATTATTTCATGGTATTGGAGCCTTTTAAATGTGTCCACAGAGTGCTCCAAAAAAGATAATATAATGTGGACTGAAAATCCATGGCGGGAGATCAAGCGAAACATCCGACCCACGACGGGTGTGAAAAACACTGCTTTTCGCCGGGGCCTCTTTAAAAATTCATAAGTCGAGAACAAAAAATCCGACGAACTTGCGGTTTGTGTCGACTGCGGTTTTAGAAACGGCGCCATAACATATATTTTTTTCATCGAAATTAAAAATTCGACCCTTTTTGCCTGCACGATTTGAGATGAAACCACCCATATATATATATATATATATATATATATATATATATATATATTCTTTTAGTCACACTTACGTTACTAGGCTCAATTTAGCTGCAGAATGTGGAGGGCGCAACCCGCTAAGCCCCGCCCCGTGCTTACAAGGTGCTCACATCTCTCATTGGCTGGAGAGATGATTGACGTGTGAAACGTTGGTTGTAAATTTATATCTCCGTGCCGTAATAGTATTTTAATTGAATATTTTTTTAATGTTTGAGAAGGAACTAATCAAGATAGAGTCATTATTATTTTCAAACGAATTCTGAGATTGCTTCTCCATTGGTTTGAAACGTTAACAAACATGGCTGCCGACGCGTGCGTAGTGATGAACGAGCGTAGCTCTCAGAGCTCGTTAATTTGTATGAGTGCGAGTCGTTTTGAGTTTACAGAGGTGTTTAGGGGAAGGTCTCATGAACCGACGTAGTTTGCTGTAAACAATTGTTGCAAGTATGTGCCTTCGGAAGCGCTGTGCGGATGCTTGTTTTCGTAGCGGGACTGGCCTAAGCCTATGGAGTCCCACATGCACTATTTTGGTTGATCTGGCTCGATTTCTTTCTTTGGGCGTGTTAATGCTGGATAAAGACGTTGGTTCCAGTAAAAGCGGACTCGCGCTGCTTTGTGAATTGTGCGACAGTCGTGATTGCGATCATGGTTTCGTTACCGAGAAGATGCCTACACGGGTAAGCGAGCCACTGGCTGGAGGCAATCGGGCGCTCGGCTCGTTTGAAGTGAATCCAGGTGTATTCCCGTCATTTCGAAAGGCAAGTAGCTCACGTTTTGCAGTGCACCGGGCCTGCGAAAGCGATTAATATTAGTTCACGCCTTAATTGCGCGTCATGACGCTCTCTACCCTTGCTCGAGGATGACCGCGAAAAGAATTAACACAAACATAAAAGCTGAAATGACTGCATATTTATTTTGTTGCTTTCCTCTCGGTCGCTTTTTACCGCACATCGACAGATGCTGACAGACGCTTGCATTGGACCGTCGCTCGCGTATGATGGAACGCTATACTCCGTTTCACTTTGCGATGTGCCGCGATAGACGCTACGAGCTACACGAGCCTACCCATAGTTCGTAGCTTGTCACGTAACTTCGCGCTCCCCGCGTCGTTGCTCACAACCAGACTTGTACGTAATCCGTTACAAGTAACGAAATTACTTGTAATCCCTTACATTTAACAGTAATTTTGTAACGGATTAATTACATATTTTTTAGAGTATTTTTAAAGTAATTCCCTTGCATTTTTGACGTAACGAATTCCTTGTAATCCGTTACATTTTTTTTGTCAGAACCAACCCCCCCCCCCCCCCCCCCCCAAATCTAAGTGAAGATTTTTTTTTTCTTTTTTTCATTTTTGTAAAGTTGAGCGCAGTGACACTGTCACGCGAATCGACCAGCGCAAAGAAAGGCTTGGCACTCTTCAGTTCCGCAAAGCCTTTTTTGCAACACCCCCTGAATCTATCTTTTTTTAGACCCTAACATCAATATGAAAAAATCCAAATGAACAATTTTTAATCCTTTTGTTTTTTCTATGCCATCGAAGACGGGGAGAAGATGATACCAAGTGATTGTGCGCCTCTTCGTGAAGCTCGAGGCGGTAAGTGCACTGAAAAGAATTAAAAATGTCCTTCTCGGTTATAGTGACTACGACCATTTCATAATGTCACAACACGAGACAACGCTCCCTCTACCCTACCCTTTTTGTGAGTCAGCTTTTTGCGAGCACTTAGAAAATGGTAACAGTTTTTCTTTTTCTTCCTGTCTTCACCCCAGCAGGACGCATCTTATCTCAAGCAGATATTTTTACAACTAAAACATAATGGTGGCTGACGTAGACTTGATATTCTGGGGTTGAGGAGAGAGTGAAATTCATGGAGTGAGGCCATAGCGCGGCTTACTTAGTACTCTACCCTTTGCTGCCCGTGGCATCAGCGGACGTCTATCTATAGAACACTGGAGTAAACTGCAGTCGGTTCGTGCTCCGTGCGTTTTTGAAAGGCACCAAGAAAGGTACTCACGGCTAACGTGAGTTTACATTTCCTTGTTTTAACCAACGTTCTAATTAATTGTTGTTATGAGTGTCATTCTTTTTCTTTTATTACTTATATTTATATACTGGAAACTCTTTTTTATTCACCAACGTCCCAAGTGACGCTCGAACTGTTCAGAACACAAGGAAGAAGAATATCGAGCCAAACCTAACTTATTATATAATTATCACCTTACTGTTACAACTATGTTTGGCTATAGATGACTTCCACAGCTTCGCGATTTAGACAATGGAGAATTTTAGTAGATCGGTCCGATGACTCCGATAACGATATTCGATACTTCACCGCCGTCTTTGCGCATGCATCATATCGTTATCGGGAACCGTTATCGCGGGTATTGGAGGTACCGGAAGGATCTACTAAATCTCTCGAACAGCATGCAACGGCTGCAACGCCGAAGCTTTGATCTACATTCGAGGTAGTCCTTCCCTTGTTTCGCTGAAAAAGCTCAATGCAGAGTATGAAGCATTCGTGAGGAACAATATGGCACTCCCATCCAGTGCCTCAGCTCAAATGGTGTTCAGCGCAGTCGACATATTACACAGTTTTAGTATAGCGTTGCTGGATCTTACGTACGCAAAACGCAATAGTATAGCGTACGCTAAAAATGACCTGCTCGGACCGAATTTAGTTGTGCGTTACGTTTTCGAGTGAACACCGCGCGTGATCTTGGTTAGATTTGCTAGAGCCGTAGAATTCCGCGTGCTTATAGCGCAACAAGCGCAACCATGCTCCTGGAAAGAAATATTGAAAAAGAAGAAGTGTCCAATCATTTTATTTCAGATTAAACCAAGCCACAGCTGCCTCGTCAAGCGCGCTTTTCTGCGGGGTAGAGTACGAGTGCGTAGCCAAATTCGATCACGGAGCCTCCGTCACCCGTCCCGTGGAAATGGCACCTTTTATCAATGCTATCGCGGAACGAAATTCATGACCCTGATGTCCAGGGCATAGCGAGAAGTTCGGCGATTTCTTTCAGAGTCGTTCGTCCGTCGGCGATGAACTGTGGGAATAGGCTTAGCGTTGAACAGATCGCAGCGTCGACGCACATTCCGAGCGGCGAACATTTTCACTTTGCACTCCTTCAGCTGCACGGCGATCTGATTCGACCGCGGTAGGTCCCAGAAAGAATCGCCGAGCTGAACACGACGCAATTTCACAGAACTTCGAAAACACCACGTCGCCCTTGCTGCGCCAGTGAAGGCAACCGCCATCTTTAAACTGGCGCTCTCGTTGGGTCCGAGATCTCTCGAGAGCGTCCCGCGAGGCCCGCTAGCCAACAACGCAAAATCCCCAGCGTTGCGTGCGTACGCAATACGCAAGCCCTTTTATTGCGTTCTGCGCATGCGCACTCACGACCCGCAATTTCCTTGCGTACGCAAAGCTATAAGCGTATGGTCCACTAAAACTGTCTATTGAGTAACAAATAACGCAAAATGTCTAACGAGACTTGCGAGAGCCAGCTTTTGCTCGAAATACTCAAGGTCATTAAATGGAACAGGCTGCAACAATGGGAACTTGTATAACCCTCTTCCATTTGTTTTTTACTTGAGGACAATAATGTTAAAAGTAACGCCACGAAAGTAACGGATTACTTTTTGGGGTAACGGTCACTTACTTTTATGGGAGGGTAATTGTAATTGTAATAAATTACAATTTAGCCTTGAGTAATTGTAAATGTAATTCCTTACTATTTTTCAGTAACGTGTACAAGTCTGCTCACAACCGGAAGGGCACGTGACACCCGCCGAGCTATGAATACGGAGCGCAAGTTCGTCTGCTACTTTTGCAGGGGGTTGTGGTGACGTCAGAACGCCGAGCTCTGATTGGCTTGCTTTCAGGTCTACCCACTATCCTCCAATCAAAGCCAATCAGAGCTCGGCGTCTCTCTGACGTCACCACAACCCCTGCAAAAGAAGCAGACGAACTGGCGCTCTGCATTGGCTCCGTTGGCGGTGGCTCGTAGCGTCCTTTGCGGTCCGTCGCAAGGCGAAACAATGTATAGAACGCCGCTTTTATGGTCGAGCCTCGCAACTGTTGTAAAAGTTTTTAGACGGGGGCGGAATAGCAGACGGACGAAGGCGAAAACGGACGCCGACGGGTAGCGTTCGTGTCCGCGTCCTACCGGCATTGCAAACGACGGTAGATGGTGGTGAAATAGCAGACGATGCCGAAGGCTTTTTTTTTTATAGCAGGCGTTAGTATCCTACGCCGGACTAGACACGCCGAATATCGGGAAAGGAAAACACCAGGCTTGTTTGCGTGTTCGGCCGAGTAGCCAAGCCAATCCAGGAGTAAGGGGCGGGGCTATTCATTTGTGGGCATCGCTTAGAGCGGGCCGTAACTTCCACCTAAATTGCGTCTAATTGCGTAAATATTGCGCGAAATGTTTAAAGTGATAACGTTTTGAAGTTCGTGTCGCAGAAAATTCGGCGTCGGCGGGACCCAGGGCTGCGAACACAGAAAGTCAGAATTTTCCTAGCGAACGCCTGAAATTTCTTTATTTCTGCCAAAAGTTCCCTCGCTCGTCCCAAATAATTTCATAATACTAAATACTGTATTCGTTTTTTTTTATAACTTTCATTTTTGCGGTGAGAGATATATTATGTTGCCTTTGCGCCCTGCATACCTTTCGGAAAAATAAGTTCTTCGGGTCAAAACCGCAGCCAAAGCAAATCTGGTGAAGGGGAGCATTACCGGAAGGTTCATAGTGAGGAATGAAACCCTATCTTCCCCTGAGATGTTATGGACGCCATCAGAATTAACATGGTACTGCTTAATAACTTCAATACCCAAAACAAAAGGTGTAACACAAGCGAGAGTTCTCGTACTCAAACACAGGGAAAACGACATACACTAACTATCCTTTCGTGCACGGCATTTCACAAAATATTATTAGTCATGGTAAGTCTGTATCTCCTGACATCGCAGTATTTCTTCATATACTCAGGCCTTCTTTTACAGCAAAACTGTTATGTGCTATGATCTTTAAAAAAAAGTGTCCATAGATGTTAACAAAAAAACTTCAGTTTAAACGGCGCTCCTTCGTTTCGATTGGTTGTGGCAAATATAAATAAAAAGAGGGGCCAACTCGTTTGAGTCAGCCTCCCTTGGCATTATTAGATAGTGATCCCTTGTTATCATCTACAATCACCGACTTATCTCAGCTAAGGGTGCGCTGTGACGAGGCTGAGGGCAGAACGCGCCGATCTAACCTTCTTTTCTTTCGCTTACACGATGCTGATAAAGAAACTTGGGCTCGTTATCAGCATCGCTGATAAAGAACCCCCAAGTCACTGTAAAACCTAAAATAGTCATTTACCACGTATACGTATACCAACGACCAACAACAGAACGTGTGTATCGACTTCACGTTTTGCAAGAACGTATCCGAAGTCAAAATACAACTAATCGGTTTACCATAGTGACAATGAGGCAATGATCACTTTAGTCCCTAAGAATTAAATAAAGACCGTATAGATGTCGTATTGTCGTAAAGATAACAGCTTCGCCGGTCCTCCTTCGTCCCGTGAAATGAATAAGTTCTACAATTTTTTTATTAGGAGCAACAGCGGCGCTTTTGGAAGGTTGCACTTGGTTGATCCCTTCCTCCATAGCTTTCACGGGGGCGATAAAAACAGATGAAAATTGATTCTGCAGACAAAAAGTTGTTCGAGAGCTCCTCGGTGTTTCCAGATGGTCGCACAACAAACCGCCAAACGGCTCGAAGGAATAGCCTAAATGTAGCCAAAGCCGCTAAACTTCGATGTTATATCGAAATTAAATCATAATTGACCTACAAAATTTCAGATTTATATGTTGCGCAAATTTTGCCACAAACTAGCAAGACTTCCCTTATTACCACACATACCTAAACATTACCTTAATCTGGGAAATTTCTCTCGGGTTGGCAGCCCTGGCGGGACGTTAAAATCCCATAATGCAACGCACGAAGTTACGTGTGACGTCAGACCTAACTGCGACATCATGACTCCATCGACCCGCAAAACGTGGCGGGAAAATTTTCCGCTAAATTTAGCAAAACGTTTCATCGCGCCAAACTTATCGGAACATTTCCCCGCCAAAATTAGCGTAAAAATTTTTCCGAAAAAAGTAACGGAAGTTTCCTGGCAAATTTAGCACGCAAACAGGGTCATGACGTCACAGAAACGTGTGACGTCACGTGACGCGTGACGCTACCGACTAGGCCACGAACACACACACTTGCAGGGTTTGGGAGCGGGCGCGGGTCTAAATAAGAAAGCTTTGCGAACGAGGCCCGAAAACCCTCTCGCTTTCCACACTTAAAGGCGAAGCTTAAGTTTTCCAAGTTTTTTTTTCTTGTGGAAAAATTACAAAACAAAAAATAAATGTCCCATCTATGCTCTTTAATGCTTTTTTTATTGCGGTGTCGTTAACGTACTCACACATAACATAGAAGACACGATGCTCACTGCAACTGCGGGCACGCCTCAATCATGTTAAAATCATGTTTGAGTCACACATATAGATGCTTAGAACATGTATCCAGACAGCTTTTGTATGACCAATGTGGCCATCATACAATGAAGGCCTCGGACGGCGTCTGCCAACTGTTTTTTTATACGATGCATTAACAGTGGGATGTTGAATTTACGCAAATTCAAAATTCCACAAGAGTTAGGACAGTCCTGTGATCTAAGAATCACAAAAACACAAATGCTATAGGTTTTTGCAGCGTTCAATGCACCATTAGAATATATACTGGATATGGTTTATTTGTAAGCCATGCAGGCGAAAATCAGTCCACTTCCATCTGGATTATGGAACTGGAAATGAGGCAGTTTAGCTGGATTCCAGCTGGACCCAGCTGGACCCAACTGGACCCAGCTGGACCCAACTGGACCCAGCTGGAATCCAGCTGGACTACCTCATTTTCAGTTCCATAAGCCAGCTGGAAGTGGACTGATTTTCGCCCACCAAACTCCCAAAGTACCCAAAAATCTTTCACGGTGGTGTTTCACATGATGAGGGCTACTGCTATAGTAGCGAACTCTCCAGATCAAATCCACTTGACCAAGCCGGGGCTAGTAGAGACCAGTTTTCTGCAACAGGGAGAAAATGTAAGCGTTCCCGTCGATCTTTGGTGCACGGGTGTCTGTCGCCGAGGTTTGCACTTACGAAACTTATGTCCACGAGCGTCATGTCGAACACTCCGAAGATCGTGGACGTTTTGAAGGTTTGTTTGATCGCTTTCTTCAGACCGGTGTCCGTCTGGACGGCTACGTGATTCTCGTACACGGTGACAACGGTGAAGATTTCCTCTTTCTTCCCCCCGGTGGTGGGCTTGGGCAGGACGCACTTCACCTCGTTCGCTTTATCACCAGCACTCTTGGACATGGTGAAATAGCACCTGCGCGAAAGAGCGCGTCGCGTAAGGTCAAGCGGCTGCCGAACAAAAACACCTAAAAAAACTTTAAAAAAACACGCGATGCAAAAAAATAATGGCAGCGACCTTTGTTTTTGAAGCGCTATAATGGGCATGAAATGCAATATCTAAGCACCCATAGTTTCAATTTGTTTAGAAAATATTGAACAGTCGTTTCGGCAAGTGAAGATGACCCTGTATGTTTATCCATTTCCCCGCTAAATTTAGAGGGGAAACTCACACTTATGTGAATCTAACCCACATTATTCAATGCGAAAAAAAGTGTGAGCCGAGGAATAAAAAATGTACGCGTCTTAAAGTTAACATTCTTAAAGATTTTTTTTTTTTTACTTTAATCTAAAACATTTCCGGAAACATTGCGATGTGTGTTGTTGTTAGGTTGAAGTTCTTATTTTAGTGCATGCGTCAAGACGTTGATGTCGCGTAAAGTTGGGGACAGTAATCTCCACTTTATGAGAGTTGAGGAGGAAAGGGGGCGGGGGGAGGGGGGGGGGGAGGAGATAAGGACAAATTCTATTTCTATCTCGAAGTGCGATATCATTGCTTGCCTTCTATTGAGGTCAACATTTTCACAGATGTCGAAGCCTTCATAAAGCACTGTGGCTAGAACCTCTTCATCTTGTGGGCTCGTTCTATTACTACAGAACGTCGTAGCAAAAACAGCTTTGCACAGCTGTAATACTTTCCCAGGCTGAAGTAAACAAACAAAAATCGCCAGAATTGCGAGTTAAAACGTACTTTTGATATGGCTTGCCAAATTATTGGGCACTGGAGAAAGTCTCACCTGCGCTAAATTCCAACTCTTTTAGAGTCCTAGCTCACACCTGATCTCACAACGCCGCCTTCTCCTTCCACACTGTCAAGTTCGCCTGCTTTGCCAACGTCACCATGGCAACGAAGCGTCTATTGTATGGACGTACACGAGAATGCAACCTCTGAAGCCAGTAACGGCAGGCTTTATCTTCGGAAAACCGTCTGCTAAAGTGAACGTTTTATCAGGCGCCGTCATTCTGGCCCGGTCATACCAGAAAACTCATCCATGCAGAAGCGGGGGCCAAAGTGGTTGTGCTGGCTCACTACGGGCGGGGGGAATGGTTTACACCTACACCGGTCTCAACTGGTCGTAAGCCACCACAAGAGGCTGAAAAACCGGTCTCATCTCGGTCGTTTGTAGCCGTACACAAGTGTGAAAACGGGCCTTTAAATGTCGGGCGCATCCCATAAACGAGTGCTTAGCCGCGCCTGTTTACGTCTATAAATTTACGGTTCTACAACAGTTTCGGAGTATGTCAGTCCTTACTCCTTTCCAGCTTCAAACTCAGTTGCTCGGAACTTGACGTGTCCGCCTTCGCTCAGGGTTGGAGTCTCCGGTACGTAAAAGCCATTCTGGAACATGGAGAAACCACCCTGTCACATGAACATCTCGAATAGGGATGGATAGATGAAGACAAACGGCTGATCACAGGCGGAAAGTTTCCTAAACTCCCCCTTCCCTTCTCCCCTCTCTCAAAATACAAAATATCCCTGTAAAAAACTTTTTTTAATCGCAGAAACAAGATACGTCTTGCCGAACGATCAGTTTCAACCAAATTGTAGAGCTAGATTGGCGGTACCGGGATGGCAGGTTTGCTGAATCCGCTCCTGCTCTACCCACAAGTTGGTAAGGACCGTCTTTATACTTCTGTGAAAGACGATTGCACTGGTTCGCTAGTGCTGCCGAACCCACAAGCACTATGGGTCATTGAATAATGGGTTAAAAAGCGCGAACAAACGGGGATAAAAAAGAAACACGGACGACAGGAAGCGCCTGTCTTGTCGTCCATGTTTCTTGTCCCCGTTTGTTCGCGCTTTTTAACCATTTTGTTCAGTAATGGACCAACCAGCCCAAACCCAAGTTTTAGTGCGTGTCATTGTTGGTGAATGTTTTGATGTTGTAGCGCACTTATTACTAAGCTGCGGCGACATTGAAACCAACCCCGGCGCCGATACCGTTATACTAGAGCAAATCCTTTCGGAACTAAAAGGAATGAGAACAGACATAACCTACCCCAAGCAGAAAGTTGACCATGTTGAAGTTTCTATAATTCCGGAGCTTACGAAAAGGGCTGCAGAGTCCGAATGAGTGATATCGAGCTTCTATCAGTGCATATAGCAGCTCAATGAAAAAAGTTGATCAACTAGAAAATCGCAGTCGGAGCAATAACCCAGTTATAAAAGGCATTAAAGAGAATTTTTGTGTGTATGTTTATACAGCCGGAAGTTAGTCTGCCTCAGTGGGCGTCTGGCATCTCAGGAGGAGGAGGAGGGAGAGAGGAGCACGAGTAGGGGAAATGAGGGGGAGTGGAGCGGAAGGATGAGAGGAGGGGACGACGAGTAGCAGAGGAGGAAGACGGGGAGAGGAGAGAAGGAGGGTAGGAGGAGAAGGTACGCAGGAAGGGGGAGAGCATACCCTTCCCTATGTATCCTCCCCTCTTCCTCCTCAAGAGCTGCGCTCTAATTTCGCGTTACAGAGATTTGTAAATGTCTTCAATTTTTTTTCTATACTGTCCAACTAGTGCCACTAAATAAGCGTAGTTCATTTAGTGGCTCTAGCCCAAACAATCAGATGTTAGAAATCAAAGTGGCCAGACTGAATATCGGAAATGGTCTATTTAATGAGATTATCCTCTATCCGTCCCTTGATTTTAGCCCTCCTTCCTCTAACCTCCTTTTACTGTGTTCTACTGAGAAAAATTTTGTCGTACCGTTCTCATCGAATCCCAGGGACATGAAGAAGTTAGCCTTTTTGCGTGATATCACTGAGTGACCGAGTCCTTGACATTCCATACTGACAAGCTCTGGAGCTTCAATTCCGTTCCCGCATATATTACACTTTGTGTCCTTCTCTTGGTGTTTGACCTTCTCCGCTCTAGTTCTCAAGACCATTGTCCTTGCTTCAAACAATAGCGCACTTCCTCAAGGTTTATCAAATATTCCCTTCTTTTCAATATTAGCTCTTTCCCGAGTGAGTTAAAACGCGGTGGCGCCAGTGTGCAAATAGCCCTTAAAGGAGCTGTGCAACAATTTCAGGGCTTTGCTTAAATAATTGTGGAAGTTGATGTCTGACACTTCTGCAGTGAACTACAGAAAACAGATTTTGCCTGGATACCCTAGTTTTTATTTAAAAAAATGAAAAAGATCCAGGTTTCTGCCGCCTCTCAACTCGTGCATCGTCTTCCGGGTCACGTGCACAGTGACGTCACTTGAGTAGGCGCGGAGTTCCGGAAAAGTTCTCTCTTTAGAGCCATCAGCGAGCAGCGAGAACTCATACGCTCGCGACCGCGTGACCAACCGTCCTTGTTCGTCCGGCGCTGTCCCCCTCCCCCTCCGGCTTCTGGCGGCTGTTCGGGGTTTTGTGGACCTAGGATAGATGGCGCCACTAAAACTCCGTATAACAAAAGTTTTGTCGATGATACCAGGGTTTTGACACATTTATATATATGTTGGAACGACAAGATTTATAAAAAAGTTACCTTTTATCGAGCAGGTATTCGCACAACTTGCTATCTTTTTTACAGCTACCCAAGTGACGTCACGCCGCTTGTTTCTCATGGCCGCCGCTCGTGGCTGGAGGTCGGGAAATATTCCAAGTTTTGCCTCGCTATTACGCGGCGGAATCGCAACATTTCGATGAAAGGAGGTGTGTTTTCTGCCATTTGTGACACAGTGAACAATATCAAAAGCAGAAAATGACAATTCTTTCAACGTTAAAATCGTTGCACAGCTCCTTTAAACACTTCCAGTCCTGAACTAGACGGCGGGTTTTGTAGCATTTACGGAATCAAATCTACGCGCTCTCACCGGAAAATGGTCGCTTATAGCACTGTAAGACGTAATTTACTCTTATAATCAAAAAACGAAACAAAACGAAAAAAAAAAAAAAACGTGACCCGGAAGTGTGCCAGGGCTAGCCGATAGATGGCGCCACTGACTTTGTGGCCAAACAAAAACGGGCGAATACCCATTTTTCTCGCCCTGTAAATTTACATGAGCGTATAGATATATAGTTTCGTCTGTGCCCTTCTCTTCCAGCTGGGGCGCGGTAGAAACGCCCCGTGCAAGAAGCACTTTCCCGGTATAGGGCGACATTCGACTCACGGTAGCAAAAACGAAGTCGGGGCGATCGGCGACCACGTGGAATTCGTAGACCGTGCACTCCGACTCCAGCACCAACTTCCCGAGTCTGTCTGGCTGCTTCTGGTCTTCTTTGAACATCGGCTGGTTGTCCGAGAAGAACTAGACGGAAATAAGAAGCGAGTGTAGGCTGATTCAGGCACTTGCGACTGCTTATGACTTACTGTCATACTAGGATCTTTGGGCCGCCAAGCGCGTGTCGCTCGTATGGGCAGCGCGTGCTAGCTATTGCAAGCTTACCGGGTATATTCCCCGCGCTGATACCAGTCGTGACGTTTCTGTCTGACATTTCTGAAAATGGTAAGAGTGCGCGTGCATAGCTTTGACACGCGCTGAAGTTGCGCGAAAGAGGAGATTCCGAAAACTCCTAGTATGACGTCACGCCTGGGAAGGAGGGGCTTCGGCAATACTTTAAAAATTGATTTCTGCAGCCTTCGTGCACCAAATTGAAAAATAATATTGATATTCGTGCTTTTGCGGAGCCCCTGGGACGCTTTTTCATATGGTAGGAGGATGCGACCAAAACCCTACCCAATCGTCTAACCCCTTCCAGTCTTCATACGAGCTTTGGGAGTAAGCACTGACCAGCTCCAACCTCGATGACCGGCTCATGCTTGTGTCGGGGGCTGTGAAAGCAGGGAAAGCTCAAGGCGTCCTGGACTAAGGACTTCTCCCCATCGCTTTCTCATAATAAAGATGTTTATTCTCCCTCTCTCTCTCTCCTGGAGGCTGAATGAAGGTCACTGAATTGTTTTTTCCTCAAATACAGGACTGCTTCAGTTTCCCTCTATTAGCTGTGCGGACTTGCCTAGAATGCGTATACCGTACCTGCATTTCTCGTCCTCGGTCAATGAGCTCTGCCTTCCAGACCCGAATACCCTCCTTTAAGCGATGGGCGCTGGGCTCCGCATCCTCGAAGTCCTTGGTAGGGTTGTACCTGCGTTCCACGACCGCCGTGACTTCGTCACCCTCCTTTTGAACCGGCCACTTGTAGCGCATGTAGTTGGGTTTGGTTGAGGTCTTGGTAATGCTCGCGAGTTCGAAGTTGAACCTGTTGCAGGGGAGACAGCATACTTGAGCCTATCTTAAATACTCTATTCAAGATACTGTATTTCAAAAACCTTCGGTTGTATTTCGAAATATTGCAAATGCATTTCGTGAAGAGTATAATGGCTACTCTATATTAAGTACATTTCTCACTCTCTTGTACTCAATATCTCAAATACATTTTTCAACCTTCGAAAATATTTTTAGCCGGAATAATCTACGGAACTGGGACTCGTCATACACCTGGGCAAAGTTGAACCGATTTCAGACTTGGACGCAAGCGACCAAACACAGTACAGGAAACGAGCACGAACAAAACGCAGTCTCCGAATGGCTACGGAAGACCAAATGGATAGCCCCAAGCAGAGCGCCTTTATCTGTCTTCTTGTCCGGGATTTTTTTTTTTTGCAGCGGAGTTGTTAAGGGTTAGTTTCCTCAGTATCGTGTCCGACAACAAAAAACTGATGACACAAAACTCTGGACAACTACCGCCATCTATGAACGTCGGCGACAACCACACAAACGGCTTGCCGGTTGTCTGATTGCCGCCGTCGCTCATAGATGGCGGTAGCTGTCCAGCCTTTCCGCCCTGGCTTGCCGACTTGCGGCCGGCCATTACTTCATTCCCACCGTAGTACAGCTTCGCTGGTCTTCTTTCTTCACCAGACTGGAAAGGCTGAAAGTTTTCTCCCCCAATTCGTTTTTGAATGGCACGTTACGTCTGGAATTTGCAAAGTGCTGGTGACGTCATCCGGATTTTACACCTTTTGTCTTAGCTAGAGTGGCTCCGTCAGCGGAAGATTGCGATGCCAACGCTTGGTATGGTCGCAATCGACCATTTTCGGAAATCGCCCGTTCACGAAGTTCTGATATCAAAATGCGCAAGCACGTTTTCAAGTGAGCGCGAACCCTCCCTCGGCCAAGCTGATCCAGCCTAAGAGCCGCAAACAAAACCACGAAACTTCAAAGAGCCGCGGGAAGGGGGGGGGGGGGGGGGGGGGGGGGGAGAGGAGGGGGGGACAACCTTTTTCTAGAGCAGCAAACGAAACTCGAACTACTTTCAATCTATCCGAGTCAAAAGCAGTCCAACTGTACTATCTTAATCACAGTTAGCGGGAACGCCGGAGCGCGTGGCAGCGGGCACTATCAGAGCGCTCTACCGGACTGGCGCGCAACTGCTGCGCATGCGCATCGCGCGTGTGGCGAGATTATATTCTCGTTGCGCGCATCACGTCATCTGAGCGCTCGTCTGTCGTCTGCTACGCGCGTCGTCTGCTACGCGTATCGTCTGCTACGCCTGTCGTCTGCTACGTGTGTCGTCTGCTACGCCTGTCGTCTGCTAAGCGCCTCGCCTGCTACGTGTGTTGTCTGCTACGTGTGTTGTCTGCTACGGCTGTTGTCTACCATGCGCATGCTACTGGTGATAGCAAGAACTTTGGCGTACCCGAAAGGTGGTGAACCCTAAAATGAAAGCTCCTCCAATGTGCTCATCTGCTTTCCTCGTTTAGTTTCAGTATTTGTTAAAGCAAATAAACATTGTGACTTTTTTTCTTCTCGCGTCAGTCTGCGCCAGCTTCGCCGACCCCGCTTCCCGTGATGTCTAAAGCTATCTCAGGCGCGGTGATCATAAACTAATTGTCGGCCAGCGCGTCTGCATCATTAATTAACGTGGTCCTGACTTTGATAACTGCATTTATAGCTTATGGTTCTTGTCTTCCTTATTGTTATTGCCTTTTGGCCTGTGATAGATGTGTGTTGGTGACTGTGGGGTGCAGACGTCTAAGATTTCTGCCCATAAGGTTTGCTGCAGCCAACTGCTGTAACGACGACGTTGTGTCAGTACTGTCGGGTAAGAAAAGTGCAAACTTTATTGCTGAAGTAAAATTGAATGGCTGCTACCTGCAGTCAAAGAAAAATCAAGTCAACTGAAACAGGCTCAGTAACGGGTCATATCCCTGTTTAGCTCGACTACAGCCGCCATCCTTGGCGGCCGCGTGTCGTAAAGACTGGACACGAAAGACGCGTCTCCTTTCAAACGTTCCCATTCTGCTTGGACTGCGCCCCACAGCTGGTCTTCTGTGGCGGAATAAAAGGAGTCCGCACCATGGCCGCCTTCATTCGGCCCCACACGTTCTCAATGATGTTGAGGTCCGCGCCCTTCGGAACCCATGGCAACTCCTCTATGCCGCACTGCCGCAAGTGGTCCTTCACGGTGCGCGCAGTGTGGATGGGCGTGAGATCTTGATGAAAAAGGAAGTTCCCGTCGGGGGGAAGAGACCACTCCGAACGAAGCCTTTTATCCAGCCTTTTATCAAACGGAATTGCAGTAAATCACGAGTGTGCAGCGAGAACGCAAACGAACGACGAAATATTTCCGCAACGAAAACAATTATCAAGATCTACGTAGAACAGCTAGCATACTAAGCAGGCCTTACCGTGCGCCGCGGGGTCGCCACACGCGCAAAAATTCGTCTTGCCTGGTGGAGAACGTCGATTCGTCTGAAAAGACGGCCCGGCCCCAGTCATCCGCCGTCCACGACGCATGTCCCATCGCAAAGCAGAGCCTTGCTTTTTTGTTTGAAGGAGATAGCAGGGGCTTCTGCGCTGCCATGGCGCTATGCAGGGCGGCGCTTGCCAACCTCCGACGAATTGTCACGTCCGAAACGTCCAATTCCAGCTCCTCTCGGATTTCCCTGGCCGAAAGAAAGGGCCCTCGACGACAGCGGCAATAATGTAACGGTCCTCATCCTTGGTCGTTGCTCTTGGGGGGGTTCCTCGAGGTGTGTCGTGGATCCGGCCTACATAAAGGAAAGCTTGAACGATCCTATTAACCGTCTTTAGAGGCCTTTTTACAAGGGCCCCGATGGCCCGCTGCGAGTGCCCTTTCTGGGAGAGCTCGATGATCAATCACCTGTCCGCCTCTGGAACTCTGGCCATGACGAGGTGCAGCAATCGTTCTGACAGCAATGCAAAGGCTCCTAAATTTATCAAGCACACCGCATGCGGGGGAGGGGGCCTCGAATATTTTTTAGATAAAATATAAGAAACAAAAAATGTATGATACTGTATCATGCATCAAAATATTCGCATGCTTGTCGCATGCCCGTGGGCTGATAAGTTCATCTACACGCATTTTAACCCCTGTGCTTCATGCGACATGCTTCGCGTAGAAGACGACGCCCGTAGCAGACGACGCGCGAGCGCTCCGATGACGCGATGCGCGCGATGAGAGCATATTCCCTCAGCAGGCGCGATGCGCATGCGCTGGAACTTGCGCGCCGGGCCGTTAGGCTGCTCTGATAGTACCCGCTGCCACGCGCTCCGGCGTTCCCGCTAACTGTGATCAAGGTAGTACGTAAGGTACCAGTAGCACAAGACTGTCTACCAAACCGCAACCGTGTCTTTCTATCCTTTAAGAGAAGTGATCGGGAAGGGGGGGGGGGGGGGGGGGGGGGGGGGGGTGCAGGGACCTGCGAGCCGCACTTCAACGCGCGAAGAGCCGCATACGGCTCGCGAGCCGCAGCTTGGCCACCCCTGCTATAGATCCTGCTGCCTTCATTGAACTGCAGCGGCCTAGATTGGGCTTCCTCAAAGCCCCTTGGGGGCCTATTGTGGCTTGACTTTGGCTCCCAAGCTCGTCCAAAAACGTTTCTTTAGTCTCCTTCCAAATGCACAGATTAGGCTCGCTCCATTCACCTGCACCTCCTGTACCGGTGCAGAAAAGTGCAGACCGGTGTACTTCCGGCTGTATCTCGATACAAATACCGGAAGTACACTGGCCTACACTTTCCTGCACCGGCTTTCCGCCAGGTGGAGCCAGGGATTGAAAACGATTTCGTGGATTCCCTATGGAGTTTCCTGTGTTTTCCCCTTGACATTTCTAATATTCTTTGTACAGTTTGAAAGAACAGGCGCTCCTCCTCGCCCTTGGCTGGGGAGATAAAATACTCGCTCTTGGTTGTTGATCAGCGACAGAGGCTGCTGTCCTCTAGCCAATATTTTTTTCCTGACCGAGCACGTGTGTCGTTCACTCGTGTTCTCATGATCAAGTCTGAGTGTCTGATCAAGTTCTAGTTCGGCTGTTAGGGATATGCAGTGCCGGACTAAGTGCCAAGTGCGCCGAATTCGCTCCATGGCATATGTTACAAACTTAATGCGGAATACGTCATGAGCCGAGCCAGCTGCCAAACTAGAACACGCCGATTGCCATGCTTACAATACGGGAGTCCCCTTGTTCCTGAAATCTTTCGGTACCCAATAAGTTGCGAATTATTTCAAGGAAACTTCGATTGCAGCCTAGCGAAGTCGCTTCTTGAAAGTCTTAAAGATCACAGCAAAATTCCAATTTCAGAGAAGTCATCACAAATAGAGCACCCCTTTCACTTTTTATTATTATAGTACCAGTTTGCAAAACTTGCCAAGTATCTTCGAATGCAATTCAATTACTTTTTCAAAGTATTTGTATTCAACTCAAGACAGTTCGTTCTAAAAGTAACTTGAATACTACTCTAAACACATTTTCGGAAGGGTACTGAGTATCCTATCTGAAATACTTTTGTATAGTATTTGGCACAACACTCGTTATAGATGACCTGCGCGGAACGGTAACGCATTTCTCTGAGATTCAGTGCGGCGGCAGATTTCGGGCCATTATCTCTTTTTATTTATTTATTTTATTTCGAACTTACTTCGAAGTTGCCTTGGGATAGAGTAGAGCGAGGATCACGGTGACGTCTCTAGAAACGTTCTGGGGAAACTGCATTTCATACTTGTCCTTTTTGATGCCAGTTCCCTTGAACAAATAAAAAGAAAATAAACACAGTAAACAATTTGTGCAAACCAGGGAACATTGTTAGTACAAAAAATACGAAAGACGCTGACAAATCTCTTTAATGCGAAATTAGAGCGCAGCTCTTGAGGTATTTTCATTTTGCGATACACCGTGCTAAACAATTGGAGAAGGAAATATATATATATATTGTTAGGAAGAAGAAGTGGTACCGCAGAGTGGCGCGCGCTCGACGAGCATTCAGAGAGCTCGGACTGTTCCCGGACGAATGTCACCCCTACTATCCATCCTGTATCCAATCATACCTCATTAAATCACCCTATATTTGTAACCTAATAAGTGGTGGAGGTGCGGCAAAATTCCCGACCTTCCCCTCCGCTCATCTGACCTGGAGCTGCGCAGCGGCCGCTTCACCTCTGCAACCATGCCCGATGAGAACGCCAACACAACGGACCAGCGGCCTCTACACATCAAGAATCGCCAACGTGACCCTCCCGATTTCGCCGGTACCCCTGATTCGGACGTCCAAGACTGGCTGAAGAATTATGACCGCGTGAGTCAGCATAATCGTTGGGACGACATGATCAAGCTCGCCAACGCTGTCTTTTTCCTGAAAGGCACAGCACTACAATGGTTCGACAACCACGAAACCGAAATCAATTCATGGGACGCGTTCAAAGCCGCCTTTGCGGACGTCTTTGACACACCTGAACGCCGCAGACAGCATGCCAAGGACAAGCTTTCCAAGCGGTACCAAGCCGCTTCTGAATCTTCGACCTCTTATATCGAAGACGTACTCCGCCTTTGCAGTCGCGTCAATGCAGCTATGCCAGAGGACGAGAAAATCAGGCACCTCTTCAAAGGGTTGTCCCAGCAACTATTTTCTGTCGTCGCACCCAAATCGCCTCCGACCGTCCACCAGCTCATTGCGGAATGTAAGAAGTACGAAGAGCTACAAAGCGGCCGGATCCTCAACGCTTCGTTTGAACGCCTCCCGGAAGTGTCTGCCCCATCTTCCGCCGGTGAGCTTTCTACTCTTATACGAAGAATCATTCGCGAAGAATTACGCGAATTTGCGGCTTCCTTTCGTCCCTCCGCCGACATTTCACGCCCACAAACCGAAACTTCTAGCGTTCAGCAAGTCATCAAGGATGAACTTCGGGCTGCGCTTTGCCCCATCGCACCGGTTCCTTGCCCTCGCGTCCCGCCGCCTGCCTTCTCGCCGCCCATCTGCGCCTTGCAGCACGCATCCCCACACCTCTGCCCCGTGCAGCATTTGAATAACGTTTCCCCACCTCCTCGACGTTACGGACCACCCCGAAGAACTGAGGCATATCGCACCGAAGACAACCGTCCCGTATGCTTCTACTGCCACTCACCTGGCCACGTTATTCGCTACTGCCGCCGTGTATTCAGTCCGAGACATACAATCGCAACCCCACTTCTACTCCACCCTTCAACGACCACAACCCCAGCCGCACCTCCGACGACCGCCGCAACTGGAGTCCTCCCCCTTTTCCTGGTTCTCGGCGTGGCCGGTCCTCATCCCCCTACCCTCGACGCCGCTCTGTCTCGCCGTTTATTGATGCCACTGCCACATCTCCACCGTCAAACTAAACAACGCAGCCTGTCGTGACACAGGAGGTCAGGCTGCATCGCCGTCAACAGCCCCAAATCCTCCTTCTCTTGGCCCTACCACTATCGCCGTCGAAATTGGAAGAGAAAAAGTCGCAGCTTTAATAGACACAGGTGCAGCAAAATCCTGCATTTCTAATCAATTCCGTCGCCGTTTGCACAAAGTGCTAACTCCACCATCTCCAGGACATTTCCTTCGCATGGGAAACAGTGACCTCGTACAACCTCTCGGTCACTGCACTATACCGGTTCAGATCGGTGGTACTTCCTACATAATTCTATTCACTGTACTCGAAAATTGTGTCGTCGACGTTATATTGGGATGGGATTTTCTTTCGGCCACTGACGCGACCATTGACTGCGCCAGCCGGGAATTGCTCTTGAACTCTTCGCCGACTACTGACACCGCCTGTGAACCTTACCCCATTTTTCTTCATGCCAGTGGTGATTACATCTTACCTCCCCTCTCGGCTGCCTATATCACACTCATGCCGAACCGTCCTCTTCCATACACCTCCGGTCTTATCGAGCCCATCGCCAGCCTTGTCACAAAGAAGCCTGTCATCATCCCCTACTGCATCGCCGACACACTTCAAGGACAGGTTTCTCTCTTCATCACCAACACCTCAGTTGAACCCCAAATTGTACCCCGTGGTGCCCGCTTGGCTAGACTCACTACTCATATCTACGACAACTTCGTACCCCTTTCTGACAGTATTAACATTCAGACCTTGCCAGCCCCTCCGGACGCCAACATGCACGTTGCGAAGATTATAGACGCCCGCTTATCTGACGGCCAAAAAGAAGCTTCAACCCAGCTTCTTCTTTCATATGACGACCTCTTCGATTTCGACAATCGACCCCTTGCGCAGACGTCGGAGGTCTCCCATCACATCGAAACGGGCGAAGCCTCTCCCGTTCAAAGTCGTCCCTACCGAGTTTCATCGGCAGAGCGCCAGGTCATTCACGAACACGTCACTGATATGCTTTGCAAGAAAATAATTGAACCCTCATCAAGCCCCTGGTCGTCACCTGTAGTCCTCGTAAAGAAAAAAGATGGAACCTGGCGTTTTTGCGTAGATTACCGACGCTTAAACAAAATTACTTCCAAGGACGTCTACCCTCTACCCAGAATTGACGACACTCTCGACACTCTTCAAGGATCATCCTTCTTCTCTTCAATGGACCTTCGCAGTGGCTATTGGCAGATACCCGTTGCGAATATTGACAAACCTAAAACTGCCTTCATTACCTCCGCCGGCCTCTATCAGTTTAACGTCATGCCCTTTGGTTTGTGTAATGCCCCAGCCACATTTGAAAGAATGATGGACACTGTGCTGCGTGGTCTCACCTGGAAAATATGCCTATGTTATCTAGACGATATCATTGTTTTTTCCCGCTCATTCTCTCAACACTTGGACAGGCTAAAGCACGTCCTCGACTGCTTTCGATCAGCCCACCTCCAGCTTAACTCAAAAAAATGTGTCTTTGGAGCACGCCAAATCAAGGTTTTGGGTCACATTGTCAGCGCTGACGGAATTCGCCCTGACCCATCCAAGGTACAAGCCGTTTCCGAATTTCCAGTGCCCAAACATTTGAAAGACGTGCGCGCCTTCCTCGGTCTTTGCACCTATTTTCGGAAATTCATACCCGGATTCGCCCACATCGCTGAACCCCTGAACTCACTTCTCCGTAACAATGCAACCTTCCAATGGAGTCGCGAACAACACGATGCCTACCAAGCCCTCAAGACTGCCTTGACGACCGTTCCAGTTCTTGATCATTTCGTCCCAGGCGCCGACACGGAGATCCGCACAGATGCCAGCGGCCACGGCATCGGCGCTGTGTTGGCCCAGAACGTCTCCGGTGTCCATCGTGTGATTGCCTATGCAAGTCGTACGCTTACAAAATGCGAGCGAAACTACAGTATAACAGAACGCGAGTGTCTGGCTGTTGTTTGGGCAATTTCAAAATTCCGTCCTTATCTCTATGGCAAACACTTCACTATCGTCACTGATCACCATGCGTTATGCTGGTTAACAACGTTAAAAGACCCTTCCGGACGTCTTGGACGCTGGTCCTTGAAGTTACAAGACTACACATTTACTGTGCACTACAAATCTGGCAAAAGACACCTCGACGCGGACAGTCTTTCAAGATGCCCACTTCCCCCTGCGTCGCAACGTACACCTTCCGCCGACCCCGACACAACAACGGCCGTCTTAGACTACATCGACATTGCTGCCGCACAACAGTCTGATCCTTCCTTACACCCCATCATTCACCACTTACAGGGCTTATATCAGAACCCTCCTGCGCAAATTCTACGCCGTGCCCGTCTATTCCAACTCAGGAATGGAGTCCTCTATAGGCGGAACTATGACGTCCACGGACGCGCTTGGCTTTTGGTTATCCCCCGACAACTACAAAGAGATGTCATTCAAGCTAACCATGACGACGCAACAGCCGGACATCTCGGATTTGCCAAAACGTACTTCCGCATACGGAGTCGTTACTTCTGGACGGGCATGACCCGCACCATCAACAAATATGTTCGGGCGTGTCACGACTGCCAGACGAAGAAAAGACCTACCACCAGGCTTTCTGGTAGACTACAACCGATTCCGCAACCATACCAACCATTCCAGCGTATAGGAATCGACTTTCTCGGTCCTTTTCCTCTCCCGACAAGCGGGAACAGGTGGATCATTGTAGCTATTGATCATTTGATACGCTATGCTGAGACAACTTCTGTACCCGCCGCCAACGCCGATGAAGTTGCTAATTTTTTTCTGCACTCCATTCTCTTGCGTCATGGAGCTCCCCAGTTTATAATTAGTGATCGTGGCGCTCCCTTTCTCTCTCAAGTCCTTGAAGACGTCTTTCGGCTTTCTTCCACAGTCCACAAAGTCACAAGCGCCTACCATCCCCAAACAAATGGACTGACCGAGCGCTTGAACCACACACTTGCCGACATGGTTTCAATGTATGTTGCTGACCATCATACCAACTGGGACATCATTCTTCCCTACGTAACATATGCATATAATACGGCACGGCAGTCTACAACCGGCTACTCTCCGTACTACCTCCTCTATGCCCGCGAACCCTTCACACCTCTTGATACCATTTTGCCCTACACACCTGACACCTTGGTTCAGCCGTCCGCAGCAGAGATCACATCCAGAGCAGAGGACGCTCGCCAACTCGCTCGCATGCACACCCAGGAATCGCAGCAGCACCAGAAGCTACGTTACGATGCATGTCATCTGCCCACCACCTACGACATCGGCGACGAAGTTCTCTTGTGGACTCCCTTGCGCGCACCCGGCAAGTCTCAAAAACTCCTCAAGCAATTCGTCGGCCCGTTCCGTGTCGTCCGTCAACTTTCTTTCAACAACTACGAAGTTGCACCTGTTACCCCGCCCCTTGACCATCGTTCAACATCTTGTGACGTGGTTCACATAAGCCGTATGAAACCTTACTATCGTCGTGATACGTAAGCCTCTCAAACGCACCAGATGACCGGTGCCTGCACCGACGGGGCGAATATTGTTAGGAAGAAGAAGTGGTACCGCAGAGTGGCGCGCGCTCGACGAGCATTCAGAGAGCTCGGACTGTTCCCGGACGAATGTCACCCCTACTATCCATCCTGTATCTAATCATACCTCATTAAATCACCCTATATTTGTAACCTAATAATATATATATATAGTTACGTATATATATAGGTCACTCTCCTCACATACTGGTCCTGCACCCTCCTCCTGCGTACCCTCTCCCCCTCCTCCACACCCTCCCCTCCTCCATATCGTTTCCTCCTCCCACAGCTTCCTCGCTAAATTTCGCTGGAAAATTGACGCCCGGTGACCTCAACAGCAATTCGATTTCTCCGCTAATTTTAGCGGGAAAAAACAAATTCAATTTTTCTGCTAGATTGAGCGGGAAAATGGACGTCAGTGGACCTCAACACCAATTCAATTCCCCGCTAGCTTTAGGTCTGTGACCTTCCATAATGCAACGGCGCGCATTCAGTTTCCCCGCTAAATTTAGCGGTAAAACTCGTCATATGACTTCAAAACCAATTCAGTTTCCCCGCTAAATTTAACGGGAAAACCGTGACGTCCCATGATACAACGCGCACGGTTACGCCGATGGTGACGCCGCTCGACGCGGAAACGGGTGCCCAAATGACTTAGAGCTGCGCTCTAAAGCATTAAAGACGACTAGTTCGAGTTGGATTCATTAAAAATGCGGTCTGGTATTCCCCGTTTGCCATATTTTGATGCGCTATTCACTGCGCATGCTCAGAACGAGCTCATACTAGCACGTTTGCAAGTCCGGCTTCAGGGCGCTGCCATCTTGCTCGGCTGGGGTGCGCTCGGACGAGTCATAATCCGATTACGAAGCCTTGCTAAGGCGTCGTAACCGAATTATGGCCGCGCCCAAGCGCACCCCACTGAGTAAGATGGCGGCGCCCTGAGACCGTACTTGCAAACGTGTATAGGCTGCCAAGAAGGCAATCTTTATGGTGTGGAATGCACGTTGCATTCCCCATCACAAAGATTGCCGGTCTTGGTCCAACGCGAGCAGAATGGAAGGCAATTTATCCCTGGCTACCGTACGTTCACGGAAGTCTCTTGGTTTGTCTTTTGCACACAGTCTGCATCTGCATCATTCTGTTTCAGCGCTCAAAGCGGTTCGTCACTGTTACATGTTCCCATTCACTGATCACCACGCAAATGCTGCCGACCACTGGAGGGGCCTGTCTGACAACCTCATTACATTTTTACCTCATCCCAGTGGCGTCAAAACAGAATCGCCCCCCCCCCCCCCTCCCTACATCATAGATATTTTTTAGTAATGGCGACTCGCGAGCTCAATCGTTTGCAAAATTCTCAAAGTGCCTTTTTTTTTTTTTTAGATATTTCGCGGTCAAGAATTTGCCAGGTTCCGAGTGACATGCTAAATATTCATCACCATGAAATTAATTATTCGAGACCTCAATTATTCGCAGTTATTTTAAAATCACGAAATTTGCGAAAATTAGGTTCTCGCGGAAATGGACGCTTTTCCGAATTTCGGCTTCAGAATACATGGCTAGAAAACGAGCGCTTATTGGCCGCAAGTAGCACGTCAGCGACATCCTGCTGACTCATTGAGTTGCAGTGACCTCGTCAGTGGCGTCCCAAAAGTCGTTTTCTTCCCATCGTGCACAACCTTTCGCTCCGAGGCCACCCCAAACACGCGCTCTACTCTCTCTCTCTTCGACTATCGCGAAGAGAGAGGGAGGGAAACAGGTCCATTTAGTGTCCAACCCATATTTCGGAAAAAGGTGGATTGACTCGTTTTGTAGGAAAGTGACTCGATTGACGAAGTAATATTCGACATACGCCTGATTGGCCAATCTCAAGCCGCCTCTTCGAGAGAGAGGCGGCTTGCGATTGGCCGAGAGCGTCTATCGTCACCACGCTGACACCACAGCTGTGGTGTGCCTCGCCTTTCCTGAGCGAAAAAAATTGACTTAGAAAGTGGTGCGTCCCGACCGTTCACGTTTTTAATAAAATCTGCGTCGTGTGACTGTAATTTTTTGGATTTTTGGGATGCTTAGGGCCCGTAGATTCAGTTATGACTCAGAACAGACGATCGCAGAATCCGTGTTAGTGCCGATTTGAGCTCTTCCTTGTTTCATGCTGTCCGAACGCATCAACATGAGAGAAAAAAAATAATTTCACCACAGCCCAAAAGCGGAAGTGCTTAAATATTCGTTCTAAATAAACGTTTGTGAGTGTTTCGTTTTTAAAATTCTATCCTGTCCGGACTGTTTCATCCCCCCCTTCCTCCGAAACACTTCCGACGCCACTGCTTGGTCCCGTGTTATTAGTATTATTAACCTCAAGAATTGAGTTTTAAAAAATTTCAATAAAAAGCAAGAAAGTCCGATGAATGACCGCACTGCTTCCCACAATATAAAAGACAAATCCGCCGAGGCACTTCATGCAACGGTGCTAGGCGCACGTTGGCCAGGGGTACTTTGTTTTTAATGAGAGAATAGATTAAAGGTTCATTTGTTCCCTCATCCCAAGTGATGCAGGCCTGGCCAAAGCGAACCATACACATCCGTCTGAAAATGCGTCTTCAAATGGACCTTTCTATAATGCTAAAGAATGTATACGTGAGACGTCCCCCACTATAGACTCACCTGGTAGTAGACGTGGTAGCCAGATGCCTTTCTGGCTTTGTCCATCCAGGCACGTTGCTCCGTGGTCAGCTTTAAGTTAAGGTTCGGGACGTCCATAGCCACTCGACTGTCGTTGCGGGAGTTGTAAGGCGTATCAAATATGTTCAGTTAATTAGCCTATGTCCACGTAGAAGTCTTGAAGCACTGCCAGCGACCAGTTCCTGGACCCTGTCAGAAACCTTTTGACAAAGAAGCCGAGTGGAGATTCTTTTGTACCAGAGCCGATGCTGGCTTTCTATTAATCTAACAGGGGCGATTCAAATGTCAGGACAGACAAAGCTCGCTCGTGGCTACCCATCCGTCTACCGCATCGATATTCGTTTCCATTCAAGGGCGTACTATGGTGCTTGCTTCAGAGAAAGAGAAAGAAACCGGGCGATTTGTAGCCCGTTTCGCCCGTAGTTTTGGGCTCCGCGATTGTCGACTGACTGCGAGTGCATCATGCGCGTTTGAAATCTCCGGTCGTAGAGCGATCATAGCTGAAGTGTGTTGATGGAAAGAGGCAATAAAGTAACGCCTGGAATAGCTGACGCAATGACGGGAACGTTTTACGCGCATTCCTTGCTATCAGTCATCCAGGACTAAATCCAATGCGGGGAGAAAGTCGTCTGTTTCTTGCGCTTGCGCGCGCTGATAGGCTTTGATTGAAAGGACGGTGGGTAGACCTAAATGCTAGATGTTTAGAGATCTACCCACTATTTTATTCAATCAACCAGTAAGAGCTCGCGCTCTGACATCATCGTAAAATAACCCTTGTGCAAGAAGCAGACGAACATCCGCTCCGCATTGCAGACAATACTTGCACAAACACACACGCACACAAAAAGGTGTTAATAAAACAGCTGGACATGTTCATGCAGCTCCGGTGTTCCGCGCACTTGCATACAAGGGCGATAGAACTAGGTCACTCTGAGTAATTCGGTCATACTTAGTGCGCATGAGATCTTAGAAGCTTCGCACCTCTACGTGTCAAACTTGGACACAGGTAACTCCACTTCTGAGAAGTGAACTTGTCACCAAAAGTAAGAGGTTTTTCTTTTTAGTTGGCTGTGCACTCAACAAAAATGCATGGATGCGGTGTCTAGGGAAGTAAACATCGTCATCTTCCTTGATACCCAAGTATTGGGGCAACTGGTCTTTCTGCAGTGCCAAAAAATGCTAACGCCAGTCACCTCCTCCCCCTTTTCCTTTTTCATTCTCGCCCTCCCCCCCCCCCCCCCCCCCCCCCACACACACACACACAAAAATATTGTTTGTTTGGACGGGGCCAACATCCCGTAGTATCTCTGAAAAACCTGCCAAAGCTAGCGCACCAGCGGCAGCGGGACGCGAAGTTCGCGTCTCTTGCTGTCGCACAGCCCCGCGGCACAGCTCATGTCGTCCAAACAAAACTTTTTTTTTTTTTTGCAGTCCCAGCATTTGCTGTACTTGAAGTGGAAGTTTTCTTCCGGTTCCCGTCCGGTTTTGCACGTTTTATTCTTCCGGGGGGGAAAGCTTCCCTCCTTGGACGGAGACTCGGAGCGTGCTCATCACAGGGATCCGGACAGCCACTCACACGCCCTGCTGGCTACCGGCAAGGCTTCCGCTGTTGTTGTCGGTCCCCAGTGTCCCGAAAGCAAAAAGGAGAAAGAAACGACAGCATGAAGCGAGGAAGAAAGCCTTGTTTCCGTGCCTGACGCCCAAAGTGAAAACAAACTCGCGCGCCGCAACTTGCCCTTTTTTACAGCGTAAGTTACAGGTCAAGATGGTATAGCGGCAAATGCCCCTAAAGGGATTCATATATCCCTCCGCCACCTCCGCATCCAATAGCGTCCCATCGTTTCCGTGACGTCGTGGCCAACGCGGGAGAGGGTTTTGCCTTCCTGTGAATATTTACTTTATCTTTCGACTTTGACTTAGCGTTGTGGAAGCCACGAGAGGGAGACTAGAATTTTCCCCCTCCGATGGAAACAAATAGTGTAAAACCCTTTATTTTCGCGGCCCCTATTTTTCGCAAATCGGTCACAGATGACATAGTCGCGACCACTAAATTTCGCGAATTCCAGACGCCTGCATTGAAAATTTTAAGGATTGAAATTTTCGCGCGCCCTTAAATTTCGCGAATTCTTCAATTCGTGAAATTCGCGAAAATTGAGGGCCCACGAACATTAAGGGTTTTACAGTACGACTTTGGGGGTTAGGTTCCCCCTCCGATGGATACAAAGTCCACTTTCAGGGGCTCGGTTCCCCCTCCGATGAACACAAAGGTCGCTTTCTTAAAAAGTGGAGGTCGGAGACAAGTTGGCTTCACTCTGTAGCCATTATCTATTCATTGAAGCGGATCAAAGGGCGTTTTTAGGGAACTATTCTTTCGAGCTGCGGATGGATTTGAAACGGGCGCATCACGCTTATGGGAGGAGCGTCTCGTACCTCCTTTACTTGTAACCCCAGGATCATGTCCCCCGCAAAGAAATGAAGACACGGAACTCTGGACACCTAGCGGCATCTATGAGCGACGGAGGCAAGCCACGTATCTGGTTGCCGCCGTCGCTCATAGACGGCGGCAGCCTTTCCACTCTGGCTTACCGACTTGCAGCCGGCCATTACTTTCCGTTGTACAGCTCCGCTGGTCTTCCTTCTTCCCCAGAGTGGAAAGGCTGAAAGTTTTATTTTTTATTTAGCGGTAGTTATATAGGTGAACCGCGCTCAAGTTCACGTAACGCCCGTGGCTAAAGCGTAAGCGCCAGTTGTGTAAGCGCCGTTCGCGTAAGCTCGTAAGCACCTGTAGTTGAAGCTGACGTGACCCGATGTCCTTAGAGTAGTCGTAGACGTCGTTCGTGACGTCGCCCTCAATGTGCGTACGGCATATTACCATTTCATCACAGTACCATTTTCTTTCCTAATTGTTTTCACAAGCAATGTTTCTGTGAAGTTACCTCCTTTCATCGCGTTTGGTCGAGTGAACTACGTCAAATTTTTCGCTACGTCAAATTTTTCGGAAAAAAACATGTTTTCTGTTTGTATTTTTTTCCCGCGAGGGTCGTTGCCTTATCTTGTTTAAACAACCCTTAACACGTCTCCCAGTCCCGCCAGGGGCCCTTTAGGGCCTTTGGGAAAAATATTTGATGAAATTGTTAAGTCCAGATGCAGTTGACTCTAGCTGATAGGACGATTGAGAAAACGCCAAAAAGGCACCTACGTGGTGATCATGTTTCTAGTGTTCTATCGTCGCTGGACGAATCATAAACAGAGATGGGCCAAGCCCCTCGATGTGTTTGCATTTAGCCCCAGCCGACAGCCTCCCACGTTCAGACGGTGTGATTGAGTGGGAAAAGAAAACAACCATACAAAAACAGTTTTGTTCCCGGGTGCGCGCCCTTTCCATTCGGTGCATCTGCTCTGAGACTGGCGGCCATAGCTGTGTGCGCGACTGCTGGGAGCGTGCTGAGCTGACAGCGAGCTTCCACAGTTCTTCTGCAACGTGTATTCCTCACCATCAATTAAGATTGCCGGTTTTAGCAGCCTACTAATGTGAGCACGTTCCGAGTATGCGCTCTAAACATCGCCCTGAAAATGGCGTTCAGAAGTGGCGTCCGCCCCCTATATTCTTCGCCTGTCGGGCGAAGGAAAATACAATGAAGACCGCCGTTACTGCGCTAGAGCGCTTAGATTAAAGGGATACTTCAACAAAATTTGAAATATACCCGTCGTGTTCAGAAATAGACTGAATATGATCCGCAATATTCGCAAATGACAATCTCACGTTTGTATTTCAAACCTGATGGCTGTATTTTTCGTTGTAAATGGCCCACTCTGGCAAGCGCTCGGCAGCCAGTGGAGAGCACGTGGCATCCGGCGCAATTGTGACGTACGCGTAGATTGTCTCGGAACCACTCGGGACGAGCAAAGCTGCGGAGAGGCTGACGTCGACAAGATGTGCGGTAGAGGACAGGGGCGAATCCAGAACTCTTGTTTTTTTTTTCGGGGGGAAGGGGGCGGGAAAATTTGTAAGGATACTATTCTCCAATTCTTTCTGTGTACGGGGGGGGGGGTTCCGCCCATTTCAAATTGCCCTTCGAGAAGGGGGGGGGGGGGGCGGTCGCCCCCGTCGCCCCCCCTCCTCCCCCTTGGATCGCCCCCTGGTTCAGGAGAAGGTAACGCCAGGCGAGGGGATAAAGGGCAAGTACTGGAAAGGCGGAGAGGAACCTCCTCTCCCCTCTAAAGTTCCTAGTGCTTCCCTTTCCCCTCGCCCTCCTTTCCCGTTCCGCCTTCCTAGTGTTCGCCCTTGCTATCTTCGCCTGGCGTTGCCTTCGCCTGCATATTACGCAACTAGTGACACGGAGATTCGTGTCTCCAGCTCGTTACTCGCCCTCTTGCGGCGGAAAACGGAAGCGCTTTAGTGAGGGTTTCCCGATTCTCCCGCTCAGCGGGCACGGCGGAACTGCTCGCGATCATGGCTCGCGAAATGTCATTTCCGAATGCAAACAACTTTTCACTGTCCCAACGTACCACTGCAGCCGGTACGAGATTGTACCTTATTAGAGTTTTAGAGCGCTGTACGTGTTCCACGTTGCGTATGCGCGTCATCGCCACGCGCCAATCCAACACCCGCAATTTCGGGCTCCGAGCACGCGCAGTGTGATACATGCAAAACTAAGGCAAACACACAGCGCTTACGTTCGCTCGTATACGCAATACTAAAGTCACTACTGTTTCACCGGCTACCAACGCCAACGAAACGTGCTGCAGTGAGCAGACGTGCAAGCAGGTAGGCGTTTCTTCGTACTGAAAAGGCTGATATCAGCAAGAAGACAACGTGTAAAAATGAAAGTAACTAAATGCTATAAGATTGATAATAAAAAAAAATTACTTTGTTTTTTGGAAGTTTTGCCGATAGTGAAAAGTCGCGACTTTGATAACACATTATGCTTTACTCACAATAATGTAATTTTACATGGATTTCTTATATTAGCTAGAATGTTTTCATTGATTGTAGACTATTTTTATTTTATAACTTGGTATTTAAGAATGCTGCAATTGGTACTAGCGATGATGATTAGCACAAAATTAGTGATGATAGTAAGCACGCATAATTAGCACACCCAACGAAGGAAATCTAGAAAATTAACCCGCTGTAATTTCATCACAAAATTCTAAAACATATAACCCGCAGCACAACTCGAAAACATGGAACAGCGCGGTTCACTCCGCGGCGTTCCTTTGGACATTCATGCTTTTGCATTCACAACTCATAAGAAGTGCTTAGGTGTCTTCCGTCTTTTGTTCCATTTTGCTCTTTCGCGCTCACGCGTCGACTGTAGCGTCGCCTGGATCGCTCCAATATAGCAGGCGGCATTCTGCAAAGGATGTCGCTACTTTTTCGTATAAAGGGGCTTTATAGAGCCTACCTCAACGGCGCCGTCTGCGGAACGAGCAGAAAACAATCGCGTAACCATGCGAAAATATTGAAAGAAACAATTGAGCTTCAGCTTTCAGGCGAGGGTTGAGAAATTGAATTCTCTGAGCAATTTTTGTTTTGCTACTTTTTATACGTTTCTTTTTTAGTCCTGTAGCATATTTGTTTCCTTGTATTATTTTCAAGTTTATTTCCTGTAGGTTCTACTTTGGGTATTATTTGCATAAGCATTTTGGAGACTGACCTCTCACCAGTGAATATTGTCACCATTGATTCGGGAGCCCCCATTCGGTTCTTATTTGTGAGCCATTCTAATTTCAACTCAATGTAATAATTCACAAAATCATGAACGCCTATATGTGAATGTGTTCGCATTAGCGCATGTGGATTGTAGTGCTATACAGTGGCGTCACAAAGGGGGGAGGGGGGGGGGGGGTGGCCAACCGGCCCAGGTGCAGTGCTCCGGGGGGGGGGGGGGGGGGGGGGGATGTCGTGGGCCACTGTTCCGGGTGCCGCTTACCCTAGTGACGCCACTGGCGTTATATTTACACCTTTAAAATAGTCAAATACTCAAATTTGTCGAATTTTTGTTGGCCTGGCTAACAAACGTGCGTCAACCCAATTTTACTTTAGCGATCTGGCGTCTTCGAGTATATGAACTTATTATTATTTATTGAAAGTATAAGAGCGCTGGACTTCATTACCCCAAACTGTCATTGCTCAATGTTCTATCATTAATTTAACGAAATTCACAAAAGCAAGGTTCAATACGTGACATTTATACAGCGATGTTTAAGCCTCCTCAAACATTGGGGCAAGGAATGAATGGCTTGTATTTAACAAGTTGTTTGATGTTATATGGCCCAAGTCAGTCACATTCATGGGCGTACCAACCGGGGGGGCAAGGGGGGCACTTGCCCCCCCAGTTCTCAGAGTGGGGGGGCAAGGCATGCGTTTTGCCCCCCCCCTGAAATGGCCGCCACTGGGCAGAGCAGACACAGGCCGGCGGCGCCCAAGGAATACCAAGGGCACTGCCCCCCGACCCGCGCGGGCATATTTTTAACGCGCAGGCGATACAAACCCTAGCAACGGTGCTCACGCACGCCGGATTGGCTGGTTTGTGGAGCCTTGCCCCACGAACAAGGCTACACGGTAACCTAACGGAATCCATCCGCGAGACATGGGCCGGACGGGCCGTCCAGACCAGGACGTAGGCCCTTACACAAAATAAAGTTTTGCTTGCTTGCTTGGAGATAGGCGCTGCCGCCGTCAACATAGGCAGCGGATGCAATGCGAGTTTCCGAAGAGGTAGCGTAACTTAGTGGTGAGATGTCTGCCTCATACGTGTCAGACCCGGGTTCTATTTATGGTGTGGACCGGCTTACTTCTTTTTATTTTTTTTCTCGAACATTTTGTTTTGTCGAGGCATTTGGCGATATTTACATTTCTTTTTTACCATTAACACTAAAAAAACGAATGTTGTTGACGAAACATCGCTAAACTAAATCGTATCGTCTCTATTTACGGAAGTGCATGGGGGGCAGCGGGGCTTGGGTTGCCGACCGGACGCCGCAAAGCGGCGTGTACGGGGGGTGGGGGGGGCTAGGTGGGTTAATAGATTTGTAATTAGCAGCCGCACACCGTCACCGCGAAGCGGCGTGAACGCAGGCGCGGGGGTGGGTTTCGAGTGATACACGAGCAGCCCATCCGGCGTGAGCGTCGTTGTTAGGGGTTCTATCGCCTGCACCGTAAAAGGAGCAGTGTGTGCACCTCCTGTAGTGGGCAAGAATTCCTACATTGGAGAGAAGCGGGGACAAGCCCTTTCTTCAAATGCGTCAAGTCTCCTTGAGCTTCGGAATACAAAGAAACGCCACTATTCGGAGCTAATCCCACAGTTACTCGACCTCTCTTGCGTCGTGTTTGTTCGCTCCCCGCGCCTCGTAGCAGTGTTGTTGCAGTGGGGGGGCTCGTTAAAATTTTTTTTTTTTTTTTGACTATCTAAATCACTTTCTTCCTTCCCATCCCCCCCTTTTCTACTCCGCATGCTTCCCCCTCTGCAAATATCAGCTGACCTTTCGACATCTTTTCTGTGTTGATAGGCAAAACAACCACTAAAATTAGAAAGTAATTTGTAATTTGAGTGGGTCACTCGGAAAAGTAGTTAAAGTAAACTACGAATTACTAGAATATAAATGTAATTAAAAGTTACTAAACTACCCAGAAAAGTAGTTAACCTACAGTAACTTGAGTAAAGTAGTTGAACTACGTACAAGTCTGGCCCGGCAGGCGCTCTGCGTAAGGGTTTTCACCCATCTGCCTAGCCCCGCACACCATCACATGGGCCAAAAAAGGTGTAGTTTTACTGCAGAGGAGAAATCAGCAGGGTCCAAGATGGTGACAATGGAGGATGGGGGACTGTTCCAGTGGCTGATGGCTTGAGAAAGGAATGACCAATTGAAAGCGTTAGTAGAGTCAGAAATGTGCTTGATGGTGCAGACGTTGTTGAGGCGAGAAGATGTTTGGTCGGGGGGTAATAACAAAGTGGTTTTGAGGTCGGGAATGTGGTAGTAGATTTTGTGAATAAAGCACAGCTGCGAGACTTTTCTGCGAAGCTGCAAAGAGGACATGGTTAGTTCAGTTTTTAGCGCTGAGACACTGAAAAAAAAAAGTCACAAGTGGATGAAATGAAGCGAGCAGCTCTGTTCTGAACTGCCGCTACAGGGTATTGATGAGGTACAGTCGATGGGTATTCCAGATGGTTGAAGCATATTCTATTTTTGGTCTGACGTACGTGTCCAAGGTTAGCTTACGAACAAAGGGTGGAGCCCTTTTTAAGTTACGTCTGCTTAGTCCAAGAGTTCCAGATGAATCGGCTGTAATGACTTCAATGTGGTTATTTTAGGGAAGGTCAGATGTTAGTCTTACACCAAGGTATTTATACACAGTAGCGGTCTCAATCAGATCGGAGTACAAGAAGTAATTAAATGACAGTGTTTGTTTTTTTTTCTTGGTGAAGTGGATTAGTTTGCGTTTATACTTGTTTAATGACATAATCCACTCTTTGCACCAATTGTTAATTTTCTCTAGATCTTCCTGAAGCTGGTTATTATTTTGCACACAAGTTACTTTGTTATGGATGACGCAGTCGTCGGCGAAAAAGCGGTTTTTTGAAGAAATCCCAATGGGGATGTCATTAATAAATATTAAAAAGAGTAAGGGCCCAAGTACGAACCCCAGGGGAACACCAAAAGATACATTTATTAAGGAAGATTCATGATCATCATGGACGTGACCTGTACACGGGAAAAAAGAAAGTCACGAATCTATGCAAACGGTTATTTGGTCGAGGCAAAAAGATGATAGCTTAGAAAGAAGGCGTTGATAAAAAACACGGCCGAACGCTTTAAAAAAAAAAAAAAAAAAAAACTGCGTCAGTTTTTTCATTATAAGGTTTAAGGTTCAAGGTTAGTGTGCAAGTCATGGATGAAGTCGCAGAGTTGTGTTTCGCAGGAAAGTACAGTCTCCGGCGATATGAAAGACCCACTGGGAGCGCGTGGCCGAGGCGGTGGCTGGTGGGGGCGCTGCGAGCGCTCCGGGCAGTTCCATTCTGCTTCGAGGGGAGGACGCTCATTCGGCACTCGGCACAAACTGATAAGCGCGTTTCGCTTTATCTGAGCCCGAGTGAGCGTCCTCCCCTCGAAGCACAAAGGAAATGCCCGGAGGGCTCGCAGCGCCCCCGCCAGCCACCGCCTCGGCCACGCGCTCCCAGTGGGTCTTTCATATTGCCGGAGAGTGTACCTTTTTGAAAACCGTGCTGCTGTTTAAAGAAAAGAAATGGGATGATAGGTGCCTCATGATATTGGAGTAGAGGATATGCTCAAGTAGTTTGCAAGAAATTGAAGTCAATGAATTAGGGCGATAATTAGATGCGGAAGAGCGGCTGCCCTGTTTAAAGATTGGGAATTACCCTTCCCACCTTTTGGTCAGATGGAAGGCACCTTTGAGATAAGGACTGAATAAAGAGAAGTTTTAAATACTCATCGAAATAACACTGGTGTTTTTTTTTAAATTTTAGAGTTGATGTTATCGGTTCCAGCGGACGAAGTAAGTTTTAGTTTATCAATCAATGTTATAATACCGGCGGAGTTAACGTTAATAGGAAGCATGCGCTCGTAAAGCTCTTCAGGGAGAGTGGGGACGGAGTCCAAGCACTCGTTAGTAAACACTGATGAAAAATATTCGTTAAACACAGAACTATCATGGTCGACGTTGCACATCCGACCATTCCTAACTCTCCCCATCTTCCTAAACGTCCGTGTGTGTCCGAACACCAGAAACCGGAATTTTAAAGGTTAAAAACGGCACGTTGCGAATATGGAACGCGCACTTTCATGCAAAGCTGACGTCAAGTGACTCAAATCGAAAAACATGCATATTTACAATATTGTTATCTCTTCTGGTGAAGGCTCAGCAACCGTTGCATCCGTTTTCGCGCACGAAACGGCGACTACCAGAGAAAGTAAGAACGCAGTGATTGCCTTTATTTTAACAATGTAAACACACTTGCAGGCGTGCGCTGATGAAGCCTCAAAATCAAAGCTCTCGTAGTGTGATTCGTGACTGTGCCGGCTACTACCCAACCTCGTTGTCACTCCACTTTCTGGAAGCATACACCAAAATTACAAGTAAACACACAAAAGCGACATCGATACAATTATCTTCCAGAATATCACCTTATTTAGTCATAACTCTTTCAATAGGCACTACAAGTTGTATTTATTTTAAGAAGAAGAAGCAAATTTTTTTTCGTGAGAAAAAACAAAATATCAATGTTAAGTCTGGTAACGTTGTAATTTTGCCGAATCATTGCCAAATCTTTAGAAAAGTTGGACAAAAGTTGCGCCGAATTTTCGATTTGGGGGGGGGGGGGGGGGGGGGGGGAGAGGGTCTGGTTTGCCCCCCCACTCAAAAACAAGTTGGTACGCCACTGGTCACATTACTCTGTAAAAGTATTTGTAATGTATTACTTGTCACGTAGTAATATTATTAAACAACTTTTGGAGCAAAGTAACTGCAGTTAAATTACATTTTTGAAGTAATTTACCCATGCATGTATGATTAAAACCGGCGCCGTGGCCGTGGCGAGCAGGACGAAATTCAGGGCAAAGCTGGGGGAGACTTCGCACCTCGCCATGACACCTTCCGGCAAGCTACGGCGTCCTGCCCCGTAAAGTGTTTCCTGACGAAACCACTGGATGCTACCAATCACATTCACGAGCGGCGTGGAGAGGACAAGGCTTCGGCAACTCTTTCGTGGCTTGGGAGTCTAGCGTAGCTACTCTCAGATGCAGTGAAACATGCCGAGCACATGGACATATTTCTGTTGGTGCGCCAGTCACGCCGCTTCCCCCTCCAACTCACCACAGCTCGCTGCTGTGTTCAAAAAAAAAAAAAAAAAAAGCGGAAAGGGAGTTTAGCTTTTTTGTCGGAGCGGCGAGCCGTTCACGGACAACACCGCCAGTTTGCATGGCCCTTTAGTTTCCAACTGCTCGATTGCAATTACGTGCTTATTAAAGGAGCTGTGCAACGATTTTAACGTTGAAAGAATTGGCATCTTCCACTTTTGACAGAAAACACACCTCCTTTCATCGAAATGTTTCAATTCCGCCGCGTATTAGCGAGACAAAAATTACACCGTCTTCCCGAAGGGAAGCATGGGGTGATGCGGAGCATCGTTCCATCACACTTCATCGGAAGAACGAAGTGGAGTCAACAGCGGTGAACTGAACGCGCGCAGAAATTGGTTTGCTCTTTGTTTATACAGCCTTGATGGAGATGCGTCTCAACGGGTAATCCTGCAGCCGCGAGCAACGGCCATGAGAAACACGCGACATGACGTCAATGAGGGTCCTGTAGAACGATTGCAAGTTGTGCGAATATCTGCTAAATAAAAGGTATCTTTTCTATCAATCTTGCCGTTCCAACATAAATATAAATGCGTCAAAAACCTGGTATCATCAACAAAACGTTTATCATACGGAGTTTTAGTGGCGCCATTTATCCTAGGTCCACAAAACCGTCAGCTCTATCCGCTACGTCGAGCAGCCACCAGACGCCGAAGGAGGGGGACAGGGCCGGACGCGTATGGCCGGACCAACACCACCTAGAAGAGAAGTGTTGGCCGGACCCGGCCAGGTAAAAGGAGGAGAGGGAAGCTGCTTTTGTAAGACTTTTGAGTGACAGGTTAATCTTCTATAATCTTCTGGGGGGAGAATAGCGACGCCTGTACAAATCCGGGAGGTACAAAGGAGGGTCCTGATAAGAGGGGAGCTCCTTCTTCCCCTCTTCTTTGGAGGGCAACGGAAATGACGTGGTCACGAGCGGATGAGTTCTCGCTGCTCACTGATGGCTCTAGAGAGAACTTCACCGGAACTCCCGCGCCTACCCCATTGACGTCACTGCGCACGTGACCCGGAAGACGATGTACGAGTTGAGAGGTGGCAAAAACCTAACTGTTACATTTTTTTTTTTTTTTAATAAATATTAGGGTATTCAGGCAAACTCTGTTTTCCGCAGTTCCCTACAGAAGGGTCAGGTATCAAGTTCCACAATTATTTTAACAAAGCCCTCAAATTGTTGCACAGCGCCTTCAACCATGTTTCCAGTACGAGCTGTCGCGCCAAATACCTGCGCATGTGCAGTTCCGATCAGTCTCCGCAGGAGGCGCCCTCCATTAATTGCAAATAAAGCCCCTTGATAAAGCTTATCAAGGGGCTTTAATTGCAAACGCTCCCATGGCTTAACCATGGACCCTCTCTTCAACCGGCTTTCTGTAGCCTTCCAACATAGTCGGCGCCGTCTCGCGGGGCACACGGGCGTTGAAAGAGGACACGACGGCCTCTGGAAGCACTTCCGACAGGCATAGAGCATACAAGAGGCATAGCTAGGGTCGACGACGAAGCAGTGTAGGCAACATGCCTAGCGCAAGTGCCGTCCTAATGTGGCACACCCAGAAAACAACTTAAAAACCGAGCACATCTTTCGCACAGAAACGTGGGAAACACACCGCGACTGGCTGCCATTAGCCGCACAGCCGTTCATAATGAGAGTTTGGCCAAAGGGCGAAGCTTGTTGCCCGCTAAAAAGCCAGCAGATTTCACGATAACACAAAATGGAGTTTCTTCTTTGTCTCGTTTATTCTCAAAAAATTGCATCAAGTTCCTACAAGTCAGAGTCTCAAAATGGCTGACGGAAGTAATCATCCCCCGGTTGTCAGACTACGCTGCTGTGGCTGCCAGGCTGTCAAAATCTCCTCCCAAGAAAGCCAAACTCACAGTACAAACATCTCCGAATAGCTGCATATGGAGCAGCCGTCTGGTGGCGCTGTTTGCAACCAAGGCAAAGGACCTTATCTGGCAGCTCCATCGCATGGACAGAAGTAGCAGTCACCGCGGCATCCCAGCTTCTGGCTGCAGAAGCTTCCATGGACGGCCAAGCTGGAATGACCTGCAGGAGAACAGCTGTCCACCACATTCACCACTTTCTTAGGAATCTAGGAACGCACTAGTCTGAGGGGCGTTGAAGGCACCTAGTTTAGCCAAGCCGTTTTTCAGGAGCGCATTGCTCCCAAGCACGAACCCAATTTCAGCCCAATTTCGACAATATGGCGTCCTTGCAGGGGCTGTACACACGCACAGCCGAACCTGGACAGGTTGTACAACACACCAAAAGATGGCCAAACTCGACCCGGCGTCAGCCAACCTCGGAATGGCTGGTTTGCGTCAATGCTTGCAAACACCACACACACCCACAAAAAAAGTGGAGCACACTGCATAGTCCTGGACCCAGAGACACCAGTCGATTGACATTCATACTTTATTTGCGCCAAGAAATTGTTCTTCCACATTTTTAATCCTCGTTCACATAGCCCATACGAAATAAACCTACATAAACTTTACATGGAGGAAAAAAGGAGAACGGGGCAGGTCGTTTTGAAACGTTCCACAATTCGTCACTACCACCTCCACAAGGGTCAGAAATACTTTGCAAAGGGGGGCCCACATTCCACCTCCGTGCAGCTTCCCAAGCCACCCCCGCCCCACAGGCTGTACCGAGAAAATGCCGCCCTCCGAGGTGTTGCGTTTGTCTCCCTACGGAATGTCTTCGATTGATTTTCCACCCCACCCCGCACGACTCACCCCAACATAGGAACTACAATCAAAAGGCAATAAAAAAAAAGGAACAAGTGATTACAATGAACAACTCTGGTCGCTGACAAGTTGAGAAGGGCAGGAAGGTGCTTCAGGTCACCCGCCTCCAGCACTAGCTTCCCACCTGCCACAACGTTTGGGCGTCTTGTGCACTCTTGAGCGTGCGCGGCGCAGACGAAGCATGGTGGAAGGCACGGAGCTTGTGCTGGAGTTTCGAAGGACGTACCTCACCGTTCACACTGTCAGTGGCCATAGCAATCTTTTAAAACGAGGGCACGACAAAAAAACCAACGAAAACAAATTCAATCGGACTGTGTGGGTAACTGCGGCAGCACTTTGCAAGCTCGTCTCTACGAGAACGCGAAAGAACGGAGAAAAGAGGCGGACTACGGCACGAGCTCCTCGACTTGCACTTTCGGGTCGGACGCACTTTGTCAACAGCAAAAAAACAAGCGCGCACACTCTTCTCCATCTGTCAACATCATGCAGAAAGAAAACTCAGCCGGCGGGACGTAGACGGGAGAAAAAAAAATGGGAAAAGGTACCGGCAGTCATGGTTGAAGTTTCTTGTTTTCTTCGAAGAGAGTGCCTCCCCACCTCTCCTTCCCCGCACTTTGGTATGAAGTGCAAACGCCCCTCCCCCATCCCCCCACCCAACGAAATACCTCCTTGAAGGGCCGTTCGCCAAAATAGATTAGAGTGAAAGAGGCAAGAATCTCTCTCCCGAAACGCCACACGAGTCACCGAGTCTTCACCTGTCGCGTCGCTACTGGTTCGGGCTGGAAGAACCAGCAGCCAGTAGTCGGACGGCGTGGCAGCTCCGAAGAGACGTTTAAGCTTTTGTTTGGAGGAAATAGACCTCCCAATAAAGGCGGGAACGAAGTAGCCGGCAACGTGGGTGGGTGGGGGAGGGCTCAAGGGAGCAAGAGAAAGGCCGGGGCGGGGAGAACGGAAAGGAACAAAACCCAAGGAGGCGGCAGGAGGGCGTCTTCCCCGCGGTGACGGGAACCCCCTACTCCTGTTCTTCGCCCAAGTCGTGCTTGACCTTGGAAAAGTCAAAGTCCTCGCCCGTCCCGCGGCGGAAGATGTCCAGCACGTCCAGGCAGGTGGTCTCGAAGTGGGTCGTGGCGTCGTACGACTCTGAGATGAACACCTGGCACCACACCCGGGAAAAAAAGACCATATGACGGGAGACGTTTGGTTACAACACGCACAACCAATTAACTCCAGCGAGTCGTACAAGGTGACGACGCAGATAGAGCAACGCTACATGCAAGTAACATAGGTTTTTGCAACCCATCTTTCCACTTGTCCGAGAGAAAAAAGTGGGCCACAGACGTTGTCCGTTAGAAGCTCACCTGACTTTGTTCACCGTAGTCGGTAGGCTTGAAGACGTCGCTCACGGTGAGGAATCTGCATGGAAGAAACGCCAGTCAAGCATGACATGTGCACGGGGCCTTGCCGACAACTGCCCGACGAGCCAGCGAGGCACGGTGGTGTTCGGGACCACCCTGCCGTTGCAAGGGTCGGAGATAAACATTGCTGTTCGGCGTCAGCGTAAGACGGTGCCACGCACGGCGGCTTGACAGCCATCTCTAAATGACGCCGTTTGACACTCCTTCCTGTCGCAACCTCAGGGACGTGCGCCATAAGTCGGATACAAGTTAAGAAAGTGGCAAAAGCTCTTCGCGGGCACCCCTTACCACAAGTCTCCTGCTCCTGCCGGTGACTTGCAGAAATCTGGCCAAGTGGGGAAAGGCTACCACCTTTCCCGGTTGGACCACAAAGCTATTCGAAGCCTTGGCCGGTACATGGCGGTGCTTATTTGGTGCCATTCCTAACTCTTATCAAACCACCGACACATTTGATTCACTAGTGGAGGGACCTCTAACCTACTCGTAAAGAATGCGGTTCAAAGGTGACACTGAAGACAACCAAAGTACTGTTTCCACAATTATACTCTTGTAGTTCTATAGTCTTAACAACTTCAATGCAAGTAGGTTCCCCAAGTCAGCATAACCTCATATGACGATCAATGCTAATGAACAAGCTAGTGCTTACCACTTCAATCACATCAGATGCAGACGTTAACTTTCCTGGGTGAGTCTTTTGAATAGGCATACGACTCGTGCTCTCCCCATCCACGGCTAGCAATATGTGGCCACAATTAAATTTCACATTACCCTATGTTTTATTATAAGCAAGGCTAATGGCCCCATACACCATCGATCAGACTATAAAATATGTGAAATCTTAAAAAAAACAGTGAAATACAAAAAAAAAAATTTTTGGGGGGGGGGGGGGGGGGGGACAATTGTTTTTATAAACAATTCTTCCACAAAAATGTACTTTTTTCATGCAATATTTACGCCATTAGAACCAACCTAAACGGAGGTCACGACCCGTTCTAAACTCCGCCCACAAATGAGTGGCTCCGTCCATTACTACTGGATTGGCTTGGCTACTCAGCCGAACATGCACAGAAGCCCATTATCTCCCTTTCGCAACATCCGGTGCATCTAGTCTGGAAGTCTGACACCGCTGCTAGACATGCGAGCAGACGTGCAGCGGTAGCCTGCGGCATTGGCTGCTATTCCACTGCCAACTCTCGTGTGACGACTAACGTGTCTGTGCAAACAAGTCTTGGCATTTTTCTTAAAATAAACCGCGTCTTTTGTGGCCACGCTCCTCCCCCATTATTTGCAATCTTGACTTTGTCTCACTATTATGGATGTTTTTTCAGTGCAACACAAGTGTCCACATTCACGAAACATGACTGTACTGAAAAAAGAGTAATCGTGCAGCGAGCTGGTGAATGACCATGAGAAAGAGCCCTTCAGACCTCGTGGTTTTTTTCTTCTTGGTTTTAGCTTTAAGGATTGTTTATTACAACTGTATTGACGGCTGCGAACGTTTGGCTTTGCTTCGAAATTAATCGATTAAAAAATATACACCAAAAGGACTACTCCCTTCGAAGTGAAAAATCAATATTCGTGCATCCCTACATACATTGTTTTTTCTTTAAATCAGTAGTGCCTTTCAGTACGCGCAGTTTAAAAAAAAAAACATTTTAACGATATTAATGGATATCTGTATATGCAACTGGTCTTTTGATTGTTCATGTATTCTATGCATTTCCTTTCTTTGTTATATTCATCTGGTTGTTTTCAATTTGGCGCTGCTGAACTCGTCAAGGCAGGAATGTCTTTTTCCTTTACCACCCTGCCCACCTCGGCCTGGAAAACCATTAAAGAAAGAACCACCCAAATGCCGCAAATCCATTTCCCTCGCCTCTCACCCAAGCAGAATGGCCTCTACGCATTGTTTCACTCAAACTCTGAGTGGTCGCTGCAGAAGGGGAGGATGCAAGGGGGGCACCCACTTTTGGGAGATGGGTGCGAGGAGGTCCAGTCCCGGCTTGATCTCCACCTCGGGGTTCTCCGTCTCCACGGTGGTGCTCACCATGGCGATGAACCAGCCCTTGGCCGCCACTTGGTGGGTGTACGACACCATCGACACATAGATGTCTGCACGCACATTCAGACTCCTCACTACACAGCAAATTTCTTGAAAAGTGTTTTGACATATGAAAACATTTTTCTTTTTACCCTTAAAATTATTAAAATTTAGAAACTGAAACTAAGCCAATTTCGGCTGAAATTTGGTAGTGTCTTTGAGGGTCCCATTGTTTCCAAAACGTAATAAATCTGAAATCGGTCGTATTATGCGAGAAAAACCAATGTAAAGGTGCGCGCCATACAGGATTCGAAGCTAGTCCGATAGGCGCACATTTCTGTTTATCTCAGTTACTCTTCATATAAATTTAACTCATTAAAAAAAAAAAAAAAAAGAACTTTAATTAGTTTAGTTCAGAACTTTAATAGGAGCGGTAACCTGTATATCTAAGCTGGTTAAGGGGGAACACTGGTCTTGGAGCTTTTTTTCTTATTTTATGACCAAACTTAATGAAACTGCACAAGCTTGTTCAGCTTTTTGTGCTGATTTCATATATCTGGTCATTTTCTCAGTCAGTAGCATTGTCCTCAAAATAATTAAAATTTGCCTGCCTTTGTTTGGAAAAAAGATAGAAAAAAAACTGCTCAACAAAATATTCTTTTTAACACATGGCGATATGCTATGAAGTGTATAGAATACAATGTTGGAAGCACTTTTAAGATAAACTAATTATTAGTGATTTTACCACACATTGAAGTTCAGTGCTCAATGCATGTCTAACAAGTAATATAGCAAAAGATCAAAAAGAAAATTTTGTAGACTTTTATTAAAAAATCTGCTCTCAACATTGTATGCTTCACACATTCAGCTACACATTTCAGGAATGGTTATATTTCTATCTGCTCTAGAGGCTGAGATATCCCTCCTGTAAATTTTCATCTAGTCCGAAAATTGTGTTTTGTGAAAACAATGTTTTAGAGTCAACTTCAATGCACATGGAGCCCACATAGATACTATAAATTGATTTATATCTCAAATATTCATTCACGAAATTATAAGCCTGGTAGATTCAGAAGAACAGCAGCCATTGCCATTTTCAAAAGAATGCAGTTTTAGGAAGTTTTTGGCTCTGAAGACCCATGTCCCCCCTTAAACGGGAGGGAAGGACATTACTAGAGAAATAAATACTAGAAGGGGGTCTCCACCAACCGTGGGGACTGAACCACACAGAAGAGGTTATTACCTATTTGTCTTTGTGAAAAAGATCTTCCAAGAAACATTATACAAGCTTCGTATAATTAGCTGATCACAAATTAACTTTATAATGAGTAAATCTGAAGGTATGGTTTCAATTAGAAGTTTTCTGGGCATCGTCGAAAACCAACAAACAAGTCCACATTGCAAAAAAATGAGGTGCACAAAGCACTACGACGCATTACGAGAGAGCTTGGACGAGATTTTAAAGTTTTGGTTTGTAATCAGAACTCATTACGCACTAGCAACCACTGCCCCACCTCCCCCCACAAAAAAAAAGGGAATGCGACATTTTCCGGCAAAATAAAATGCTGCGCCGTTGGAAAACATTGCACGAACAAGCTTAGATTCTTGTTTTCGCTTCCGCTGCCCGAAGCGTGAAAATTGCTCGCTTTGATCGCGTCAACAAAAAACCGAAACCTAGAAACGTATCGGGACGGCCCGCGGGTGCAAACGTGGGCACCACTTACCGGACTTTCGTCCCAGCTGCTTCTGAGGGATGATGATCTGGCAGGAGAGGGCGTCCCTCGTGTTGGGGATGGGGTGGTTCAGTAGGCAGATGCACCTCACCACTCGGCCGACCTGGAGAGAAATTGCCACATACCGCTCGCACCATCGCACTCACCCTTTCGGGTCCAAATTTGGTGGTTCCGCGTACCAAACGAACGACAGGCATCTGGCACGCCCAGCGGAGGACCAAGGGTTAGTTTAAACCACCCGGGGATCTTTTGACGTGCAACCAAAAGCTCGGTTATGCGCCTTCTCCGCAATAAGCCGCCGTCATATTGTGGGCGACTCGGCAGGGATTTGAACTCGCCACACAGGGATCCGTAGGCCGGTGCTTCGCCTCGGAGCCACCTAGGCGGCACCCTTTGGAGGCAGGGGAGGCTTAGACTACTGCTCGGAAAATCGCCCACCCGCAATGGAGTACGCTTCGACATGCCAGTCCCCGTACGATTCAGGATTCGATCCCAGGACCATTTTCCAAGACTAGCGGAGCACTCCAAACTCTGCTAACCAGGAGGTGGCAGTTGGCAGAGCGAATGAATGCTAATAGTCGCCAGCAGTCTTGATCGCAGCCACCGCAAGGGGGAGATGAGACGATTACGTACAACGATTTTTAGGGGAAGTCCCCGAGGTAATGCTTTGCCAGATGGGCCGGAAAAAACTTGTATTTCTAGATATTTGTCTAAAAAAAATAAGGATGCAACCACTTAAAAAAAAAAAACAAGCTGTCCGACAACTTTGACGGAAGGCAAACAACAAAGACCGGGCTGCTTACCATATTACCTCTTTCAAATACCCAGACTTTTCCGGGTTTCCCCCAAAAATGTTCATTATATTCCCCGACAGTTTTGAGAGAGGAATATGCACAGGATGGGGTTACAGCGGCTGTTCCCGCTTAATCCAGTGAATCGGGTGGTGGCTTACACCACCTTGCAATAGACCGGGCAACAGCTGCACGCCGCAAGGGGCGTCCGCATCGCAGCGTACCATACCCTCCCGCCCTGTTGCGTGCCACTTCACTGCCTTGACCAATTTTCTTGACAACTTGCATGACAATTCCCTAGCTTTTCCAGGCGCTTTGAAATTCCCCAACAATTCCCCGATTTTTCTGGATGCTTTGAAATCGCCCGACAATTCCCCAAGTTGGAAGACGGCCCGAAAGACGAACCCACCTTCTTGACCCTGTCGGGCACGTAGGAGGGGTCGCAGTAAACCTGTTTGCAGCGGGCCACCTCGCTGCCAGAACGGACCCCGACCACCCGGCCGTCCTCCATCACCAGCTCGTCTATCGCCTTGTCCAGCATGTAGGTGCCTCCGTAGATGGCGCTCAGCCTGCGCTCATCAAGCGGGGTGTCAAAAGACGCTGGGGCTTGCTTGAGTCGGTGCAATCTACAAGGCTGATAGACACCCAAGCTAATGTAACGCCCAAGTTTGCGCGACAACAAGCGACAACGAAGCTAGTCTGAGGTGACAATGAGAGAGAAAAAAAAAATAAATCTAAGTTTTGGGGATAATGAAGTTTGTGCGACAAGGACGCATGTGCGACACGGAAGCAGGTGTGTCATTCCGTGCCAAACGAGACGCAGCAATTTTTTTATACCTAGGATATCTACGAAAAAAATAATTTGAATAAAGGAGCTTCTGAACTAAAAAAAAGGTATTTGTTAGTGAAAAAATATTTATTTTTGCTGATATCATGCTCAAATTTGTGTAATCTGCATAAAACCCATGTAGTTAAGAACAACATTGTAAAAAAACTGTTGTGTACCACACAAATTTATCTAGGCACCTAATTACTTCATAATATCTTACACTAAAACACAAACATTGAAAGACGCCATTTTAAGTCCAAATAGGAGCTCAAAAAAAAAAATAAAAATATTGTACTGTCGAGACCGGTTATGACAAAGTCAATGGGAATCTGTATTCACTTCACTATATCCGCTAGTTCGTTATAACCGGCTTCGCTGCAGCCGCTATTTCGTTATAACCGACTTCGCTATAGCCGGTCTTGGCAGTATAAGATGTCTTAATTTTTTTGAGTCAACATGAATTTAGTTGTTAGCCACAATACTTTTTTTTTTTGTCCCGGACTAATAATTGACTTGTTTGTATAAAATTTTCAAAACCTCGATTTGTTGCATTTTAATTAAATGACAATGACCAGTTTATGTAGAAACAGAACAGAAACAGGTGACCAGAACTTTCGAAATAGCCAAAAGTTCAATTCATCTCATCTGTTCAAATATCAAAAAAATTAGAAGAGGGCTTTTTGTTGCACCCGAGAAATGTTTTAAAGATGAGCCTCTCCGAACATGCCTCAAGGCGCCCGTCTCGCAGGCGACGCATTCCGGCATTCGCCAGCGAGGCGCTAACGGTGTGAGACGCCATCGCAAGGTCCTCAACGCCCTCCCGACTTCCATGCATCCGTATCCCATTTACGTGTCGTAAAGATACTGGCATCTTAATTTTACTTCATTTCTCTCCAGGTAACTGCCAACGAACGCCAACCTGCATAGTCTGCTTTCCCAGTTTGGAAATGCACACTGTGTATTGGCTTTGCCAGTCTTGTGTCCAGATTTAAAAAAAATTCAGACCGGAGAGCTCTTCACTGATGCGAAATGCTAACGGCGGTGTTGCATCTTTAATGAACTTATATGTATCTTGTTAGACTATGTAGTGCTACCAAAAGCAGTGTAATGGTGGAAACAGCATTTCACTCTTTGCGGCTTCCATGTTGCACTGGAGGCCAGTGCAACATGTATAGATTTCTGAACTCACTAGTATTTTTAAAGGAAGTATGTTTGATAAGGGGTGGGAGAGTTAGACAGGTGCTACCTTCACCATCTGTTTGCCAGGCTCGGCAGACAGACGAGGAGTGGCGCTCCCCAGCTGGCCGCTAGAGAGCACCACTCCTTGATTCATTCCGCAGAATGTCAAACGCTGTGGATGTGTCCAAAACTCAATGACTGAATGTTTTGATTGGCTGCAAGTGCAGTAAAGGTGCACATTTTTTAAACAATGCAAGCTCGAATAATACCCTAGGTGCGCAGGCACCCTTTATTGCAGTTAGGTGCGACTGAGGTCAGACTTGATTGCAGAAGGGGTGCCCTTGGAACCAGGATATAAGACCTCCTTTCACAAACTAAACAAACTCACCAAAAAAAAAAAAACAGCGATGAGATGCAGCAAGCAAGAGAAAAATGCCACCGTCTCACCTGGCAAATCCCTGGGGAAGTTCGCCGAGGCCATACAGAGGGTAGAGGTAGGGCGACTTGCCGTACCGCGCCAAGGAATCACTGTACAGCCTGATCCGCTTGATCAAGTCACCACACGGTTGGGAAAGATACCTGCAAAGCAAAGGGGGTTCATCAAACCCCGAGGGAAAACCAAGGACAACCGAAGAAACGGCGCAACAATGCACGCACAAGGCGGGTCGATTGGGCAGGCTGCGTTCGCTACGTTGGCAGCAGCTACAGGTTGTGAAGTGTGCCAGTGAAGTAGGGGGTAGCCGTAAGGAACCAAAACACTATAAAATGAGGGGAAACTATGAGGCACACACACATACTTAACGAGCATCGGCAGCAAGCCAAACTCTCAAGGTATGTTCCCAAGTTACCGAGGTTTACTGTAGAGTTTTCAGAAATGGCATGTCCCATATACAGGGTGCTTTTTTTTAAAGCTTTACAGATTTGTTTAATGAAAGCAGTGAAAGCTACGCGTTTGTGGTTTGTGCAGGTGAGTTATAAGGCCAGGAGCACATAGTATAGGGGGCTAATTATAACATTCAGTTGGATAATTAGGTAACATTTGCTCACTAGCTTTTGATTCAAAAACCACTAAAGCAGTAATTTTCAGAAAGACTGAGCGCTTGAGAAGCGCAGTAGTGCGCTAAAGTGAGCAAGAGCGAGGTTACCGGTGCAATTTTTCAATCTCTTCGGCCCGCTTCAGATGGGGCATTTTCACCCAGCAACTTGACGTCCCAACACCAGCAACACAGGCCGCACACGTTCACACGCAGCAACCGAATTGCTACGACTCGCCATCACCATCATTCGCCCCGAATTTTCTTCCACTATTTAGACGCACAGCTACGCACTGAAAACATGTTTTTATATCTTTGAATGGCGTTGACAATACTAACTCATCTTTCTGAAAAGGTTTACTTCCAAAAGCGATCGACTTCAAACCAGAACCAAGTCTTTAGCTGTCATCATCACCACCACGGGGGTGTCACGTGAAAACATTGCGCCCTTATTGGCTGCTGCCGCTTCAAATGTTTCCGAGTTGTTCGAGTTGCTCGTCGGTTTCGAGCCGGACCCGATCTCAGCGATTCGTGTCGATCTAAGGAAAGCTAGGGAACAACCCACCAGCAACCTCGAAATTGCTGGAAAAGTTGCCCCGTCTAAAGCGGGCTTTATAACTCCAGCCTTGCACCTGTTGAACGGGCAATACCTTCAGCACACTACTACACTTCCCACCTGCTCGAATTATTTCTAAAAATGACTGATTTAGTGGTTTTGGACGATGCTCAGCAAGTTCCTACTAGGAACAATGTCTATTTTCGTTAACTAAAATGTTTAATTTATTTAGCTGACCGATCGTTATGATTAGCACCATGTACAATGTCCCCCTGGCCGTATAACTCACCTACACAAACCGCTTAAATGTAGCTTTCACAGCTTTTTTTAAACAAATCTATTAAGCTAAAAAAAACGCATAAAACAGCTTTGGTGCTATAGACCGATCTCAATAAGCATTTAGAGCATGAATGACGCCACCATAACTTTAGTTTGTAGGAGGAAGAAGGCCGTGCATGCGAGGACTCGTGTCGACTCATGATCCACACGTGCATAGATCCAGCGGGATTGCCACACGTGCAGAAAGACTAAAGTTCCCTCGATGCATTGCGGCTGCGGTGGTATGGTCAAACTGGCAGGTGAGATCAGTCTATTGAGTCTTCCGAACCAAATTCATGCACAGGCGTTCAACTGGCCTTCGGAAGACGATTTTAAAAGGATTCGCCATCGACGCAGACATGGTACGACGACTCTGGAAACCAGGAATGCACTCAAAACAAGAAAAGCAGTGGCCATCCCTGAGGAAGCGGACAAGCTATACAGCAGTTTTTGTTTGTTGGGGTCGAGTATGGGACCTGCCCTGCGCACCTCTAGAATACAAAAAACTTTCAGAAGTTGACGCATAAATGAAACTATAGTGCTTGTCCCCACCTCAAGAACCACAGTACGAAAGAACCGGCTCTTCATAAAGTGTTAAAAATTTTTCCCTTTATGCGGTGAGTGCAGTGAATCTTCTTCAATATGTTAATTTATTCATTCACGTGGTGAATTAAGCTACTTTTTCCTTTTCTACATTCACACTCAAGATCAGTTTCTTTTTACATAAGAATACACAAGTTTCAAAGGCAAAAAGCATACCTTTTTCCTCTAAGTACCACGTCCCAAAGTGGCATCATGTGGCTGCAGTACTCAGGAGTAGCAAATTGTTTACGGACACCCCGTATGATTGTGGGAGATGCCAGGTCCCCTTCAGCCAATTAAATGCCAAGCAGAAGCGGCCGATACCAAAATACCGAGCAGTTCAAACGCAGACAATACTACAAGCGTGAGCATGTGGTCCTACGTGAGCCCACGTCTGGACTCAATTAAGCTGGAACTAAGTACAGAGTTACTAAATGAGCTATGCTTTAGAGTAAGAACAAGTCTGCCATCTCGGTGCTCAGAATCACCACAGTCGGCTACCCAAACCTTTATCCGACGTCGCGGAAACTGCTCTTCCGCCCTCCAGACATGTTACAACGGCCCACGGCAGAGCGAGACGACGTCACTCGAGCTTTCCGACATTGCATGGAAAACCCACAAACTACTTTTTTTTTTTTTATTCGTAACCATTAATAGTTGCACCCACCTTGCACTAGAAACAAGATGGCGGCACACGCGAGCAGATCGGAAAGTAGAGTGTCCTTACTCCGAAGCGCAGCTCATCGAGTGCAGTGCCTCGTGGGTACAATTCCTGGAACGAGTCACCGACTGACAGCGTCACAAAAAGTAAGCGGACGTTCTAAAGAGCCGACTCACTCGTCGTCCCGGTATAGCGCCAGGGCATGCCCCGTAAAGTCCGCCGTGTCCTTGTCCAGGCCAAACTTCTCGTAGAGCTGGGCCCCCGTCGTCACGTTGCTGTCCACATCCTTCCACGTCTTGGGATCGTCCACGTTGTAATCTTGCACAAACACCAAGAAGTTGCGGAAGCGGCGCTTCTCGAAGATTCCCATCAGACCTGCACACCAGGACACCGGTCAGAACACCTGTCCTCAGGTGCCCCCTTTTCTCGGACACCGGATGCTTTCCGGGCCGACTCCACTTGCTTGGAGAAGCAACCCTGTCGCTGAAGCGGCGCGTTGTGCGGCGGCAACTTTGCCGCCGCACAACCTTTTTTCGAGGGTGTCTGCCTCTGCTCCCAAGCTTCCGAGCGAAAACTTGTTAAAAAAAACACGGTGCAGTTCTACAGGGCTGCTCTTAAAACTTCCATTTGTACCCTGAACGCTGCCACAACCCCATTCATGCAGACGTCCACAGACAAGATCACGATAGTATCCTCTTTACGAAATAGGTATTTTCATCATCACTGCAGTTAAAACAACAATTGTAACGAAGCCCCGACACGAAGATGAGTCAAATTACAATCAAACAACCATCAGATAAAACAAGACGTCCCCTCTATGACACACGGTGCTTTCCCAACGTTCCTGCACGAAGTGCTGTTCTTTTCAAGAAATGTCCCGCTGACAGTCAGCACCTCTTCCACCCACTGCTCGTACTTGAACCTTGTTCGAAGACACCGGCAAACTCTCCCAAATAACAATCGAGCTTCCGTAGGCATGGTAAACTAAATGCAGGTGACCACAGCTCCCCGGCACCGCAAGAGGGTGAGAGATGGCGCCGACTCACTGGACTGGAGGGCTTCCTTTTCGTCGGCGGGCACCTTGTAGATCTTGCCGCCCGATTTGTACACGTAGCTGCCTTCCACAGACTTGAACTCGAGGTAGCGTGTCACCCCGGTGTGGATCAGAAGCTTCACCAGCTGGCCTGCACAGGACAGGTGTAAGGGGCAAGCTGTGTCAATTTGGTTTTCTACTAAAACTATCTTAATACTCTGGGCTTGTCTTTGATTATATAGGTTCATTCTGCCAAGTAATTCACCTCCAAATACTGGCTTTAATGATCTGCAAACACACTGCAATTTTTGTCGTTTTTAATTTATGTGGATTCTACTAATAAAATATAACTGGGGAAACTCGATTGTGAAAATACGATGTTCATGGGTAGGAGCAAACAGTCATTTTTTTCCGTATCGCACAATATTTGTTTTCCTGCAAAATTAAACAGGTAGATTATTCTTAAAATGGAATGCTCATAGGCTACTTAGTACATACATCAGGTTTCACGATCATTAGAGCTCTAAAAGTTGCAATAATCAGTCTATGAATGTTGATCATTTCCAATTGGCAACCAGGCTAAACTGCCCAAGTTAGTCTCACCATGGTGCTCATAAACCACGTATCATATTTAGTTGAACACTCATTCTAGGAGCCCCCAGTCACGAACAGGTCGAAATCAAAATGATTGGCTTCCAACATTTTTTGATAACAATCACACTCATCGCTCCTGCAATCAGTGTCAAAGACCGCTGAAGCAAGCGATGCCATAGACATCATTGTCTCGAGACCGCATGACGCCGAGAGAGCCAAATCTGCGAGCGCGTGCAAGAGGATTCCGCGTGTTGAGCGAATGATGTCACCGACTCAACGAACATGGCAGCGAGCGCGTGCAAGAGGATTCCGCGTGTTGAGCGAATGATGTCACCGACTCAACGAACATGGCAGCATTTTCAAATTGGGTAGACCCGAGAATCCCACATTTAAATCGATTTATCTATGGAACTACCTCGCTGTTTTCTACACAAACTTAGTGGAAATATAGGAACATACAATGGACCCTAGCAGCATGGTTATCTCCCATTTTATTTTTGCCGTCTCATAATGCCTTTAAGGCGGGACATCGCAACTTTATCGAGCGTTAAACCAGCAAACATACCATCATCTACAGCATACCAATACAACCCAGCATTCTCTTTACTGTGTAGTCGTCATGGTTTTGAAGCCCCTTTCTCAGCATTTTTTGCTACCTTTACGACATCTCTAGAGGACACAGCTTTTACCCCAAGACAACCAAAAGAGTGACAACCTCTAGATCCTGACTTCAGAGGCTCCCCTAAAGAGCCAGGGAGCACCCAAGCGCTCAAATTCTCCTAATTGTAACTCCTCAGAGGTAAAGAGTTCTTTCAGCTCGGGCCCTATTTCAACACAGTATCAGAGCCAAGCAACAATGCACAGCCCTCGTCTAAGAACTCTTAGCATTATTGCGACAATGTCGTCGGGGGAGTGGCTTCTTGACTGTTATTCGAGACAGATTGGAGTTTCCCCAAGAGCAGAGTTTCCCCTGCTCTAGACGGACATGGACCGTGCCACGGTATCCCAGTCCAAAAACATTTGGCAGCCCCCAACCATACCTTTCTTTTATGCGTCTGGAGGTCCGAGTGACCTCCATATGAAAGGAGCGGAGTACTGCAAAGCGTGAGCGCAGAGATAGGTGGTATAAGAAAAGCAGGAAAAGAACCAAATAAAAACCAGACAAGATTTGTTTGTTTTTTCATGAAGGAAATCCCCAAAAGACTAGTTCCAACCTCGCAAGTGGTAATTTGACACTTTTTCGCTTTCATTATTGCCTTGCCAGCAATCTGAATCCACCGGTACCACCGACGTCTACCTCTATGCACTGCTGTTATGAGGCGGCCGAAGTGCACAAGACGATGGTAGACTTCTGGAATTATTACCCAACTCTACGCTCTCCGAGGAGACTCAAAGGTATAGAGGCATGCCCCTCACCGTTGGCCATGAGGAACTTGGGGATGAGGTCCACGTTCCAGTCCCTCGAGCGACCATACTCGTCCGCCTGCTGGAAGGCCGGCATGTTGAACTTGCTAAAGAGGTCCTCCAGCGGCGTGATGGAGGCGCTCTCCCCGCCGTAATACTTGTTGCGGTCCATGTGCAGCACCTTCTTCCCACTCACGGACAGCATGCCACTCAGGATGCACTCCTGACACCACAAGAGGAAACAGCAGTTGGCAACAAGGATGGATGGATGAGTGTAAACGGCTGTAACACTTTATAGAGGGTGGCAGCTTGCACCAGCCAGAAGGAGCCATTAAGCCACCTATTTGTCTGCCGGAGAGAAAACTAGTCCCACTTTTCCTAATGCCAATTTTATTCATAAACCTGCATTGAAATATTTAAGAAAAACATTTGAAGGGAGGTTGACAGCTTCTCATAGTAAACAATGCTGTCAGCAACAACACTGTACACTAACACCTGCGCAGCGTTGTGAGCAAATATGCCAGATAGGCAATTTGGATGGTATTCAACCAAATAGCATTTGGGTGACCAGCAAACCTGTTCGTAATCCTGGCTCTGAACTATGCGCCGGCTTGCCAATAATCGAGCATTGAAGCATACCACATGTTGCTTATATATTTTTGCTAATGCTTTTATGTACTTATGTGTAACAAACGATGCTTCTTTTTGGAACGACAGTATCCATTGTTAAAAAGACTTGCCGAGGATTGAGATTTCAGCTATCATAATGCCCCACGGTTTTATTATTTCATGTTTATCTGATGAATGTATGAAGCTATCTGCTCAGTTTTGATTTAACTTCACACTCAAATCATAGGAACAGCAAACTTGGTTGTTTCCACGAGTCCACCAATATGAACTAAGAATGGGTGAAGTAGACACTTTTCTAAAACAAATGCAACCTCCACTTGGCAAGAGGCTAAGAATGCAGCTGAAGGTTGCAGAAAAGGCCCATTCACAAACTGGCAACTGAGTAGAACCGACCGAGACAAGTCCGGTTTTTAAGCCTCTTGCGACGTCGTAGAACAAGATGCGCTGCTGCGGAGCTGGTCCTACGCCGCCGCAAAAGGCTTAAAAACCCGTCTTGTCTCGGTCAGTTCTACTTGGTTGCAAGTGTGTGAACGGCCCTTTACAGGCGCGTTAAAATAAAAAGGCACGCCGACTGCAACAGGCAGAAACGCTTCATTGCTGGACAGTACGATAGCACCCGCCACAGTGACAGCCTAGAGCAGTGGCTCGAAACACTGCGTTTGGAAGTCTTGGACTTCTTATATCGGAATGGTAAAGTTTATTTCCCATGTACTTCCCATTCAAAATATATTTGTACATACACATTATATCTAGCAACCTGAAACAAATATTAATGATATTTATGCATGCTCCAACAATTGGGCACGTTATCCGGCATTGCATACATTTACATGCATATTAGTTTTTATTAAAGCCCGTCCCGTTCTATTGTTCTAACTGCACAGTCGTCAGGGAACATAGCCAGCTACTAAAAATTGCCAATTGCAGATTATTATACCCTTCCCTGCGCTTTCAATGTGACAAGGCAGTCCAATGGACCAGTTGCCCTATGTCAAATGTTCCTATGTGACGAGTCATCTTTTACCAGTCAGCCTGGGACGAATGTGCATGTGGCAAATAGCACTTGTCCCCTTGTGAACATGTGCTGCAGTTCTCTTGTGTGAAATATCAGACACTATACAAGCATTCACACCCTGGTGAATATGTTTTTTTTTTTTTTTTTTTTCGCGAGTGATAAGTACAGGAAAGCAGCCTACTGAAGCCCCTACACAGGTTGAGCCATTAGAGTCGAGGAAACGCAGGGAATTTCCAAGATGCAAACGGAAGAAAGCAAACAAAGAGTCACTGCAAGCCAGGTGCCCTTCCTTCAAAGCCAGTCCAGAAGTTTACAATGGGAAATGGCTCATTGAGCAGAAATCACAAAAACCAGAGAGAGAGAAAAAAAAATAGGGCAGGAAAGGCGAGGGCTTAGCAGTCGCCCGGTAACCGAAGCAGCCACGTCAAAAACGCTACAAAACAAGACAGTCGAAATCACGTCACCTTGGGCGGACACAATCAGGACATAGAAAGAAAATACAAGAGGAAACGCCAGGCGTCATAGCAACAGCCTCAGGAGCAACGCGAATAGATTGGAACGAGCTTGAATGAGCATCGTGTGCGTTCAGCGGGCAACACTACGAATATACTCGTCAACATCGCTACGCCTGCAGTGTCAGGTTAGCACAGCTTGCCCGGCTAGTTTCAAATGACACAACAAGGGGAGAGGGGCTGTGCCATCAGATCGAGAAAAAAAATACTGTAGAGCCGTAACTTAAATGTCGTTTTCGCAGCTTCGGGGAAGGCGAAACAACAAACGTGTCACAACCGATCCCAGACAGAACGCACTGCAAAACTTGTCATGCATGCCTCGATGACTTCATTTACGTGGACGTCGCCGGTACCACCCCATTTTTGTGAAGAGCAACACAGCTTGGGCACAAGCGATAGTCCGAGATTGGCCAGTCATCTAGATGAATTTTTTTTACGCGTAACTTGCGTCTACAGCCTTCAACTACCCTTTAACCTCGAAAAAGAAGAGCGAACCGACGCAAATCGTGAAAATTTGGCACTGAAGAGTTAGGCCTACGAGCTGTCGCCAATCAACCCCATTCAGGCTAGCTGTTTAAAGCAACCAGCCACGCAAAAGACGAATGCATAGATTAAAGGTCCTACACCGAGTACACGCGTTTATTAAATCCGCGTTTTCCTAAACTCGACGAACGGCAGGAAACGTAGCCTGGTCGGCTGATGTCGTGGAGCGTGCAAACGCTTCCCCCCAGCTCTTCGCAGCCTTCAAACCCATCGAAAACACACGAGGCTTTCGGGGAATCACATGAACTCTATGCAGTGCCGGTTCAGCGAACCAATTCGTACACCGACACATTTCAGAAACACGGGGTGACAAATGCACGGCTGCTAGGCCTAACAGGTCACTCGCCGGCCCCTCTCAAGCAAGGGGAAAACGGCTCTTGTGTCGAACTCCGAGCAGACGGGAGGCATACCTTGAGGCCGGTGCCTAGCACGATGGCATCGTAGTCTTCGTCCATGGCGTTAGAGAGGGCCGCAATAGAGTTCTTCGAGCACTGCTAATTGTTTACTGGAGCACCGAGCCTACAAACCCCCAGCCGAGCAGAGCAAGGGAGGTGGGCCGGTGGGCGTCGGAGAACGACTACGTGAAAGGTGCTTCCGCGATAAAAAAATTAGTTCCACGCCAAACCGGCATTTTAAGAGCCTGTTACGGAATTAAACGTTTGCGTAATATTATTTCACATGTTTTTACAAACATGGATTACCCTACGAAGATTACTAGCACGTATTAGTGCAAAATAAACTATTTTGCTTGAAACTGTAACACTCCGCCAGACTATTGTGTTGTGACGTCAGTGTTTGGGGAGGGTAAGGAGTTGGAAGCATATGGTCCGTATGGTTGGCACGGTTTTTAGGGTCGCCTGTCACTAACGTTGCTTGTCACTATCTAAACTGATGGCAAGAATCAAACTGACCAAAGCCGTGGCGAGAATTTGCACGCGCAATGAAAACAGCGTAGGAGCTAGAATCTAAATAAGCCGGTCGTAAAAACAAGGGACCTTCTCCATCTCTTCGTGGAGATGAGGTGAACATCTGTTACGAATTTTCAGGGCAGCAAATAAACCGACGATTTAATCAATCATTTCTGTCGGGGCTGTCGGGCAACAAGGACAATGTTGAGGTTTAAAGTTGAAAATATACTGAGCTCTCGCAGCAGTGAAGCTGCTAGAAAATAAGAGCACTAATTTTTGCGCATAATTTTTAGTAGTCCGAAAAAAAAAATTTTTTTTTTTTCTGAATAATTGTTTTATTTTGCAAATATCAACATATTTTTACATCGGCCTAGTTACACTAAAACTAGCAGCACCAGGGCTAGTCTCAGTGTTTACAACAAAAATGTAAAGTGGATGTCATCTATTTTAGGGCGGAGTAAAGGTAAATCGGGAAGCCAGGAGAAGGAGAGGTGGAGCGATGGAAAATTTAAAGAAAAGGGGTGTACATGTTTCTCGGCTAGGTGGCGCAAGCTACCGTCCAACACAAAACGGCGAGCTATTTGTTCATTTAGGACGCTCCACAAAACAAATGTTCCACACTCAGCACCAACCTGGCAGCGCTAGCAGTTTCCTCCACCCTCTCCACAGCTTCACACATGCTGGTTTCATTTTTGACGCGCACAGAAATGGCTTGAGAAAACAAAAGAAGACAGTCGTAAAAAGTCACTACAACTTTTATTCTGAACAAACCAAAAAAAAACATTAGGCATGGCAAAAGGGGCGAGCAGGTACCAGACTCAATACCATACCCATCGCCCTCAATCTCTCGCATCCACAAAATCAAATAAAAGAAAAGGAAATAGAGGGAAAACGCTCGGTCGTCACAGAAATTAGGTTGCACGGCTAGATGTTGAATAAAGGCATAAATAGACAGCGCCCGGAACAAACAAAGCCAAGGTGTCCTTCCCGTGGAATGTGCCCAAATCCAGCCTCGATCTTGAGCCAACGCTCGTCAATAGCCCACGCAAGAACAGCAGGAGTCCCACGGTAGTGTCGACTGCCAAGGTCACAAGGAACATCTTGCCCAAAGACCCGTGCCCAGTTTCCCCCCATAGCGCTCCGACGAGGTGCGTGTCGAGTGGCCATCGCCGAGGAGGCACCAGGGGCGGTCTTCGGAAGGCCTCGGCAGGTTCCGTAGGGTTGCAGGGTGTTGGCTGGGGCAGTCGGCAGGTCCGCGGCAACGCTACAAGACCCAAGAGGGCCCGGTGGCCGCCGGGGCGTCAGCGCCCCGACGATTTAGAGTGTGAAATGAGCCATTGGAGGGTGATGTCTGCGGAGGTGGAGACAAAAAGAAATTCTTTCAAAAGCGGGAATACAGACAGCAATCGAGCACTACGAAAAACTGAGGACCGAACCCGGGGTCACACTGCTCAATGTCCTACAAAGGACGCAATGTTCTCCGAAGACACGACAGCAGAATTATTTGTGGGCACGCCTCGAGCACGTCCGCAGTCGGTACTCATGCGATGAATGGGACAATGCGATTGTTGCCTACAAGGAAAAAACGTGCCTCGGACGGTGTCTGAAGATGTTGGTGTTAAGGTGATGTTGCATTAAGTCGAGGTCACGCAGTCAATACATCGTGCAAGAGACAGTCTGCACCCACCGTATGAGGAGCGTTTCTTCCTCGTACGACGGTCACGTTGGTCGTGCCAGAACCGTCTGCAGACACGTTCGAAGCATACGTGCGCACGAAACAGACGTGCTTCAAACAAGCCCGAGGCGTGCCCGCAGATAATTTCGTCGTCGCGTCTGCAGCAAACACCGTATCTTTTGTACGACGCACCCTACAATACCGCGCATCCGCCCATTCCCAAATTAGTTAGATCCAATGAAAATATGCACAGTACATATTTATATGTGAAATTGATGACCAGACATCCCCCATTTTTTCGCAATTATTCCCAGAGTTTGAGTGGGCGCTCGCACGGTTTCTTACGTCGGATTAAAAGGCTGGTCCACGCGTTTGTGCCCAAGCACGATCGAACGAGCTGCTACCGAGTTTGTGGGTTTCTAAGTGCCCAACCGACACAAAGAACATCCAAAGTGCCCCGGTGCAGGGCCGAGGATTAATTTCGACCACCCGGGGATCTTCGGATGCCAGAGAGGAAGCTCGGTTACGCAGCGCTTTCTTTGCAATAATAGGTCTCCTCCAGAATAAAAACAACCCGGCTGCAATTCGAACTTGCCACTTGGGTGGATAGTTGCAATCGTTTATGAGGGCACACTGGTGCCATCGTTGGAGTTTAATCTTTCACCGCTCGCTGCAACTAATCCTGACAGTGTTACGAGCGACCATTTCCCATGCATGGCTTGCAAGTGACGTCATTTAAAGAGCGCTCCGACGACCACCAGAGAAGAGAAAAAGAAGGAGCTCCCCTCTTACCAGGATCCTCTTTTGTGCCTCCCGGATTTGCACAGACGCCACAGAAGATTAACCCATCACTCAAAACTTTCACAAAGGCAGTTTCGTACTCCTCCTGTTACATGGTGGTCAGAAGTATGCAATGTGACGTCAGTGCAAGCCATGTATAGATTGTGCATAGATTCAATCTCGCAAGTCCAGCAAAACCTTCGGTCTAGTTATGAATAGATCTGAAGGGCTTCAGTTTACCGGATAGGTGGCACCACTATGCTCTCTCGTAAGCGATTACAAAAATGGATGCCACTTCTAAGTCGCATCCGCTTTCTTTTTAAGTACTATAATGTAAAAAGGAAAGCAAGACAGGCAATCTTCCCAGGGCACCAAAACTCCCATGTCTAATTTCGATGTCGGCTACACTATGGTGACCTCGAACAGTCAAACTGAAGCGGGTGGGCATACCATGCACAGTCTCCTCACAAGAAGGCCGAAATTTCCCATTTGTAAACTAGATCACATGTGCCACTTGACACAGGAATCCTTACGGCGATCGGTTGGAATTCACAAGCTGTTTACAGCTCCCATGCATACAAGCTCGTTTAATTTCTCGTTATGGCAACAATGTGGCCAACATGAGCCAATCAAAAGGCTCGATAGGCAAAGTGAACGTTATAGAATGCGGTACTTTCACAATGCTCAGAGGCTCTAGGCAATCCGTCTACTAATTTACCTGGCTTATTTGTATAAAGGGCTAAAACTCCAGAAAATGCAGACAGCCTAGACAGAAGTAAACCTCCCAACTGAGTCCAAACTGAAAATGTCTAAAAAAGTAAAACAAGAAGTATGTTTCATCTACAGAAACTTAAAAAAGAATTAAACGCAGAAAGACAGATCACAGATAGCGCATCTTTCGACTATCTGTGTTGAAGGTCAAAATACAATGTGCTGTCCGTGTTCAGTCTTTGTTCAATTCTTCCTCGAGTTTTTGTACTTACACTAATGCACTTGCCCCAAGAGAGTGCATACCTCTGTCACTACACTTTCTTTTGCCACCTTATCTACCGCACTATCTCAGGTTGCAACCGCAGACAACAGTGGTGAGGTTGCGAAAGCCCATCCTTCCCCAGGTCGTCTTCCAGGTCTGATCGCAACCGAACACTTCCTTACCGTTATTGGTCTCTCACTAAATGTGTTATCAATCATCTAAAACCATGTTATCAACCAGTACCAGTTCTTTCACCACACAATCTACATTTCTAAGTTTGGTAAACACTGTGCATCTATGAAGGAATTTCTTGACAGCAGCGACGGCCCGCGTGCCTAATTAGAACAAAATCCTTGGTCGATAGAGAAATCCCCAACCGGCGCGCTCGAGGGTCCGTTCGCAAATGGAACTCACCAATGTTGTCTCGCTCCTTGCAGGAAATAGAGTAGCAGCAGATTTCCCGGTCCTGGATGGCCGAAAGGTTCCTGTTGGGAAAAAGCCCCCGTTTCTTCCAAACTCACTCCAAAGCTGGCACTTCACATATGCTTGTAACGCAAAATTTTTCGGCTAAATATGTTTGCTTACCGCTTCGTACAAACTCCACGCAATTAACTCACCATTCCCTTTATGCAATTCTTACCGACCTAACCACAGTGAAAAAGACTAGCATATGTTCGAGATACCAGGCAGCCCTGCAATCTTTTCACGTGTTACCCGCCTCTATGTGCCGCTAGGTCGGTATGCTAAGAGTATGTTCTGATCGATCATAACCCTAGTCTGTACTGAATTTGGATATGCAGCTTCCGTTTCAGATTCTCGTCTTGAACAGCTCATCTTGGAATTGAAGGTTGCACAAAACTGAGCATTTCGTGACAAAATTTAACTATGATCATACCCCTAATGCCACTGCAATAAATCTAAACTTGCTATCACTCCTTTGACAACATACAAAATTTATTAGTCTCTGCTTGCTTCAAAATATATAATATTTGAAGTTAAGGCTACTAACAAAAACCTCACATTTCAGCATATATCGATCGCAGTCATAAAGTTGGCATTCCGTCCTGTTGCACAAGAATGTTTCACGAGTCTGTCCTTTCCAGCACTTCAAAAACAGAGTCCCTTCCCCAAGCCATTGACGAAATCCCCGATAACGCGAGTTTTCAAACTGCCATGACTAACCTTTTTCTGAAAAGAGCGCTAACCATTGTATACTATCTTTGCTGCTACAAGTTTTTTTCCCCTTATATTTTCTACTTATGCAATCTTTTCTTCTCAGCAATGCTGAAGGTAACTAACCAAGTAAATTACTATTGGCTCTGAAACAAGCACTATAAATAGGAGCCTGGAATGCACCGTAGACTGGTGTGTTCAGCATGCCAACGCCGGACACGCGCTGAAAGTCGCCCCGAAGTGAAGCACAAATGACATCACAGGAGCCAGCATGTCGTGCAGTTGGAGGTTGGTCCTAAAAGCTCAGTGAAAAAAAGATGAGCAAATGCAAGCATCGCCGTTATAGCGGCACTCCGACTCTTGGCAGCCAAAGCTTCGGTTTACTACCAGGCTCAAAAGTGACCTGGAGCACCACAAGCACCCGCCACTTCACTTCCACTGCCGTGCCACCACCAGGATAACGACGGATGACGACACAAGGAAATTGCAGAGACGTCGGGCAGAAGTCGAAGGACCACAAAGAGGGGTGCGGCCACCGGTCCCAAATGCGTTCCAGATCCAGCGCTACTGAGATTGACGTTACTATATCAAAGTCTGTCGACGAGCTTGCGAAAACGCCCGGCGCCTTTTCGGGACGCGTCTGCTCGTTTGCGCTCGTACGCTGTCGGCCTGCTCTGTGGACCGAAGCGATTATATTGCGGTTTTTATGACTACAGAAAAGTGTGAGCAAACAGAGCGTCGCTCTAAAAGAGTCCATCTCCGCCATCCGTGGAAGCGATGCCGCCGGTTGCACCAGGATCCCTATCCGTCCGCATTTGTCAGCGAGTGGGCAACGGAGAAGGACCGTTTTGGAACTACGCTCTTCCGCGAAGCGTGTCTGCCGACGAGTTTGAGAATGTGGGCCCGAGCTGGGCCGCACACGCACATCTGGTCGATGAGCTCCTTCTCGTCAAGGGCGCCGGCCAGGTCCCGCTTGTTGCCCAGCACCAGCACGGGGATCCCCGCCAGCTGGGGCTTGTCTAGCAGGTTGTGCAGCTCGTTGCGAGACGCCTCCATCTTGTCCTGGTCGTGGGCGTCCACCATGTAGCTGCGACCAATCGCGGAGTGGGATGTCAGGAAGCGACGCGGAAACAGAAGGAGTTTGACAACCATACCCTGTTTCGCCGCAACTTGGCAACGAGTGAGCGCTACAGCCACCTCCAGTTGACTAGAGCGACAGAGGCAAGGTGCGTGACAGCCCTTGCCAAAGGTACAGCGGCGGGAGCGTAATATCTGTCTGTCGCTCAAAGCGGTTTTCTCCTTACTCCCGCCCGTTGCTTTGACAGCGCTGCATGTAACTGGTGAGATGGAGTAGAGTCTCGTGCCTCCCTCCGACGCCCTGATTTACTTACTGCGACCGTAGCCTTTGCCAGGTTACGGTGAGACGGAGTGTGTGCAGCGCAAGTTCGTCCGCTTCTCGCGCGGGGTTTGCGGCGACGTCTGAACGTCGAGCTCCGACTGGCTTCGGTTGGATGGATAGTGGGTAGACTTCGATGCTAGCTGCCTCAAGGTCCACTATCCTTCCGATCGAGTCATTCGGAGTTTGGCGTTCCGACGTCACCGCAGCCCCTGCGCAAGAAGCAGTCGAATTTGCACTCTGCACAGGCGTCGCCATAAAGGCCGGACCATATATTTGTGTTTAAGTGCAACTGAGTGCACTGCAGCCGCTGCTTACAATGAGTAGAGACCTTAGACTTAAGAGAGGGCAACTCAAACCGACTATAGAGAGAACTTGAAATTTAATGGTGGACGCCTCCGACATAGACTGGGTGTAAGCACATGTGTGTGCACTGTTGCATGGTGAGAAAGGTAGGGGTCGGAGACACTTGCAGACGATAGAGGGGCTCTTCTGCGTACCTTGTTCTGCAAACACGGCCCATAAATCATTCATTGCAGTGAAAGAAGCTTGCCAGCGAGAAAGACGACATTGCTTTTTTTCCGTCTGACAAGTTTTTTTTTTCTCATGAAAACCAATGCTACAGGCGTCCACAAAGTTATTTCTTATTCCGATAATCGCTAGTCTTAGGTGGACCTTGGCTCGTAAAGAAATTTGGTTTTTCTCTCGCATCTTTTGATCTCAGAGTTCCACATTTTGTCACCACCACTAGCGTCACATTCTCACTGTGTTTTAGCTTCCTGCGAGGAATAGTTTTTTTCTGCAGGCAGAAAAACAGCATTTCATTTTCTTGACCGACCGCCGTGGATTGCGTAGCAGGCAGTCACACGACACAGTTCCTTGTAGCAGAGTCTCGTACCGTAAAGTTCAACTGCAGTGAAGCCAAAATGTAGTGTATTTTAGATAGAACCGTTCTGCCACACAACACAGCAAGAACATTTCCTGAGATCCTTCAGTTTGGTCTAAAACGCTTGCGGCATCACTAGACTGCATGCTGGCAAGCGCTCATCGTCGCATCCGAAAGGGATTGACAAACTCACACAATGGCGTTGACACCTCGGCAATATCGTTCCCACATGCTGCGAAACCTGGGTTGCCCTCCGATGTCCCAGATCTGCAAAAAAAAGGCAGTTGAGAGCGACCATCCAAACATAAGAGTACTCAAACTGACACGCAGTCGCGCCTAATCACTGTGTGCCCCATATGTGCATGCACGACAACTTACTACCTTGGGGAACATGGCTAAAGGCAATAAGATGAATGGCATCCTTTTAATACAACATTTCCAAGCATATCACCATTACACATGGAAGAGGTTTATTGCCGGGGATAGGTCACGTAACAAACTACGCATGTTTACTTTCCAGGAAGCAAAGTGTCTTTAGGAATAAGACACTATGCGGTCCGACTGAGAAAGAAGCCTCGTTTTTGGGCCCACACAAAACAATTAGGCGTGGCAGAAAACCGGAACTTCACGTGAATGTGGCAATAGTGGTGACGATAGAATGGAAAGGTTTGAGAATACAACAATACCAAGAAACAGAAAAGCAAAATTTCCTTATAAACCGACATCCACCTAGGCCCAATATTCATCAAACAAAAAAAAGCTTGTCAACAAGAAAGCAAACAAGATCGTCGTTTTTGGCGGACAAGTTTTTTTTTTGCAATAAAATAAATGCCGCAGGTGCCCATAATACCATTTCTGGTATGACCAATCAGGCCCAGGTGGAGGATGCTTCATAGAGAAATTACATTACCCATTTTATACTTTTGTCCAAGTGAAGGAAAGCTCCCAAACTTTCGCATTCTACCTTCACCACTGGCATCACTTTCACACAAAGTTTCAGCTTTTTGTGGTGCAAAAATTATTTAGGTAAGCTGCAAAACAGGGTTTCATATTCTTTATTGAAACCTGTACTTTCCAGTTAGAGATCAGTCCGGTTGGCTGTTCGTTCTCTGCAGCTGCTGCTCGAGTTATAAAATGCATCGAAAAAAAGTAAGAATATGAAAAAAGAAATTGAGGATTTTATTATGATATGAAGTTGACTAAAATTTTGCAGACAGCATGGAAGGCAGAAAATTCCCGCTTCAGATGTGACAAGATATTCTTCGTCCAAAATAAATTATTCAAGATAAATGGAGTTCCAAAGTGTCCCAGACAATAAGAAATCGCTGCCCCACATTAAATTTATGTGCTATTAAGCCTTACACAGATCTAGTGTTCCTGAACAAAACAAAAATTATAATTTTTTTTTAATTTGTTTTGGCAAGCATGGGTTCTTGATGATACAAAAATATTCCAGCATTGCACAACCTTTCAGCAGGAAAAGAGACGATGAAATGCACCTAAAAAAAAAGAACAAAGCTATACGCACTCCGGAGTGCATTTCGGTCAAAATGGCTATACGCACTCCGCTAAACTCGTATAAAACGAATGGTCACAACGAGTTTTCTAAACGATGGCATAGCAAATGGGTTAAGCTGTCCGTTTTGTATGCAAGTGGACGCAGGTTCGATCCACAGGCCTACTTCTTTTTTTCTCAAACACTACGTTTTTTCAAGGCATTGACAATATTTACGATTTTTTTTTTTTTTTTTTGCGATGGTGTTGTTGACGAAACTTCGCAGAACTAAATGGTATGGGTCTCCCTTTCCGGAGCTGCGATCAAGGACAGCGGGGCTTGGGTTGCCGGCTGGACGCTGCGAAGCGGCGTGTACTGGTTACGTTTTGTAATTAGCAGCAGATACTGTAGCCGCGAAGCGGCGTGAACGCAGGCGAGGGGCTGTGTTAACGAGCCCCCCGGTGATACATGCGCCGTTCGAAAAGGGTTGCCCGAGCGGCATGAGCTCTCCGCGGAGTGCGGATAGCCATTTCGACCAAAAGGCACTCCGGAGTGCGTATAGCTTTACTAAAAAAAAAAAAATAGAAGCCAAGCTCGCTTATCAAGCAGATAAGCACAGCCAATATTACGGACAAAGAATGCAAAAATAAGCTCCGGAAAAAAAAAAAAGAAACGTACACGCAAAACTGGCACAGCGATAGCGGATATTTCTGTACACTCAGTTAATCAGTAGTTGATGCTGGTACACTGTTTATACCTGTGTTCTTTTACTAATGTTATGCAACTATCCTCATCCAAAAAAAAGGAGCCGTTTTGTATGTGCACTGCTTATGACTGAGGCCTGCGACCTGGCACACCAGACATTTTAATATGTTCTTTAAAGAAGAACACTGGTCTGTAAGCTTTCTTATCCAGGGGTGGAACTCCTAAAATGTACTTGGGAGCAGCCACGGGAGCAGCTGAAACAGCTGTTTTGGAGCAGGTTAGGAGCAGCTAAAACTACGTCCTGGAGCAGGCTAGGAGCAGCTCAGATCCGTTTTCATTGCACTTCAGCTTGTGTCTTAGACAAGCACGGGAGCAATTTCGATTGTGCTTAGCAGCACACATGAACACGAGTGGTTAGGGACCTAGGTAGATGGGATAACAGTGTAACAGATGCGAAAACTTGAAACGTTGTGAGCCTTAATGAGAACCAAAAAGCAAGTGCCATAGTTTTCTAAAAATAGTGTCCTTGAAATTTTCTGAGTGGCTTTTAGCTGTTCAAAATGCAAAACAGCACTGCTTATAGCGCAACCCACGTTTGCTCGACATAGTAATTATGTGTGCAAACCATGTGACGTGCGTAAGCAGCGGACGTGCAGTTGCGCGGAGGAACATGGCAACAAAATTCGAGTTTATCCTTTTGTGCAACTCAATATCGAAGCAGCAGACGAGGATTAACGGAGTTATCGTATTCTAAGCGATAAGCAGGACCAAGGTTAAATACGCCGAGCAGATTTACCGCTCGCGTGAGAGCTGCTGGCCGGCAAAGTTTCGGATCGGACCGCGTTTCAGTTCTATCATATCACGATTTATCTTGAGGGAATGCGGTTCCAACTTCTAAAGAGGAAATACTAAAAGGAATCTTTTGCTCATTTGTTTTCAACTGGCTGACGTCCGGAACCCGGGCCTCACCTCTTTGTGACTTGCTTAACCGCTTATGGTTGAAAAATGGCAACCCAGTCGCAGGTGGTGTAGCGCTTGGAATCCGACCCCGGAGTTTTTTCGCGCACTTTCGACTCGGGATACACAGGAAAAATAAACAGAACAAAGGATTGCAAGGCCGATCTAGCTAAACGCGCTCATTGTTGCCAATCGAGTAGATAGAAACCGAAACCAATACAAAATACAAATTTTTTGACGCACGTTTTGCGATTTGGTGCATAATGGCGCGAGGTGTTTATTGGCTGTGGCGCAGTTTTCGCAACATGGCGCAGGATGGCGCAGACAAATGCGTCTGGCGCTAAATGGCGCAGCCGTTCCACCCCTGCTTATCTTTTGAGCATAGCCAATGAAACTGCACCAGCTTGTTCAGATGTTTGTGCCGATTTCAAATATCTGGCAAGTCTATCGATCAGTGGCCTACCATAAAATACCAAACATCCCCCCCCTTCCACGATAAGCGCACACCCCTCAATTTTGCAACATTTAAAAAATGCACAAAGGACAATCTTTACATATTATCTTTACATACCCATGCCCCAGTTTTACATGATTACCTCAAAAATTTGAGTGAGGGCCTTCTCGAGATTTTTTTTGGCAGTTCTCAGGATAATTATAACTCACCAGCCTTTGATTGCAAAAACCATAGAGAAAACACTATTAAAAAAAATGTTTTAACATATTGATTGATACTAGGAAGTATGAGGAAGACAATGTTGGAAGCACTTTATAGAGTGAACCGTTATTAGTGACTTTAAAACAGATTGAACTTTAGTGTGAGGCATCCAAGCAATTAAACAATAGTTCACTTCAAAATATGTTTACACCTATATTGAACAATCTGCTCTCAATGTTGCATGCTTTGCACATTTAGCTATATATTACAAAATAAATTATATTCATACTTGTCCTAAACAAGTATAAATATAACTTATCCTAGTCCCTTGTCCTAGACTTGTCCAATATTCCTCCTGAACATTGGCAAAAAGTCCACAAATTGTGTTTTGAGAAAGCGCTTCTTTCACAAAATATCAAACCTGGCAAATCAGAAGAAAAAAAAAATAGTTGCAGATTTTAAAATTGCTTTCTTCTCAAAAACTTTTTTAGGGATTTTTCATGTTCTTATATTGTTATATATGCTTTCCTCTAAACATGAACAATGAAACACATGTACAGCCAAAACAAATTCAGAGATTCGAAGACGTTGTATTAGTGCAGCAATATCTCATGCTCAAGTGCCCCCTAGATATGTGGATGTCAACAAAATTATCTCGCGGACGTGAAACAAGGTCAATCAACAAAACGCGATCCACATCCAATTTCTTGCACCCAAAAGTTTTCACGCTTGTCCGACGAACAGGCAATGCGAACAGTAAATAAGAGGCCCTTGTGAATTGCATACGAGACAAATTCTTTAAAGAACTGAGTATGTCGACCAAACAGCTGCTCGACTGATCATAACATTTCATAAGCTGAATGGAGTAAAACCTTAATCATCAATGTTCAGGTTCTCTTGGAACAGATTAAAAGCACCAATTCCCTACATACAAAAACACATTACTTTAATGCTTAGAAAGAGCAGATTCATACAGCTATGGCAGCATGTACTAACATGCAGCAAAAAAGAGTTTTAGACAGCCCCGATGAAGTGACCTCGGAACTCTGTTCCAGGGCTAGCAAAAAACTGCATGGAAGCAAAAAAAAAAAAAGAAATAGCAGCAGGTGTTAGTGGCAGGCTTCAAAAATAAAACAATTAGAAAAAGTGGAAATATTTAGTCCTAGTCATGTGACGATGAGGTGTGTAGCGATGAGTCACATGACGATGAGATGCCTTGGACATTTGTGGTTTGACAACCAACAAACCTCGATGATAAGAAGAGTCCATTCTTATCCGTTAGACGTAAGCCCGTTTCAAACTACAGTTTGAATAGTCTCTTTTTAAAGGGGTACTCTGGCATTTTCTTCGTAGTCCCTGAATTGCCTTGAAATTTGCTAAAACACACCAAAAAGCATTGATAAAATAATACCCCAAATATTGAGCCAAAATTTTTTTTTTTTCTTGCAAAGTTATTAAACATACAGTTTTAGCCCTGAACGTGTTTTTTCAAGGTGAAAGTCTCTACTGGCAACAATGAAAAAGTGACAGCGGAGGGCAGGGGCTCATTCTGTGGACAATAGACTTTGTTCCCAACTGATTACAAGCAGTTTCATGGTGTCAAACGAAAGCTTTGAAAGCTCCCCTCCAGCACCGGCCCAGTAGCACGAAACTAGCGCTCCATATTGTCGATTTTTAGACTGCCCACTAGACCTGCAAGGCTGCCTTCCCCTCGCATCACGGCACCGAAAAGCGCGAGCATATCTGAATGTTGGTTTTGGCATCATTTTCATTTGCCAATTTAACAATAACTATTCCAAATTTCACAATAATAATTAGGAAACTGGAAAGGGTAAAGGCCGGTGATTGCAAAAATATGATTAGCAGGAATAGCTAAAAAAAAACCCGCCAGAGTACCCCTTTAAAGACTCTGTCCACAGTTGAAAAGGGCACTCTTGAAAGCCATTTTGATTAGTAGAATGCTTTAAAGAGAGACAAAAAGGAAACAATCAAGCTTATAAAGGCCTGGTTGCTGCTTTGCAGAGATCCTCAAAGCCCAATGGAGAGGGAGATAATGGGAGAGAGGGTTCTACAGCATCTAAATTAACACTTTTAAGGCACTTTAGACGGCCCGCAGAATTTTTTTCCTCAATACGTCGCGCTGCGATTTACTGGAGGTGCAAGCAGGTGGTGGTACTTTTCAGTAATAAAAAATAAAAAGAAAAACTATGAAACTATACTCGTAAAAAACAAAAACAGCAGTGTATGGATAATCTACATTGCCACTTCGCAGACAATGCCTGTGTAGTGAGAAATGCTGCCAACAGATGGCATACGCTCCCTCAACGCGGTGTACGCCATCTGTCGGCAGCATTTCTCACTACGCAGGCATCGTCTGCGGAGTAGTGACGTCGACGTAGATTACCCAGAACAGGTTTTCTCTCTTCTTTTGCACGAGAGAAGTTAATTTCTTGAATTTTACACTGTAAACTTCCACCACCTGCTCGCACCTCGAGAGTAAATCACAGTGTCATACGCAGAGAAGTCGATTCTTGCGGGCCATCTAAAGTGCCTTAGAAGCGTTAGTTTACATTCTGTAGAACCACTGAGATGATGGGAACAATGGTAAACACTTTTCACAAGTGACCGAGCTTGGATAGGAGGTCTCAGGATAATTGAGAAGCGATCACAGCGATCACATCGGCATGAAACGACCATGTACACATGGCCACCGTCGCTGCACACTAACAGCAAGACGTCATCTTAATGTGAAAAATGCATTGTTGCTTTGTAACGGGGCTGAAGGTATGCAGAGTTTCAGCCAAAGGTGCAATACGTGATCAAGGATTTGTTGCAAGCACATATCATAGAACTCGTGGTAAGGGTCACTCAAATCACTAGCTCAGAAACATTCTCTTATCAGTTACAAGACAAAACCTTTTGATCCAAGCCTGCAACATGCAAGCTGGCAGCAACAAAAACACTGGGTCGACCATTAAAAAAGAAAAACTGGAATTCAACTGCCATTGTCACCTATGAACTTTTCAAATGATCACGAACAGGAGAATTTCATCCACACCCTACTACAAAATCGAAGCTGCACTATAATTTGTCAAACAGGTATTCTTTAAAAAAGGACATACATTCTGCTTTTTAGCAATGCTTGGAGAGTGCAGGAACTTGCGCCATTTCAAGCAACAGAAATTGCTTAAAGTGCAAATAATGCAAACATAAAACAACTCCTTCATTATAGTGATGTGACAAACTTGCAATTCGTGGAAAGCGCAATGCTTGTTGAACGTGTGAAGTCGCACAATCTGTTTGAAGCACTGGTTGACATCTTGCGGGTGGATTTATTGTCATACCAACGTATTATTATAAACGCGAGCGTGTTTATTTCACTAACTGCCAACGGTGCACAACATTTGGGTTAGGAAGCTGATTCCTTGTAGACCAACACGCGGCCCTGACGTCACGCAGCTGCGGTGGCGCTGTCGACGGCACTGCGCATGCGCAGACGCTTCACATTTTGCGAATTCCGTTTCTGCGCACGCGCAGTGCCCACACCGGGTGTGGGCAAACGCGGGCTTGTTTGTAAACAGCGCGTCGGTCTGTAGCTTCCATCATTAATGTTAAACTTTAAAAAAGAATAATTAAAAAAAAAAAAAACATGGACAACCACAAACAGCATTTCCAACATGCCCATGCTTAGTGCAAGCGAAGATTGAGGAGCTTACCTTGATAGTAACATTTCCCTTGGTCACCTTTCGCATGTTGAAGCCGACCGTCGGTATCATGTCTTCGCAAAACTGTCCAGACTGCAAAACAACGAAAACACTGAAGCACACGAAACAGGGCCGGCGAAATGGTATACATTTGTGATAGATGCCCGCGCAAGAGAGAGTATTGGCAGTATTGGCCCGCGTCTAGGTTCGCTAAGCCAGGTTGTCATCGTGGAAAAAAACAAACAAAAGCTAACCGTGTCAGCAGTTTACAATGAGGAACTAGAAAACGCAAAACAATTACAGGAAAATAAAAGCTTCCCAGTGGCGGCGAATTTTGTAGGACGCCTTGAAAGCGCAAAATCCGACATACCGTAAAGAGTAAAGCTATACGCACTCCGGAGTGCGCTTCGCGCGGAAATGGCTATACGCACTCCTCCGAGAGATCATGCCGCTCGGGCCACCCTTTTCGAACGGCGCGTGAATCACTGGGGCGCTCGTTAACACAGCCCCCCGCCTGCGTTCACGCCGCTTCGCGGCGACAGTATCGGCTGCTAATTACTAAGCGTAACCAGTACACGCCGCTTCGCGGCGTCCAGCCGGCAATCCAAGCCCCGCTGTCCCCGATCGCACCTCCGGAAAGGGAGTCCGATACCATTTAGTTCTGCAAAGTTTCTCGACAACAATCGATTTTTTTTTTTTTTTTTTACTGTTCATTGCAAAAAAGGAAATGTCGTAAATATCGCCAAATGCCTCAACAAAACAAAATGTTTGAGAAAAAGAAAAAAAAAAGTAGGCCCACCGCGGATCGAACCCGCGTCCACTTGCGTATGAAGCGGGCACCCTAACCACTACGCCATGGCACCGCTTAGGAAACTTGTTGTGTCCACTCTTTTTATACGAGAAAAGCGGAGTGCGTATAGCCAATTCCGTCCGAAGCGCACTCCGGAGTGCGTATAGCTTTACTCTACCGCGTAAATACTTTCTCAGAATAAGCGAAGGCTCGAAGTGCGAGTGTTACCGTTTGACCACAGCCGGTTGAGACTGTATATTAGAGAACTTACAGAAGAAAAAAGAGGGAGGTCAACTACGCTGGTCTTTTATTTCACCTTAATGTCAGGTCTACGAGCGACGCCTCGGGGCGGTCAGCTGCCTCTATCCCTTGACGACGGGGCCCCATCGCATTTCGGTGCAGAGAAGCGACGGTGGCGATTTAGCAACAATGACCACATCGTCGCCACAGCCAGCGCACAAAGGGAACAGAGAATAAATCTAGCTCGACCACACCGCACCCCCGCAGCTCTCTCTAGTCGAGCACACAAAACAACGATAAGCGGAGCGGAGACAAAAGCGACGCCCCAGCGAGCCAACACTCACGGCGATGACGTTCACGAAGGTGGTCTTCCCCGAATACTGAAGTCCCACCAGCGTGAGCTCCATCTCCTCTTTCCAGAAGAGGCTCTTGAACCAGTCAAGGATCCTGTTGATGAGCGACAACATCTCGTCGGCCGGGAGTGTCCACCGACCGATCGCCGACGGCGTAGAGCACGCAAGGGATGGACGACAGCGGCCGTCAGCAGCTAACGCGAACGAGACCAGCGGGCCAAGCGAGTTGCTGAGCAGAAAACAGCAGAAGAACTAAATGAGTCACGTGCGCACTACAACGTCACGCCTCAGCTTCTACTAAGCGACTAGACTTAAACAACATGACGTCATTTTTTAATGCATATAGATATATACATTCAGCTGACATCTTTACATTTGGCGGCGGCTTGCGGCATCTGGCGAGTATTTTTATTTCTACCCTTTATCTGATGGATTTAAAGCCTAAGCTGAGAACATACCTGAGATAACGCCCCTACCTGAGATATTTATCATATATATTACCCGCGTAATAAAAATGACCATTACATACTGAATTCACAAAATAAAGTATGGACTTTTCTACGCCACCGCCCAATTCAAAACGTTTAGTTGCTTCTATACATCTAATTATTTTGCAAACATGTTTTATGTAATTTTAGACGTTATGAATTAAATTAAGTGTGTAAAAATAACCGATGTTTAACTTTTTATTTTCATTGTGCAGCGTTTGAGATATATCTGGCTATCTACAAACAAATCAACCTAGCAACCATACATTAAGATGGCGCCGCCCATCCGCCCAGAAAGTAAAACTCGATCGCTAGCAGCCGCTTCGCTTTCCTCTGCGCAGTAGGAAAAAGACTCGTCTACGGACCGCAGAAACGGTGCATAACCGTTACGTAAACACTCTTAAATGTAGCCAGTCACGTTCGCAGCACCGATGCTCTCCTTCATAACGCGTAGCCTTCGCGCAGCTGTGCGCTCGGCGCCAGCGCAAGTGTCGACCCAGCACCGCCGTCTCCAACACAGCGGAGAGGTGCAACCGGCCCAGCGCACACTGCTCTCCCTTCGGCCGTCCCAGTTCGTCGAGTTCCTCCGGTCTCGCAAAATTCAGCGATGCTTCGCCGTGTGGAACGGCGAGTCCGTCGTCACCTCGCACCCCGAGATCCAGGAGTTGGCGGATTGGATGAACACGGGCCGGGAGCGGCAGTTTCGCCGGCACGAGGCCCTGTTCATGCAGCTCGGGCTGCGCACGGGCTGTTTGCTCACGGCTTTCCTGTGGCGCACCGACCGCGGGCAGGCGGTGAGTTGTTTGCCACGTTTGCTGTCAAAACGAAACCGTTATAGCGCAACCAACGATAACGTCGGTGTTGGCAGTTTGCCGCAAGGTCGCTGGGCGCCCGTCAAGGCCACGTTACGGGCACGTAGATCCGCGATCGGCAGAAGAGTGATGTGATTGCTGCGCCATTTGCGCCAAACTGCGTCAAAGGGCAATTACCCTGCGACATCATGCTAAATTTAGCTAAGATGTGAGGAGCGCTAGCATTGCGCCAAAGCTCGATATCATTTTATTAATACTTAAAATAGTGCTCAGACCCGCTACACGGGATCATTATGGTAGGCTTATGCGAATTTTTGCAACTTTCGATTTTAGCTGCTAATCGCATATATTATCCTATTTGATTTCTCTGTGATAGTACTCCAAATTTTCGCAATATCCCTCATGTTCCTAGTCTGCTCTGGTGTGTACGTTAACTTCGTTGAGTGCGCTTCTCACCGCGCTCTCGTGTACTGCAGTGAAGCGACAACCGCGAGGTAATTACGTCTCAGTTTTGCTTATCTTGCTTCGCCGCAGTGCATCCGAGTGCTAAAGGAAAAGCATTCTCCCAGAGCGGGACGTTAAACACGCAAGACAATTTATATAAATTCTGCTCTATAGGTTTATTTTTATTTGAACTCTGTTGCTTAGTTATCTTTATATATGTTTTGTCCGTTCGAGGCACAGTAAATAAAATAAATTAAAACTGAAATAGGTGAAGCAGAAGAAGGAAGCTTGGGAACAACCTTAAAAACACTGGCTGGATTGTTTTAAGAAAACATACTTATCGTTCACATGCCGATCTCTGTTATTATGAGGTTCTACATGCCGGATGTCATTAATTCTCATAATTTAATGGCAAACTATTTTTTTTTTAAGTGAATTAAGAATTCATGTTTTATCACAACCTTTAGGAACTTGAATGAAATATCACTTTGTGTGCTCAAGATTATTTTGACATTATTTTAGTGCAATATAATATTTGGTTTACATTTTATTTCATACCTAAAATGACTATTCACAGCAGTCCATCCCATCCTTCATCGAACAGCATCTTGTTGCCATGCCTAGTGCTTCTATGAGCAACTAAATAGCCAGTTTTGTGTTTGAATAAATGAAACCTGCCATTGCACAGAAGTGTTAAGGCAAAGCATGCACGTTTTTCAGTTCGATAGGTCAACACACAAATCTGATATTCACAGTGGTATGAATAAAAATCAAGTGCGTGCTTATGCTCCAAAAGTACTTTTCGCTACTTCATAATGGACGTTTGGCTGCTCCAAAAGGTGCTACAAAATGTCTCGGGTCAATCGCGTCATAGGCAGGATTCCTGTTCTATATTCCGGCTTTCTGATTGGTCGTTGTGCAAATGGCGCGAAAGCATTGGGTGCAGCCACGGCAGAACAAGAGAGGGATCTGTGAATGGCACCGCCTTGCCTTGGGACAAGTGTGTCAAAGGTTGGCTCGCATTTCTGCCAAACTCTGTGAGATGGTGCAGCATGCGAGGGGCCAAGGAGAAGCAATCGAGGAACCGTTCTTATTCGCAAACGCATTTACAAGGCCGCGCAGCGGCCCCACATCGACAGTGCTCCTGCCAGGAAATGCGCAAAGACCGGGCAGACTTCTGTCGCCTTGGCTGGTCTCACTCAGCCATCTTTTTCTTTTTCCACCGTAGGTGTAGCAGCAATACGGGCGCTTATAAAACTTGAGGTTATTACACAGTACAAAATCATGAGAGGGAACCAGCAGATTTACTTAAATTTACGGGCAAAATGAATAAAAACAGCAAGGTCTGAAACCATACTGTCATTATTTTGAAGGTCCGTTGTTGTTTTAAGTTGATAAACCTTGTCAGTTTCACGTGGTCACTCCGCTGCAGATAGTGTTCTTCCAATAAGCCACTTAGGACGTACCTTACCGTCTTTTTCAGTACGGAGGCATACGGCTACAGCCGTACAACACCTTGGAGCAGTTACTTCAAGACGGTCTGCGACAGTCCACATTGCTTGGCGTGAAGGCTGCCCTGGCTGGAATATGGTATGCACCTTCCCAGCTCATGGACATTAACCTTTTTTTTTTGTATAGCACCACCTGAACACGCATTTCTTTATGCTGGCTAACCTACAAGCCAAGGAGGAGAGCAAATTGTCTGCTTCTTGCGCAGGAGTTGTGGTGACGTCAGAACGATGCGGAGTTCTGATTGGCTCTGATTGAAGGATAGTGAGTAGACCTCAAAGCAAGCTGACTTAAGGTCTACCCACTATCCTTCAATCACAACTAATTGGGGCTTGGCGTTCTGACGTCACCCGAACCCCTGCAAAAGAAGCAGACGAATTTGCGCTCCAGATAGATTTGATGCGGGTCACTTGTTGAGGGCTTGTTTCGTCAGCATTGGAGGGTTTTTCGGCAAGCATTGTACGGGGAGGAGTTGTAAGAACCAGCACATTTGGTGCTCCTGGCAAAATTCAAATTCCAAATGCACATACCTGTAAAGCAACTACGACGACCGTGCATTTTATATGTCCCGTACTAGCCTGTTCGTTGTCTGCACACTGGTTTACGAGCTTGTTCCCGGGTGGCTTGCTGAACGCCAAAACGCTGAGAACGCCGTAGTAGACGCTGGCAACGAGCAAGGTAGTTATAAGTAATAATTTTAACAAAATATATGAATGGTGACCACCTGGGAGCCAGTTCACAAATTAGTGTGCAGATGAGAAACACTAGGTGTAGGACGTAAGATTTAATCTTTAAATATGTGGTTTTCGGTTCTAGAAACTAATTATACACCATTACACTAAATTTGATAACCATATGCCAAGTAGTTACGTTGATGTAAAATATTTTCAATACATTGTAAGGCGGTAACAAAGTAACGAAGTTCAATGTATGAATGCACCTTGCATTCAAACATTGAACTTTTTCAAAACTGAAGTCCTCATTGAGAAAAAACTGTTTTCAAAAATGGATATAGGACAGATATACATCTCATATTTTGAGGTAATAACCCTTCTTCAAACTTTTACATTTGGGTTATAAAAAACTAGATAGCCCATAGTCCCACATTCCCCTTACTATATTCAAACAGTCAAAATGGTGCTTAAGGGCATCATTTGCATATCATAAATTTCTTAAAGGGACACTGACACTGACAGGGTATCTATGCTCGCCAATGTTTTTATTTGTGCATGACATATGAGAGCCCAACGACCCAGAACACAATTTGGGGCTCGAAATTTGTTTTCTTTCTGCCTGAAAACCACCGATCGAGAACTGGCCAGTTTGAGTCGCGCTCACTCTCTTCACCGTGGTCACGTGCCATTTTCTATTGGTCAGACGTACACAACCCCCAAAGATAATCAAATTTTTGGGTCATTGAAGACACACACTCAATGCTAAAAATAGAAAAAAATATGACACCCATTTTTTGTGGCTTGTAAAAAGCTGCAAAAACATTCATTGAAAAAAAAAAAAAAGTTGCACAGTTATGCGAGTTTTGGTAATTTTTTCCTCCTTTATATTTCCTCTTCCTCCCCAGTCCAATTTTAGTTTCAGTTTCAAGTAGTTGCATTAAAAGTACATGTGACGTTGTAGCAAAATATTGATTGGGTTAGTCTTCTGACACCGTAATGGACTGCTTGACAAAAAAAAACATTTTTGGTGTGTGTCAGTGTCCCTTTAACTAAGAGTGACACATCTTCTTATGCAGGTATGTAAAATTGTCCTACAGAGCTCTAAGTTTGCACAATACACCTACATCTGATGTTAAATCTCCCCTGCAAATTTCATTCCAATCACCTGAGTAGTTCAGAAGTTAAATCGCTAGCCAGTGTCCCCCCTTAATATTTCACCACCTCTTGAGCTGAGCTCTAAAAAAAATGGACAAAACACTTTGCGAAACGACGTTGTCTTGTCGGATTTTAAGTGCATTAAATATGCTGGTCCTTATGGCCGTTCCCTGTAGATCCCCCATCTTTCACCTTGAGATGAAGTGAGGAATGCTGGTGTTGTTGCAGGCTAGGTGGCGGAAAAGGCATCATCCCTCAGCCAGACGATCGACAGCATGTGCAGCCAGAGTTCCGTCAGGCACTGTTTTATGACTACGGGGACTTTCTATCCTCCCTCAACGGCTGTTATGGTGAGAACCACTTTTCAGGCTCTGCATCGTGCCTCCAGACGTTCAAAAGCCAAATCTGGGAGACTACAGAGTAATCCATCCATAGCCAGAGGTTGTGGAAACCGTCGGAAACATTTTTTCAAAGCGCCGACGAAAATCCAGGGCGACAGGAGAACCGAGAACAAACGGTGTCAGCAGTGCTTTTGTGCAGCTCGAAATTTTTCGTAGAAAGTGATCTGGCTTGGTAGAGCTATGCTGCAAACTTTAGGTACTCTAGACATGCGTATGGCAATTCGAAAGAATTAAATCCTCGCATCCAACGACCAGCCCATTTCCCCTATTCTTTGCGACACGTCAAGAGCACGGCCGCTCTGACGCGTCCAAGGGATTTATACAATCCCTTGGACGCGTCAGAGCGGCCGTGCTCTTGACGTGTCGCAAAGAATAGGGGAAATGGGCTGGTCGTTGGATGCGAGGATTTAATCGCAAACAAAAAATGTTTTTCATTTTTCTCTAACATAATTTCGACTGCACATGTTTAAGTTTTGTTCACCGTTGCCCCTGACACCACACACAGGTTTGCATCAGAATGTTCCTCATTTGCATCCTCACATTGTTGCTCAAGCTTAGGAAATGCAGGGCGTGGTTCGTGGCATCCACGTCTCTCGCATCGTGATTCGTCCCTCTGCGTTCTTATAGGCCCACGCTGCGACCTCATTAGATGCGCAGTGAGGACGATACGCTCGAGACTCGCCATGCAGCTGCGTCTCTTAAACCATCTGCGACTATAGTAGGTGTTATCTCTTACGGCAATGGCCGTTATTGGCAAGCTTTTGCGGCGTGCCCCGTATGTGTGTTTCATCGTGGCCCATTAAATTTAGCAGGAATTTAGTGTCGTGCCACGTCCTAGCGTCATACAAATGCCGTGCACGAAATTTAGAGGTTCGCTAAATCTAAACGCAGCAGCGGAAAGGCCCGTTCACACGCTTGCATTTGCTTAGGACTGGGTTCTTGCTATCTCCCATGACGGGAAAACACGCTGGTACGCTGGCACCTTCTACGAGGCGACCCTGGAACTGCATTTCGCTAGAGCAAAAGTTTTGCGGTACTTGCAAGATGAAATTTAGATACTGACCACGAGAAACGGTCGTTTGTGAGGTTTTTGAAAGATTATTGAGCCAATCAAGAAAGAAGGACGCTTGAAAAAAATAAGGAAATATACAGAATTGCCAAGTGTTCCAACGGCACCCCGATAGATGGGGGCCACAGTGTCCCCTTGCAAGAGATTTTAAGAGGTTTCGAGGAACATGGTCGCAGGTAGTCGCAAGTGTGCGAACCAGCCTTAACCGTGGGCAGTGGTTTGCAGTGTCTCGGTCGTCGCTGCAGTTAATTTACGAGACGCTGCAGAGAACCAAGAAGTTGTATTTTTTGGCATACGTCGGGGCAGTGTTGGCTTTGCTTCGTCCATTTCGCCGGACCACGACTTCTTCGCATCTTCGAGAGTGTACTCTGGATGTTTTTCCAGTGGCCGGTCTGGACGTCGGAGTGAATTCTCAGGACATGGCCAATGTCCACATGCGTACCCGGTGGGCGGTCAACGTGCCAGGCGACATGGGAGGCTCGGGAAACGCAGCACCTCTCATCGCCAAGGGTGGGCAAGTCATACCCTCTGCTGCGCCCTCGTCGATTGGGGAAGTCCCGATGCAGGGAGAAATGGAGGGAACACATCCTGGGATGCTGCTGCGGAAAATACGAGTGTGTGGAGTGCTCGCCAAACTTGTATGGAACGCACAAACATGGAGCCACCTCGGTGGCTTTGAGGCTAAGCGCCAGCTTGCGGAGTCACAGGTGGTGGATTGGAATACCAATCGAGGTGCCCGCAATTCGACAGAGGCTCGTGCGGCGAAGGCGCCGCCGCGTTACCGAGCTCTCGGTTGCACATCAAAAGATCCCCGGGTGGTTGAACTTGACGCCCAGTCCTCTGCCGGGGCATGCCAGTTTCCCTTCATTGGTCCGGCACGAAGATCCCCAAGTTTGAGTTTGACACACAAACTGGGTCCTATCTCGTGGGAGCACTATCCTGATGGCAGCCGAAGAACTGGTCCACAATGTAGCGCTCGCCGGAATAGCCCGAGCAAAGGTGGCCGCTCGCTCGAGGTCGAAAGGCCGGCTGGACTGGGGACGATGCGGCTATCTTGCCTGCCGTGCCATCTACACTTTTTGCCAAGCCCTTGCACTCTGATGCACAGGTGGCTGCCAAAAACGCACTGTCCTTGGTCTGGCTGCCCTTTCGACCTCGAGGAAGCGGCATCCCTGCTCGAGCCGCCCCATCGAGCACTATATTGTGAAGCAAAACCTTGGCTGCAGCTAGAATGGTACTCGCACTAGATAAGACATGGTTTGTATGTTCCATATAACTTTGGTGAGCATCGCGCACTGTGTGACACCGTTAGCGCAATGTGACGTTGGCGCTATTTCAAATTTTACTCGGATGTGGCACAGGAGTATGCCAGACTTCAGTGTTTCGGTGGAGGCCCTGAGTTAGCGCTTTCAACCATATTGCTAGTTTGAATACTTAATTCCAAGAAAGAAACATAAAAAAATGGTGATTGCTTGTTGGTACTAACGGTGTTGCGCTATGTGCAACTGGCACTCGACGCTCTTATTTTTTGCAAAGATTTATGCAGCTCGACTTTGTGCTAGTTTTGATTCAAAGGGTGTCACGATTTGATTTGTGTGGTCACTACTGCATGCAAGACTTAGAACAGGGGCTCTGAAACATTTTGACCTTGAGGAACCCCCACCTGCCTTTAATGGCAGCCGAGGAGCCTCTCAACAGTGATGCAGCAAAGCAGTTCAGAAGCCTAAAGACCTCGTAAACAATGACGGGCATATAAGGGAGGTCTTGCCTAATATTTATGTATCAGCGATTGGCTCAGATCTGCTGAAATACTTAGGGACGGTCGAGGAAATTTTGGAGCTTGGAGAACCCCTGAGGTACTCTGGGGACCCAGTTTGAGAAACCATGACCTAGAGTAAAAGGAAACGCTTAAATATACAGGTATTTCCACGAAAGATGCCAACTACGGCAGCTGCACATTTCTTCGCAAAAATGGAAGCTCTGCGACTTGCCCACGTTCTATGCACGTTTCTGTTTTGGAGTTCGCCTGGGTTGCTGCATTGGTTCCTGTGCACAATTTTCTGTATGACCTCTTCTTTTGTTGTTAATGGCGTCCTTGCGCTCGTTGCCTCAGGAGTTGTGTGTGCCCTGGAGGCAGCTCTGGAGCACGGCCAGCTGGGCTCCCTGCGAGGCAAGAGCGTCTGCGTGCAAGGGGCGGGGAGCATCGGTGAGTTGCCACCGATGTCGGAATTAACGACAGACCGATTTAGTGCTGGCACTGGAAGCTAGTTGTTGGCACTGTCCCTTATCAACTCTAGCACATCTTAGGTCCGGACAAACGGGTGTGTGCAACAGCAAAAGTGTTACCATCTCGAATGCATAAAAATGAATTGTCTCGGACTAGCCCAGCCTGTTTATTTATTATAACCTCTTTTATACCTAACACACCTCGTTTGGAAAGAGCCTGTTCTCCCCTTGTGTACAGTCTAAAAGGCGCACAGGTCACAACTGGTTCTCAAAACATACTAATCCAAGTTTTACAACCTTAATTTGTGTGTGGTTACATCAGAAAATTGAAACAGAAGATGAACAAGAATCGTGTTCATCTTCTGTTTCGCTGCTGCTGCTTATTTATAGTCGAGAAGTGGGCAGATTCAACCTTACCTGATGTGATATAACATTTCTTCAAATGTGCAGGTCGCGAGATCATGCTGAGCCTAGTGGACCAGGGTATCTCCCAGCTGCACGTGACGGATGTCCATCAGAAGCGGGTGGACGACGCCTACGACCTCCTCGCTGGGCGGGTATGCATGTTGCCAGAGGGGTCTGTTTTTATTTTCCTTGCTTCTGCTTTTGTGTCATGAGGTTTGATGAGCACTATTTGCATCTGGGAGCCTGGCAACCCTTTGGCCAACAAATGCATTAGGAGCTCAGTTTGTGAGGCCAATTCCCAGAGTTGTCATTTATCCCTGCTTGTCTGCACATGCGTGCTTTGTATGTTTTACTCTTGTCGTTTTACCATACACTCGTATTCCCTATACTTTGACTCTTTATTCTCCAGGCTATTTATCCTTTACTCTTTGGCACCATACCAGAAAAGCACTTTGAAGCTGTAGTGCGTTTACACTTTCAGAAGGACAAATGTCTCTCTGAAATATCTATCAAGCAGAGCATCTGTTGCTGTTTGAATTTTCTGTCAATGTTTATAACTTCCTATTATGACGGGAAAAACGGTGGACAGGATACAGAAGTAGAAAAAAGTTCCATCCTAAACAAAAAAAAGTGACAACCTATTCATGTAAAGAACATTCCTATACAACTGCCTTTCATTTAAATTTATTTAAAAATAAATAAAAACAAGCAAGCCCTCTTTGAACACGAGCAGATAACATTGTTTCTACCATTATCCTTTTCTTTGTTTTCTGTGTAAGAAAGCGCAAATGATTGACTCTTGCACAAGGCCTTCCACGTGTGAAGAACGTTCAAAGCCTCGAACTATTCGACTGGCACAAACATTCAGTCGTGGTTCCTGTCTCGTCTGTTCCTCGTTTGCTTAGGGCAAAAACATTTGTTGTTCCAGTTGGGCAGTCGTCTCAAGGTCACGAGGGTCCCCGTGGGCGATGTGAGCATCCTCAAGGAGAAGTGTGACATCCTGGTGCCCTGCGCTATCCCCCACGTGAGTGAAAAACCTACCCAAGACTCCATCAAGGCAGTTTCCAGGGGGCCTTGAAACTCGGATGTATTGCGCCAGGCAACCAAACGCCTTAAAAAACTCTGTTCCAAGAGCAGTGGCACACTGACGAGGGGGGGGGGGGGAGTTTGTTTGGTAGTTCATACCCCCCCCCCCCCCCCCCCCCCCCCGCGAGCTCTTTTTTTTTCTTGACGTTGTTGGTTGGTAGGGCAAAAGCAAAGGAGACATTTCTGCCTGATAGGTTGGAATTTTTCTGAAATTCTGTCTGTTCACTTCACTTGCTATCATCATCGGATTGGAGTGTTGGAGATGTATGAGAATTAACATACTTTACCTCATTATGGCTAGTCAGCATACATTCATAATACTTTCTTCTGTAGCACTGAAAGTGGGTGTAGAGGGAAATGGTCTTGGGACAACTAATTCCAAATGCAAGGTAAAAAAAAAAAATCCCCTGATTGCAATGAGAATAAAGTACAGCAGGGTGAATTCATTAAATAAAAATATATTCTTCCTCGAGTAAAAAAAAGACACAGAAAACACACTCGATTGGCCTTTTTTGTTACCAAACTTGCATATAGAAAAGGACGAAAAAAAATTAAAGCTGTTTACAACTCCCTGTAATGCCGAATTAGAGCGCAGCTCTTGAGGAGGAGGAGGGAAGGGTACTGAGGGTCACGGGTCACGTGACCTCGGGGGGGGGGGGGGGGGGTCACGTGACCTTGGGTGGTCACGTGATCTGGGGGGAGGGTCACGTGATCTTGGGGGGTCATGTGACCTTGGGTGGGGGGAAAACCTCGGGTACCTTTGGTGACCCCCTTCCCGAGGTCACCGAAGGTACCCGAGGTCCTCCCGAGGTACTCCCGAAGGTACCCGAGGTCCTCCTGAGGTTCTCTCGAAGGAATCCGAGGTCGTCCTGAGGTCGTCCCGAAGGAACCTGAGGTCCTCCTGAGGTCTTCTTGAAGGAACCCGAGGTCCTCCCGAAGGAACTCGAGGTCCTCCTGAAGGAACCCGAGGTCCTCTTGAAGGAACCCGAGGTCCTCCCGAAGAAACCCAAGGTCCTCCCGAAGGAACCCGAGGTCCTCCCGAGGTCCTCCCAAAGGTACCCGAGGTTCTCCCGAGATCCTTTGGGAGGACCTCGGGCTCCTTCGGGAAAATTTACCCATAATGCACCGCGCAATTACGCCGACAACGACGCCGACAGTGACGCCGCAACCGCTCAAGCCGGAAACGGGCGCCTAAGAGCTGCGCTTTAAAAAATGGAAGACATTTACAACTCCCTGTAATGCCGAATGAGAGCGCAGCTCTTGAGGTGGAGGGGAAGGGTAAGAGAAAAGGGTATGCCCCTTCCCCTCCTCCTCTCCCCCTCCTTCCCTCTTTCCCTCCCCCCTCGTGACGTCACTCGTGACCCTCGTGACTGTAGTCACCCTCGTGATGACTGTAGTCACCCTCGTGAAGTCACTCGTCAAGGCCTCGTGAAGGTATTGAAGGTCACGTGAAAGTTGTGACCTTCACAAGTGACCTTTGCGACGTCACTCGTAACCCTCGTGACTGTAGTGACGTCACTTGTGACCCTCGTGACGTCACGTGTGACGTCATTATGGGAAATGTCGCATAATGCAATGTGTGGGTCACGAGTGAGACCTGCGCATTGCATTATGGGACGTTTCCCATTATGCAACTTGCGGGACGCTCGTGACGTCACTCGTGAGCCTCGTGACGTCAATATGGGAAACGTCCCATAATGCAACGCGCATATCACGAGCGAGACCCGCGCGTCACATTATGGGACGTTTCCCATAATGCAACGCGCAATTACGCAGACGCCAATGGCGACGCCGCTCTAGCGTGAAGTGGACGCCTAAGAGCTGAGCTCTAAAATGAAAGTGGCAAACTAAAAAGAAAACTATATGCCAAAGTTAAAAAGTAGTGGAATAGTCATGACGGATTCAAATTTCTAAATTATCCACAACCGCTGTGTACAACCGAAAAGGTATGTAAAAAAATGCTGCCTGCTTTCGCAGTGGTCTGCGAGAAATTATTTGGGAAAAACACCCTTGATGGGAGCTTCATTACCTATACTTTGGATGCACGCACTCATTCATACAGGTGGCGTGCTCCTTTAAAGATGTGCATTGTGCAGGCGAGCATGTGTGCACATTCATGAGGAGAAGCGACAGTATGCTGCCGGGTTGCCAACAACAAAAACTAATTACGGGAAAAAAGACAGACGAAGAAAACAAGATTTCTCTGTCTCTCTCTCTCTTGCTCACTGCTGAAAATGAAGGTCACCTTGCTGGCACTGCCCTGGAAGATGATTTTGTACGCACATTCCAAATCGTATAAACACACAAACAAACATACGCACATCTTTCAGCATTTGTGTCTCCCCCCCTGTGGTTTCCCCCCAACCCCTCAAACAAACTTCTAAAAATATTGCTGCTGATAGTACAAAAAAATAATAATACCGCTTGACTTGGACTGGCTTGTAGACTTGAACGCAATGCCCTAAAAAAGAGGGGTGCACTTTCCCTGTGCTAGCTCCCTTAACTGAAATAAACAATGTGTCACTGAAATACTTTCATGCTGCATGCTCGCAAACCGGCATGCACGTTATAAAAAGTGGGGATTTTTAGGACGCATGTGAATATAATTAGGGACAACCTCACACAGTGGGTCTATCCCACAACAAAGATGCTGCCTGTTAGTCCGACGTCGCTCTGAAAGCAATAGACCACCCCTCAGATACAGAAATGGCTCTTCCTTTGTCAAACGCAAGCTCGGAGACTGGCTCGCAAACACATCTGGACTGTCGCTTGCCTCAAACTTTGGCAACAAATAAAGAACGGTCTGTTTTCAAAAGGTTGTTTTTTTCTGCCTAGAAAAGGGGAGTAGCCCATTAAAGTTGCAAAAAAGCGGGGGCAGCTACGATTGGGTAGGACAAAAAGGCGGTCCCCTTGGTGCGTGACAAGCAGCCTCTTGATCCGCTGAGATTTTGAAGGATCCCGTGAACAAGCCCAGGGTTACTGCACATAGATATTGTTGAATTTCTTCGCTCCGTCTCTGTCCTCTTTCTTATTGCTATCTCGTTCTTTACCTCCCTCTCCTCATCTCTTTCTCTCTCACTTTATTTTCGCATTTTCTTTCTATTATTTTTTTCAGGCCCATTGGAACACTATAATTTGTTGTGCATCGATGCCACCCGCTGCAACTTTTTCCCGAGCGCCATTGCTGTCGTGTAAATCTGAGAGTCCAGGATGAGTTACACATACCACCTAAAGCTGCCTGAAGCGACAGTCAAACACAATGCTTACCTGCTTCTAAAAAAAAAGAGTCGAGATTTGGATACAACAGGAATTTGCATCAACGCCGGTATGTGCAACTCCAAGATTCGTGAACCGGTACACGCTATCGTATTCAGCAGAATCATCTGATCAATCTGTCAGTGCCGAGCCTTTTTCCAATGCCTCCATCACCTCGGAATATACACCGGCAAGTCAGTAAGTGGGACTATTTCGGGATCGTTACCCTTCTGTTGCCAATTTTATTCATTTTCAGGTAATTACAATATTAGAAGTTTTTTTCATTAGGACGACTTAAATTACTTAGATTACGAGTTTTCTTCTCATACACAATGGCCATGGGAGGCGTGGACATGCAGTAATACAGCACTGGGAGGACATGTGGTTGGCTCCGACAGCTTGCATTGGGTCGCAGGAGCCGTAGCCTTTGTCGTCTGCGAAGTTATGTGGGATGGAGTATACGGTAAACAACTTGGTTTCCATAAAGACCTATGTTTCGCCAATTTTGCGATTTGAAAATAATAACGAAAAATTTGTCCTGCGAATAATTTACCCCATGGTAATGAATACACCACGCATCATCAAGATTTGTGCCGGCAAAATATAATTCCTAAACTGGTTGATTTCTGAGTTGCACATGCAGCAAGACAATCTCAACACAGCACGTCGAAGTTCATGTAATCACAAGCGATAGCTCGAAAATAAATAACTAAAAAAAATTCTCTAAAATATTTGCATAGCTTTCCTAACCCTTCCCCCTGGGCCCAAAGAAGATCGGTTATACAGTTTTCCAGAAACCCCCCAGACGAATATCCTGGGTACATTTATGTCCAAGAGAGTGTTCTTCTGAAGTAGTACTTCTAATCCTAAGGTGGATGGAGCTTCAAGTGAGTTCCTAAGCTCCATTGTGGGAGTTTCAAAACTCCCACAACAAGGTTTCGGGACTCCCTTAAAACTCCAGTGGGACCACCTACTTCAGGAGTACCTATAAAGGGCACTTTGGTAACTCACTTGAAGGAGTTCTGTAGATAATTTTTTTTTTAATCAGATGGTTGCTTGGCGCAATACCCCGAGGGAGTTTATAAAAAGTTTAAAGTGAACACCTAAAAAGTTTGTTCGTTTGGACAAACCGAAGTGACATCTTTATTATCAACTCTCCCAAGGAAGTGACAAGGCACCCAGCTTCTGCCCTTAGTCATTAAAGAGAAACTTCTTTAGGAATTCCTTTTTAGTCCCTTTTAAGTACAATTCTCAAATGTCCTGAAACTTGCATTGGCAAGTTATTATACTTGACGAAGTGATCCTATACTTCGTTCACCCCCTAGTGAACTGTGCGCGTACACAGAAAACAAGGTCAGGTGATTGAAGGGAGGACATTGATTATTCCGGCGAGTACATAGCCCCCACCACACTGTCAGCTTGGGGGTGAATGGGGTTTAGCTGGTGGCACATGCTCTTAAATGCCTTGAAACTTACTCATGCAAGTGTGGCGTCTCTGCTTGCAGGTGGGGCACGAAAGGTCGACTTGAAGTTTTCAAACGCTGTCTTTTTCTGTCGCTGTCATGCGTGACTTTAAAGTTGCCCCTACCCTTGCAGGTCCTAAGCCCACAGACCATTCCAAGCCTAGGAGCCCAGGTGGTCTGTGGACCAGTCAACGAACAGCGAGTCTCGGACGACGACTGTCAGCTGTTACAGGACCACGGTGTCCTCTACGTGCCCGAATACCTCTTCAACCGCATGGTATGTCCCATCCAACAAAGTTGCCATTCCCTTCAAAACAATTATTTGTCATTTCAAGGGTTTGCCTACTACCTAGGTTGCCATCTGTATGTCATGATCCTGTGATGGATAGCAGGATGATGAAAGGAAAATTAGCTGAGGCGACTTGTTGACCAAAATGGAATTCTTGGGATGTCCTGCGATGCGATGTACAGTGTGGCCCGAGCCACTAGCCCGATTTTCTATAAATACTACGGTTCCTTTCATCAGCACTAGGTAAAAAGATAGAAGGAGGCTCTCTTCAGCCTTTGCTATCAGTGTACAAATCGTTTCAATATTAAATGTTGGACAGAGCTATTTCGAAGGTATCACAAAGATAGGAGTGTTTAAACAGGTTAAATCTATCCTTCAGATTGGGCACCGAATCTGCATTTATCTCAAAATCGCTTTCAGCTGTTCCTCAGCTCTTCACGTGAGGGGGCTCTTTCTCCGTTCCCAGCCATCAAAAGGAAATTTGCAACTCGAGAAACATTCAGTGACTGCCTCGTATGAACAGTGGCTTCACAAGTGTTATCTGCAATCGCAGGCTGTGGTGAACTCGGCGTACGAGTGGTACGGGAGGCTTCAAGAGGACCCCGAACTAGAGAAGCACTTTGGCAACTCCTGGGAACATTCGGTGAGCATGTATTCTTCTTCAACTCATAGCTCCATTCTTAGAATCCGACAGTCTCCCATTCACCAATTGAGGAAGGACGCGCCTTACGGCCTGTTCACATGCAAAACATTTACTTGCACTTGACTACACTGTAAGGGCTTACATCAAGCTACGACCATGAGTCACTGGGACACTTGTGCTTTGTGTGCAACGTGGCAACCAATTCAAGCTCAGCAGGCAACACTTAAAGCACAGATGTCCTGTTGACCCACTGTCGTATCACAACGTAACATACTCGAACGCTGCTGTGCAAACAGGCTTTCGAACGCGTGCCATAAACATTCCCTGAGTGGACTTTTCATTGCGGTCTCGGGGTGGCCTTTGGTGGTGCCGACGCGCCGCCTCGTGCGATTTGTCGCCGCAGATTGGCGTGATGGTGCGCCGGGTGCTGTGCCAAGCATCTGAGCAGGGCCAATCTCCAGTGCTGGTGGCAGACGCGCTTGCGGAGGGCTTGTCGCGGCAGCTGCACCCGCTCTGGCCCGGCCGTGCGCGCCAGGTGATCTCGGCCCTGGTCACCCACGGCTGGCACCGCGGCCACGATTTCTGGAGGGACCGGCTCCACTTCATCACCACCCACGGCTACGCCTGATCCCGTCGCGCCGCTCGTCTAGGACATCCCGACAAAATCGCATCCGCAGTCCACATTCAGCGTTCAGCGAGGCCACGGGGTCGTGGCCGAAAGAATCTCAAAGGACGGCTTCAAGTAGGGACTTGAACCCATACCACATAGAAAACAAGGCCTTTGCCCCCAAACGTCATCACCAGGGGATCCACGTAATGCCGCCTAACTTGCATCGGCATCGCCACCAGAGCTTCTCGCAGCTTCTCAAAATCAGCACGATCCTGGCATGCGGCGTCGCTGAGACAGACGCGTCTGCCGCTTTTCGGCGAATCTCGTCAAGCTTTAGTAATGTGCAAATCTTCTCTTCCAGGTGGTATTGCTTGATTAGAAACAGGCATCGAAGTGCCAGCCGACGTTTCCGCTACGCCGACGGAATGAGAAGGACAGGGCATCTCTTTTAGAAGCTCGCTGCCTTCCGCAGAGCTTTGGCTGTGCGTGCCGCCGAAGTGTTATCAGAGCTAGGAAGCTTTTGCTGGGGGAGGAGCACCTGAAGGACCTCCTTGCCACTCTCACTAATGTGTTAGTGATGATAGGCGGCTTGACTTCTTCACGGTTGAGTGATCAGGGTTATCGCTTTGAGGTTACCAGGAGATTCCTTTTCGAGTTCTTCAAGCAGGGACTGCTGCTCACGAGAATGCCTTAAAGGGGCACTGACACTCCAAAGGTCGTATTATTTTTTATTGTCTAAAACGATGCAAGTTGTAGTCATAGACACGCAAAAAAAATACCGCAACGAAAAAAAACATTTTTCACACGCGTGTTCACCTTTTTATTTTTAATGTTTTTCTCTCTCGCCCCTCACCTCCTCGTTTCTTTTGATTTGTGATGTCAAATATGAAATTTAGAACATTTAATAGCGGCATTCGTAAAACATTTTTTTTAACGCAATTTCAAATGCTCTATGGCCCTTCTTTTTGAAATACTGAAAATCGGAGTTTGGTGTGATGCCGCCTCCTGGATTTTAATCCTCCTTGGAAAACATGGCGGCGCTCGATGCATGTAGCAGAGGATGATCAGTTGGTCGGGGAATTGGACAAAGTGGTCTTTTTTAGGTGCCCAACGACCTCTCAGACTTCGAAAAGGAAATCGTCAAACAGTCGGAACAACTGGGTTTGGTGTCTGTGTATTGTAGTTTCGGTTGTGACTCCGCCAGGGCAGTCTTTCACGTAAAACTGGCGAGATGTGGCCCCTCACGTTTTTCACAAAAGTCCACTACGCGTTCTCCACAAAAGTCCACTACGCATTCACTTTGACCTCACACCGTTTCAAAGAATTTAAGATTGCTGAAAGGTCCTTTCAGCAATCTTAAAAGAACTTCACACTTGAAAGTCAAGCACTGTCTGCTTGCAGCGATAGGCGGCATGGCACGCACGAAGAAAACCGGTTGTTCGCGCAATGCCGGCGAGCACGACATGGCGGGAACAGCGGTTCGGAGCGGAAACGGGAACGAAACTTGACTCGCAGGGCAACTCAAGATTTGATGTCACTGCTCTGGCGCAGATCGTGCGGGAACTTCGAATTCGTGATTTGGAAATTGTTTTGTTACTTCACAAATACTGAATTATGAAGTTTCGAATTTTGAGGGTAATGTCCAGGCATCGTTTTCAATATTTTCGGATAATAAAAAAAATTATGATTTCGACGTGTCAGTACTCCTTTAAGATCCCCCCCCCCCCCTTGCCACTTGGCTTGTCAGTATCAAATCTCCCGCTTTGATCGTCCGGCCGTGAATGCTTGCACCATACTTATTCTCCAGTTATTGTATATAAGGTTCCAGGTTTTCGGATGAAACCGAGTCAATTCGGTAAATGCTAGCCTCTGCAATTGTTGTTTTTCCGGATCTGCTCTAAAAATTAGTGTGAAGTGCCGGGTCAGTGACCCTGAGGAAGTCCATTCCATTTCACCCTCTAAACTCAGACGAGCTCTTACAGGGAGGAGAACCCGGTGCTTTTATAACTGTGGAAGCTATGATCTGGAATATCACTTCCAAACACTGATCATAATTTAAATCTCCTTTCGTGTCTTTTGATGCGCTTCAGCATAGATTTTATACTCATTTTATTAATATTTCTAGGGCATTAGGCTCAGTGTAATGAAACTGAACTCCACAAAGTACGAAATTTGAGCAAATCGAGAAGTTAACAGGTGTTAAATTTGATAAATACTGTGTTTGTGATGAAAGTCTAGTAGCTGAGCATGGTAGCAAACTGCAACTCTGAGCATGTGGAGCGAACATTCCCACCGCCAAACTGGGTATCCTCGATCTGACTCCCGTCACTGCCAACTTAGATCTGGATGAGCATCATACCGGCATGCAATAACTGCTGTGTGATGCACATTTTAGACCCTGGGTTAGGCATTGTACTGCAGTGGCTAAATACAATGTCCGCAGTGGGGACATTGAATGCTCCTCGACGCACAGAAACTTCCTACCGTCTAAACATGCATGCAACAAAGTTTACTTTTTGCTGAAAAAATAGAGTCTAAGGAACGCCCTCCAAATTGTAAAAAATAATTTAGAAAAACCCGGAACCCGTTGCACTGAAACAAGAGCGTCCGAACTTGGTCCTTGGGAGCCTATGGACACAAGGACTAGCCGTAGATCACACCCTGCCTCTTGGCTTTCCTGTAGCACATCAGTCGCACAAACTCAGTAAGCATTGTCATTACTGCTACAAAAAGAGATACGATTATTTGGCTTTAAGTCATGCAACAGCGAGTGGCGCGGGTGTGCTTAGCATGCTCAAGCTGTCAAGAGCTTTGTGCCCAGAGGTAGGCAACTTTAAAAGGACTCGAGCAGCAAGAGCTTCTAGGGACAGTCCGGGGAACATTTAAATTCTTACGAGCTTGGCACTAGAATGCGCACTTTAGAATTTGCTAGGTATTATCCCAGCAAACTCACTTTTTGCTAGTAGTTCTTTCACGCTCGGTACTCCCAAAAGTTCTTTGTCCAGTTTTGGCGACACAAAGTCATGCGGTCTGAAAAACGCTACCGTTTGAACACGTACCAGGAGAATCAGTTCTGCTGTTCATCTTTCTTTGAGAAACATTTTGTTTAATTCAGGGTGCCTGATTTCTTTTACTTACGGTCCTGTAGAGAAAGATCCGTTGCGTGGGGGTGATGTCTATATGTGTACGTTTTTGTCCCAAACTCCCCAACAGTCTTTCGGGAAGCTTTTATTAAGTAAAATCGGGTTTTAGTAGAAAGTGTCCAGGCTTGGCTGGGGAGTTTTTCTCCTAAAAGTGTATGGAAGGTTACGTTGCATTCAGAAACGCTGTACACCCTGTATTTATTCAGTCTTGTCACAGTAGTGCTTTCGGATGCTTTTTCGTACCTTGCATCCCCTGGCTTGTTGACAGACTTGTCTTTTTTGGCGGCTTTGATGAGGGCATGCAATCCCTTAAAAGAACATTATATATTATATGACCCTCTACTATTAACGCACAGGCGTTTATAGGAGAAACCAACTAACTCATAAAGTCTTTCACTCTGCATTTTAATTTTGTAAGCTATGTACTTGTTTCTCCCTTAATTTCATTATTATAGAAACAAACATGGAAACTGGGATAGCAAATAAATCGGTTCATAGCATTAAACATGTGGTCCTTGGGTGTTTTGACGCAAAATTTAGTCTCTCCAAACTTCTACACTATGATTAAAGTTTGGAGAATTGACAAAACATAACAATGATTACAGCAAATATAATTCCATAAGACTGCAAATATAAAGTTGATTACAGCATTATCTTCTGAAACCTAAATGTTATAGATAAAAATTACCAAATTTTCTCATACTATACATTATTTCAAACTCCAAAAAGCCACAGATTTTGTTAGAATTATCAGAAATTCATCTAAATTTAATGATAGATAAAATTGTGATTTGTTATATGGATGGCTACAGATACAAAGCAGATATTTGATGATTTGCTCTACACAGGCCTGCTAACCATAAGCAGGTGTGCCACACATGAAACATTGGTGAAATGTATGAGATAACTTTATTAATTCCTCGAAAATGCCATTTACCATGGACTGTTAGACAGCACATGACATCTCAAAACAAAATAAAGTTTCTTAATCCAGCAAAAAAATTGTCTATTGTGAACTGTTATCTCCTTTCAGCGTGTTTCTTACGGAGCGCCGGTGCACTGGGGAGAAGCAACACCTGCAAAAACGACCTCCATGGGCGGTGTTTTTTCAGTGCACCGGTGCGCGGAAAGAAGCGCACTCAACGGGGCCGCTAGAGCAAAAGGTATGGCGAGGAGATCAAACCGATGAAACTATAGGGGGCACAATTTCATTATCATCATCATCATCACCACAAACAATTGCTTTGTGGCAAACAACTCCGACGCCAGCACTTGCCTAGCGTATGCCGACGTTACTAGAACCAACTCAGTTGTGGAACTTTGCTCCAGAGTTCCACAACTGAGTTTGCGTTGCGCCTGTCAGACGGCACTCTAGCATTAATACTCGCTATCATCATCATTGACGGCACGCTTCTGGCCGTTGCTTCTGGCTTACAGACCTTACAGATGTTTGCGGCGCTCTTTTTGACAGCAGCAGACAACTTTCAAACTTTTTCTGCTGCTGTTGATAGTCACTGTAATTCAACGTACGCCCAACGATGCGCGCCACACTACGAAACTCGAAGTTCGCATGAAACAATGCTGCGGTGTCTAGCGTTGGCTATGACGCTTCGCCACTTTAGCATGCAAGAGCAATGGCGAGCCGGAAATGGCGGTGGGTGCCTGTTATCACTATCGTTTGTATAAACCCCTTAGTACCTCCCTTCCCCTACCTCGCGCTGAGCTATCGTCACGCTCGCTCGATAGATCAATTTGTTTTCAAGCAAGATGCATGAAAAAACCTTTTCCTCAACGCTAACTGATGTTTCGGCTTTTTAATCGAAGTATCTTAATTCGCTGGGCTCAGCATTATAAAAGGGGCAGCGGTCCGAATGTCTCCTCACCTCGACAACACACAAATTTACAAGGAATGTAAAGTCAATAATGGAGCTTCCTTTCGATGTTCAAAGAAGATGAGTTGCCCTGAAGAAGTCTTGTAGCAAGATATCACCTTTCTACAAGTTTTGCTTGCGCACATCGTTTCAGTGAAGCACTCAAAATTTCTCACCAAGACTAACTCTTTGCTCGTCGAAGACAAAAATAAAATGGCTGTAATCCCTTGTGAAATTTAAAACAGATGGCACTGCCAAAACATGTTTGATTCAGACAGCATGAGCTGTGACCAGATTTACTTGAAAATTATTCACAGAATAGTTTTAATCTGGATTTAGCATTGAACCACTTTCATCACAGTTCATGCCGCGACTAGTTTGCGTGCTCATTGGGAGCAGTTGGTATACCCTTTGCACATCTTTTACAAATCAATGTTGCTGATGGATGCACTTGTTTCATTTCTTTTTGCTGCCGATTTATAACAGAATAAGTATGCTGGAAAGTAGTGTCTGAATTAGAGCCTATCTCAGGGACAGAACTCGAAAAAACCAGTTTGACCTGATGTATGCCCAGGCGTCTGCTCCTCACCGTTGTGTACGAGACAGGCCACAGATACATCTCGATTAGGAATCAATTCATACTTCCATAGTTGGCTTTAGCCAATTCCCCAAGGTGCCGCAACATAGCTTGATCCATGACAGAGGGTAGAGCTTAGAGCCATTCTCACCAGTTTGGCTAAAACCAGAAAAAAAAAAAAAAAAAAAAACCTAGCATAAAGAAAACTAAAATTGTTTCACTGTTTTTATTTGAATCAATAAGAGCACTGAATTCTGGAACGCACAAACAAACGGCTAGTTGCAGATTGGCGAAAACCAGGTTGCACCACCAAAATTTCGCCACAGGGGTTCCCCAAAATATTTTCGATCAAGCAGAACACCTACCTCTCTTCACTGACAGTCAAGAAATGTCTCTAGGCCTCGACAGTGATGCAATACAGCAGTGCAGAAGCCTACAGACCTCGTAAACAGTAACACAGTTACTATAGCAAGTGTTTGACACAACATTTATGCATCAACGAATGGCTCTGGAAGAACGTCTTACTTGGGGAGAGGGATGGCTGAGGAAATTTGGGACTTTGGGGAATTTCCAAGGGCACTCTAACCTCTGGGTTCCTTGGGGGACCCCTGAAGGTACTCTAAGGACTCCCTGAGGATACCCTAGGGAACCTCTAGAGATAGTTGGTTACCCTTAAGGTATTTAGGGAACCTCGGGGCCCTTTGGGAATCCCAAGGGTATTGGGAACCCTTGAGGGATGCTCAGTGATGCGATTGCTGCGCCACTGGCACCAAACTGTGCCCAAGTGCCTACCCTGCTACAACCTGCTATATTTGACCAAAATGTGAGGAATTTTTAGCAACATTGCCCCAAAACTTAATTTCACTTTAATAATACTGAACGTATAATAGCTCAGGCCTCGCTACCTTGCCGGATCGTTACTGTATAGTTACGTGAGTTTTTAGAACCCTTAATTATCGCCTCAAGAAACATATTATTTGATTGAATTTCGTATCAAAAAGTAACAGTACTCGGAAGTTTCACAATTATTCTCGTCTTCGTGGTCTGTTCTTAGGATTAGTTAGTTTTGTTGAGTGCGCTTCTCACCGTGCACTGGTGTACTGCAGAGAAGCAACAATCGCAAATTAGGCATTGCAATTTTGTGTGTCTTGCTTCGCCGCAGCGCACCCGCTTGCTAACGGAAAAGCACTCCTCCAGGGTGAGACACGACACAATTTCTGAATATGTACAACTTTGGCTTGAATGATAGAATGTGATATCCTGGCGGTACCTCCTTTCAATTTAGAATTTACCAAGGATACTTTGGTATTGCAAGAATAGTTATATGCACTCTTTTGTAGGCTTATTTCTATGCCAACTCCTTTGTTTAGTTATCACGTTTATATAGGTATTATAAATTAGAACTAAATTGACAGGAGCAGTGGATGGAAGCTTGGGAAGAACATTAACGAGTTCGGTGGGCATGTTTTCAAAAAGGCATATTGTTAGTGCACATGCCCATTTTTGTTATGAATTTCTACATACAAAAATGTAATTGACATTGACACAAATGACGAGTGCTTTGTTTTTTATCTGAACAATAACTTGCAGTTAATCACAACCTCTGGAACTTGGAGGAATCATAAATTTAGGTGATCAAAATCATTGTATTCTATTATTATTTCAGTGGAATTCATCACCTAAAATAACCATTCACAACAGTGTCTGCTGTCCCTCATCGGTCTTCTTCTTGTTACCGTGTCTGGTGCTTCTCCACACAACTGAACACTAGTTCTGTGTTCGAGGGAATCGCTCCTGTTGTGCAATTTATGCTAACAAAGGGTTACACATAAGTGAAAAGGCAAAGTAGACATTGCCTTTTAGTGGGACAGGCTGACAGATGAATCTTAACATATTTCCATTGGTACAAACGAAAATTATATGTGCGCTCATGCTCGAAACATTTATTTTGCTGCTCCAAAATTGATTTTTGGCTGCTACTTCAGACGGAGCAACTTTCTCGGGCCCGCTTCAGACGAGGCAACCTTTCCAGCAATTTTGGTGTTGCTGGCGGGTTGTTCCCCAGCTTTCCCTAAATCGACATGAATTGCAGAGATCGGGTCTGGCTCAAAACAAGCGAGCAACTCTGAACAATTCGAAGACGTTTGAAGCGGCTGCAGCCAATCAGGGATGCAATATTTTCACGTGACACTCCTGTGGTGGTGATGATGACAGCTAAAGACTCGGTTCTGGTTTGAAATGGATCGGTTTTGGAAGTAAACCTTTTCAGAAAGATGAGTTAGTATTCTCAACACCACTGAAAGATATAAAAACACATTTTTAGCGCATAGCTGTGCGTCTAAATAGTGCAAGAAAGATCAAATTGAATGATGATGATGGCAAATTGTAGCAATTCGGTTGTTGCGTGTGAACGCGGGCGGCCCGTGTTGCTGGTGTTGCGACGTCAAGTTGCTGGGTGAAAGTGCTCTGTCTCAGCCTCAGCAATTATGGTGTTGCTGGCAGGTTGTTTGCTAGCTTTCCCTAGATCGATACAAATTGCTGAGATCGGGTTTGGCTTGAAACAAGCGAGCAACTCTGAACAATTCTAAGATGTTTGACGCAACAGTAGGCCAATCAGGGACGCGATACTTTCACTTGAAGCCCCGTGCCGCTGATGATGACAACTAAAGACCTGGTTCTGGTTTGAAATTGATCGTTATTGGAAATAAACTGTTTCAGAAAGATGCATTAGTATTGTCAACAAGATTTAAATGCATAAAAACATGTTTATGGCATGTAACTATGTTTTCTAAATAGTGCAAGAAAAATCAAATTTAATGATGATGATGGCAAATTGCAGCAATTGGTTGCTGCTTGTGAATGGGGGCAGCCTGTGTTGCTAGTGTTGCGACGTCAAGTTGCTAGGCCAAATTGCTTTGTCTGAAGCGGCCCTAAGAACTCCAAAATGACTCGGACCGACAACATCACTGGATGTTAGGGAGCCTCTGGGGACCTTGGGGAACCCCTGAAGGCACACTAGGGAACCTCTGGAGATATTGAAGAACCCCTAAAAGCGCTCTGGAGAACCCCTAAAGATATACATTCTAGGGAACCACGGGTTCCTGGGGACCCAGTTTGAGAACCCACGCCGTCACAGACGCGAGAGTGCAGGCCTGCCAGGGCGGATTACCAGGTTCAATCCGGTCAGGACCACGTCGACGACTCGAGCTACGAGGGTGGCTCGTTCGTTCAGACTACACTGGGGTCTACGAGGCAGCGGGAGCGCTCCGATTTCCTATGCGCCGTGAGTGCTGAGCGGGTGGTGAACTTCCTGGCGCACAGCTCGCACGCGTACGGCCGCTCCCCGGTGTGCGTTCGGAGGTGATAATCCAGGTGATGCTTCGCCGTGAACGTCGTGGGACACATGGGACACTGAAACGGCCTCTCGCCCGTGTGCAGTCGCCGGTGCCTCTGCAGGATCGAGAGCTGCGTGAAGGCCTTGGGGCACTGCTCGCATCGGTAGGGCCGTTCGCCGGTGTGGGTACGGAGGTGGACGGTGAGGGTGCGCTTGTCCGTGAAGGTGGCCCGGCAGCGGTCGCAAGGGAATGGGCGTTCGCTCGTGTGGGACTGGAGGTGGGAGGTCAGGTCGGCACTCTCCAGGAACCACTTGGGGCAGTGGCGGCAGCGGTGCAGGCGCTGGAACTCCCCGCCAGATTCTGGGGCGAGAATCATTGTACAACGAGGCTTCAGAGGAAGTGAGACTTCGGAAAGCTTGACCGAGTAAATTTTCGTTAAGAGTGTCAAAACCAATACGATTTGTTCCCACTCCAGTTTCAGAGAGTGAGCAACACAGTAGATTTTAGTACTCGGTATAGCTGCTAGCTTCTGGTAATGCTTATCAATATACAGAATATAAATATTGCACCAATCAAAGAGAACAAGAGGTACCAAAGCAAAGGCTACAAGTGCAGGCTCCTCGCTCAAGGACTGACCCGAGCTGCGTGGACTCTCAAGCTATAGGAACAACTGCCAAAGCTGCGAGTTCGGACTTCTAGCCTTTGCTGCAATGCACATAGTTCATCTGGGCAAAGTAAGAGGAAATGCGTCATCATTCCTGTGAAAAACTGAACTTAGGCTGCGTAACTGCAAGAGAAAGAACCATCTAGTATCTATTTTCTGATCTGCAGTTGTGTATGATGGTCATGCGAGCCAAGCTGCGACGTCATTAGGGCGGGGGGGAATGCTGTTCTAAGCAAGTTGTGCAATTTCCTTTATTGAGATTCATAAGCTTCTCAGTTAAAATTTCTAGTGAAATCAAATACAAAATTTTAACTTCCAAGGTAGAACAAACATAAAAGCAACATTAAAACAGGAGTGTCTGCACTGGGACGTGGCAACCCTCTCTTTATCGCATCTTTTCTGTCGCAGTAAAAGTTTGCCAGCAGTACGATCACATCTTTTGTTCCCGGCACCATGATGGGTGGATGTGTCTAGTGTCTTGCATGTGGGTGGATCCTTTTGTGCTAAACAAGCACACTGTTGACCCCAGCCTGAAAAAAAAAACAAGAAAAAGTTTTAAATATCTCACAAAAGGTTAACTTTTTTATCTTTTTTTTTTTACGTAAGATTTACATTTTTAAAGAAGAAATGAAAGAAGCCAGGAGGCAAGTTAAAGTCTCTACTAAAATCATTCTGTCCCAGTGCTGCTGCTCCACGTTTGAACCCTTCCAAGTAATCTGACCGACGCTTAATTTGTGCTACATTTGTAACTCAAACGTCCACACAGCAATATGAGCAACAATGCACTGCCCTGACAGAATAAGTCTCAAAATAAAAAAATAGACTTCTTCCTAGGCTGAATATACTGATTTCAAAGAAAATCAAACTTTAATTTATCTATTCAGCAACGGTAACACATATTCTTCAATTACTCCCAAGCAGAGAGCGCAGCAGAAGCTACGTGCTCGCTCGACCAGTCGCAAGTCCCTCTTTTGCCACGTCATCACGCTCTTGCCCATACCCAGGTGCAGAGAGCAAGGTCAGGCGATAGAAGGGAGGCGGTTGATCGGTTCAGCCGCCGCACTGCTGCCACTGCACTCTCAGCTTAGAGGTGAATGGAGTATGCTCCGTTTACAATCTTGTGGCAACTGCTATATCTCAACAGCAGGTACATCTAATCTATATATATATGTGATAGAAATGACCTTTTTGTTGTGCGTATCTCTTTGAATAGAATAGAAAGCCACTCAACCTGCAAATAATAAATGTTAGAAAGAGAAAACTCTTATCCTTGCTGTCTATTCTTGGAACTAGTAGTCCACGTGTTTCATGTTTGCCAGATCCTTCAGCTAACTAAAAAAGGCTAAAGCTAAAAAAAAAAAAGTGACTGAAGAATGTTTAGCAGAATCTAAAATGCATGGACGATTTCCCAAGAGTCGGTGACAAAAATGGCCTTTCTCTTTTTGATACTAACCGGAAGCAGAAATTCTCGAACAGACTCTGGGTAAGAGACCCCAGGTTGTGTCGTGCACTTGTCGCACCTATTTGACAGGTGCAGCTTGTTAGGGAAAATACCCACGGGACAGTTTGCCTTTAACAAGCACCACAGGTGGTTAAAATATGTGCAGTTGATCAACAGCTGTGCTTCTATGAGAAGAGGAACGAAAGGGGTGGGAAGGAGAGGGAGGAACAGGTCGCAAAGGACGAGAGAGAGATGGAGAGGGAAGGACACCTTAGCCGTTCTGTGAATTATGTCGCCTGAACCTATGTTCCCCCTCATTTCTCTCTCTTCAGGACCGTGTTACAGGTTTGTCGTCCCATGAAATTGGTTGTGCTTTGAGCCTTTTCTCATCTACCAATTCGGGGGGGGGGGGGGAAGGGGGGGGGGATTCGGTTGCCAAGTATATAAATGCACCGAGGCTCTGAGCACGTGGAGCGGAACCTCAGGCTGCGGAACCCAGGGATCCTGCACTCAATCCCCACCCCCGCCCGTTTCTATCTGGATGAGCATCGTACTGGCGTGTGGTTGTGCATCGCTACTGCGTGGTGCACGTTAAAGATTACAGGCTAGCGATTGTACTACACTGGCAAAATCACTTATCTACACAGCTGAGACACCAGACACCTGTAGGGGCTGACAAACTTTCCGCTGTCTAAACATACAGGCAACATAATTACTTATGAACTATTATGCAAGTCGTCCCTGCAGTGCCCCTTCCCCAAGTCGGAGCAGAACAGTATTTCCAAGTGAATACAGTTTGAGTATCCATCTTCAGCGACCTCCATGACTCGTCACAAACAGAGGTAAATGGGCTTAGACTAAAATTTTGTGAAACAGCATGCGTCATAAACAGCTTATAATATGGAGGTCACTTCTTTTTAACAAATTCTGCAAAAACAGAAAAAAAAGGACAAAAATACATTACGCACATTGGCAATGAATTGGGCACGCGGATGATTTCTACAATTACCGAGATTTAATAGGCCTTAAAGGTCAACTCTGCTTCATTTTTGTTTTTGAAAGAACAATGCCTGTCATGTCAAATATTACGGCATAGTTTTGTCTAAATGTTTCCTAAACAGTCCGGCAAAATTTGCAACTTGCCAATTTGCCGAAATTAGCTGACTCAAGAGGGCGAATTGAGGCGCAACCAACAGCGCAGTCAAGGCTACAGCGCGGGCATAGCCAACATTCAGCTGAACGTCATCACCATCGCCCCCTTTTGCTTGTTTTAACTTCTCCAGGCAAGCGTAACGGGTGATGTCAGCAACGTTTCCTCTTGGCCCGCCTGTGCAGCGTGCTTCTTGGGATCCCTCTGGCTGCCCCGCCGTTACTGCCGTCTCCCGCGTCACAACTGCCGTTGTCGTCTCACCGTTTGTGATTATTGTCTCTCAGAGTTTTGACCACACTACGGACACTACGTGTGCATACTTATGCTGCAGTTGTGCAGACGTTGTCGAATGTTGTAGACACCAAAACGTGGTGAAGAGTATAGTGCAGATGACACTTGCGCCTGGCACAAACCCATCCCAATCCTGTCCGCCGTTGCGTAGAGGGTCACGTGACACCTCATACCACTAGATAGCCATGTTCTTGGCAGCGCAAGGCCCATGTTGCCGGATGAAGCCGAACTTTCGGTTTCAATTTCTGCTTCTGTTTAAAATTAAATTAAAAAATATATATTGCATTTGTCACGAAGCAAATGATGTAGTGACTTTTACTAGGGCTTTTAGAGCGCAGCTCTTAGGCGCCCGTTTCTGGCTTGAGTGGCGTCGGCGTAATCGCACGGTGCATGATGGGTAAATTTCCCCACTAAATTTAGCGGAAAAATTTCCCCTCTAAATTTAGTGGAAAACATTTCTTGCTAGATCTAGCAAAAAAATTTCCTGGCTAAATTTAGCGGAAAAATTTCCCGGCTAAATTTAGTGGAAAATATTTTCCCCATAAGTCTAGCAGAAAATTTTCCCCGCTAAATTTAGCAAAAAAATGTCCCCGCTAAATTTAGCAGAAAAACATTCCCTGCTGCGGAAAAAATTACCCGCCAAATTTAGTGGAAAACTTTCCCCGCCAGATTTAGCGGAAAAATTTCCCTGCTAAATTTAGTGGAAAAGTTTTCCCGCTAAATCTAGCAAAAAATTTTCCGTGCTGCGAAAAAATTTACCTCGCTAGCGGAAAAAAATTCCCCACAAGATCTAGCGGAAAATTTTCCCCGCCAAATTTAGCGGAAAAATTCCCCGTTAAATCTAGCGGAAAAATTTCCCTGCTAAATATAGCGGGGAACTTTTTCCGCTAAATTTAGCGGAAACTTTTCCCCTAAAAGGGGACGAGCAGGAGAGGAGGAAGGACATAGCCTCCTCTCCGTACTTTCCCCTCCTCCTCCTCAAGAGCTGCGCTGTAATTCGGTGTTACAGGGAGTTGTAAATGTCTTTCATTTTTTTAATGCAAAATCACTCATTATCCCGAAATCTTTGGAGTTGAGCGGAGTTCTCCTGCTACTGCTCCAGTAGTCCACTAGGGGCCAATCTTACGCTTCATGCTGGAAGCAGTGTTCAAGGTGATTATATGATGTCCACCCATGTGCTTGATGGGGTTTTGTAAAAAGTCTATTCTCGCAAAATATTGAAAAAAATGTTAGCTATGCCAATTTTGTATAATATTCAGCCTGCAAAGGCTACACCATTGTTTATGGTAGCCTGAGCTCTATATTTCATTAGAGAGATGATTAGTGTTGCAATCAAAGGGGCTACATGCAAAAAGACAAATCACAGACAGCATTTTGGCAGTTTTAAAGGGATTTATTTCGACATTTTAAGTTGGAGGTCCCAGTCGAGGCACATCGGAGCACTTTTTTTTCTTTTCTTATTTGTTGATGTTTTTTTTTTCTTCAGTGTCTTTGCAGCATGTCTTCTTGATTACCACCATGAAATCATCTAAAAGGGTGGGTTGGGAGAGCTTTTGTCCATAATAAGGCTCGGTTGAAGTTTTTTTGCAACAGTCTGTGAAGAAAAAGCTTTTGCTGCAGCATCCTCCCGCGAGTAATTCTTTTTATTTTGTTAAGGCAACAGAAGTCAATTTTCTCATAAACATGTATTACCGTGAATAAGTTTTGCATAACTTTCATTGTCAGTAAAATCTATGTGTTGAATGTATTTCTCATCAACTATCATTAAATGTGGCAGCGCAAACTACTTGAAGTTGTCGGCGACACCTGAGCATAACTTTTCTCATCGACATTCTACACAGGTCAAGCCAACATTCTCACTTAACCTAAACACGTGGACCACACATGTAAAGCACTAAAATGAAGAATGATTTGGCATAACACAGAAAGAGCATAACTTTCCTTCACACAGATAAACTAACATACATTTCTCAGTTAACAGCTAGCATTCTGTATAAACGTGCACTTATGATTAGGGTGTGCATTTTCCGGTTTTAACCGAAAAACACCGATAAACATCCGTCAATGACAAAAATATAAAATCGGTTAAAACCGAAAAACACCGGTGGTTAGATATTTTCGCTCTGGTTAAAACGGAAAAACACCGGTCGTTGCTAGTTTCCAACCTAGCGAAACCCTTTCCCCGTAGAGGTTCGTCAAATGTGTTATCTCGTGGATCCTGCATTCTTCCAGTGTCTATACATGGCTTGCAGGTGGCGTCAGTCCGTCCTCCTTTCTGGGGGTCAAAAGCGTCTAGTGAATGCAGATGAAGCTAAGCTCTCATACGCCTTTCCCCTATTGTGTCTCCCATGGCCCCCTTTTGTGGAAAAATTAACACAGTGGAGGGTAGGCTCTCACGTGCCTTTCCCTCACTGTGTCTGGCCAAGTGATGTTGGTGCAAGCAATGTATTCAGAGGTTGCTGTGGTTCCTGGAAGACACTGCCAACGTCCGTGTCGTACAGGACCGTGTGTTTTCATAGTTGCGGGTTGCAAACCGCAAGGAACGTGCTGCCATGACGAAAGCACGTTCCTTGCGTGTAGATGCAAGCATGAAAGTATGCTTGCATCTACTATAACAACCAAGTGTGAGAAATAGTTGCTTCCTAAAGAAGAAGTGTATGAACTATGTGAATAAAATTGGAACTCTCTGCCTGTGATCAATCGCTTTTTTTTTTCACCGATATTCACCGATTTTAGCCTCGTCGTGAGACGTTCCACCGAAATACACCGGTGTTTCGAAAATAAATAAACACCGAAAAACATCCGCCGATTTTTCTCACAAATAAACACCGGAAAGTACACACCCTACTTATGATATACTATTTAGCTTTACACAGTCAATGCATCAAGATGAACGCCCATGTGTCTCCGGATTTCATGAGCTTATTATCTGGATGCTTTGAAACTACAAACATCTCAAGCTACAAGAAGCAAAAGATAGAAACAATAGTCAAAGTAAAAATGTTTCCCAGGGGTGGTTAATTGACGGGACGAGGGAGTAGGGTTGGTGAGAAAAGGTTACTTGTAGCAGTTTGAACTTCATTCAACCTGACAGTTTGTGAAACTACCAAATCAGCAGGGTAGATGGAGTATTCCAAAATTCTCGAGACCATAAATGTTGACAGGCTAACCAGGCGATGTACTGTTAACTATGCTAAGCACATCGGAAAGAAGTATGAGAAAGCAATATTTGAATGCCAACATTAATTTTGAGAACTTTTCCGAGTTACAGCACGTGGGATTGGAGAAGCGACTGTTGTTTTGTGTGAGTTAAAGAGCTCGTGAAGCTACTTTCTTGCTTTTGAGCTTATTATTTTTTGCAATTTGGGACAGGGAAGAATTAGACGTTGCTTTTCAACTTTCTGTTCGGTGAAGAATGGTGAATTGCTGAACACAACGAAGTTGTTGAAGGATCAATAAGAAGGTCGAATACAGGAGGCCCTCAGGGCTGTTGCAACTTCAGCCAGAAGCACCACAAACTGGTGTTTGAACTGTGTGAAATTGATGAAACAAAAGACCCACACATCCACATCGGGTAGGCTTCACTGCGCAACAAGTGTGTATTGCACAGAAGCCCAACTTAACCAGTAGCATATGAGCGTACAGGAAGATTGCGCTGACATCACTCCGGTGGCTACCATTATGGTGGTATTTCTGATGGAAGCGTTTGCTTTGCCATATCAATTTCATACCATAGAAGTGATATTCCACAAAAGCAATAAGCACTACCCGGCACTGCGCGACGCTTTGCGTGCAAACTGCACTTACCGCATTACAACCGAATTTGTGAGATATGGCTTTAACTGCACAAGCTAAGGGACGAACAATTAATTAATGCAAATACACGAGTACGCACCCGTAGTTGTGCGTCCAGTCTTCAGCAGACTCCCCGTGCTGAGCTGACTGAGCATACGGACAATACGGACGTCGCCGTCCAGGGGTCGTGGCTGTTTCTAAATTCTCTCAAAACTTTTCGTGGTGTTCGACGACGTTTCAGGGGTTATATGTACCACATTAAGACATAACTTAAAAGATTCACATTAGGGCATGAGGTACTTACCATACCGCCTTTCACAAGTTTACAATCACAATTTCACAGCCGAGGCACCGAGGCTGCCGAGGCTACCGAGGCCACGCAAAAATGAAGGATGGATAGGTGGATTTTGTTGGCTATTCAGTACTCAGTTTGTAACGGTTGCTAACGGTATGCTACCGCGTTAGTGCTCCGTTCCAGAAAATGTTTAAAAAATTGAACGAACAGCTAAAATAAAAAAAAAAATTCGATAAAAATATATTGGTACAAACTGGTAATACGAGATGAAAAATTCACAGTCCGAAAACGAAACCAGAAGACAAACCAGCCGAGTCTACTGCTCTAGCGAACCTCAAAGTTCGAAATGCAAATCGCCCACCGCCTGTTACTGCTGAGACGCATAATTTGCTCCAATAATGGCAGATATATCTCTTATTTTTTTGTTTTCAAATCAATCATGAGAGCAAGATTTCAGCTTTTAGCCGACCCCTACGTTCCCACGCTTCCCACCGTTTCCACCCGTCACGAAGCTCTGTCCGAACTTCTCTTTTTCATCTTCGGGATTCGATTGCTAGAATTTCGAAATATATTCGCCCGTCCGTCATCAAAACAAGGTCACGTGACTTTTCCCACTCAGCAGCCATTTTGAGCCATCCTTTATGACGCCACGCGAAGCTGTAGCTGAGCTGGCTGAGCATTGAAGCACTGCGATGTAACAGCGACTACCCCAACCGCTCATGGTCTGCGTTGCAGCCAACTGTAACAAAGCCCTTAGTTCATCGCAAACCTTTGACGTGTGCGGCGGCCGCAATGGAGCCCTCGGTCACGGACGTATTCTGTCTACGCTGCGACTCCTCTAGCTACCTCAAACAAGCAGCTTCGCCCTAGAGCGGGCACGGAACTGTAAATATCCCTTAGTGGAATGGATTCTAAGAAGAGTCCGAGTCGGTGAGTTTGATCCAGCTCCTTTATTCTTCTAACCGAACTATCCACAGCCTCATTCGGCCAATAGTTTCAAGGACGGACGACCGCAAGCTTGAGCTTAGCGTCGGTTCTCCGTCACTTGCGCCGTGTATTTCCTCAACTTGTTTTCTTGCACAGTGTTTGACTTCGCTGCAGTACTTACGTTTCACGATTGTCTTGTGCAGTCTCCTGGCGCGGGCAATTGTGTCAAGCTAGAGATAGCGAACTTCTGTGGAAATCAGCGGCTCCATTTTCGCGTAAATAAAATTGACTTGCGCTCTGGCAATGTTCAACGGAGCGCTGAAGCTGAGCTTTCAAGCGCTTGCCTCGCACATGTAATGCGATCAGTTAGTTTACCTAGGATTTCCATGACAGAAGATGCGGTCATGTTTTGGTCGAGAAACTGATTCAAGCGCTTGCTTCGTTTAGACCATAAATGACTCGAACCCCGCGGACAATATGAGCTCAAACATCCGGATGCGGCATTTTTCTGCTCCTGTGGTCCCCACAAGCTTTACAATCTCCCAATTTGGCGAAAACTGTGCATTCCAAGTACGCTTTAAAATCTTGTTCATTAAGAGTTTGTGAAGTTTTTGCCTGATATCTTCCATACACACACGGCCAAGATGCTTTTAGTTATCATTATGTACGCATAAAAAAATAGTGTATCTTACCACCTATACCCCATTCACCCCTAAGCTGAGACTGTGGTGGAACTTGAGATTGGGCGAGTTAGTTGTTCATGTTTGTCGATGTTTAGCGCACTCGAAGACAGTTCTTCGAGTGCGCTAAACGTCGACAAATTGGTGGAAGCTACGAGTACATTGGACCAATCATACGTTGATCCTTCGCCACATGATCACGCTCTTGCTCACTTCCTCGTGCGGAGGGCTGGGTCACATGATGAAAGGGAGGCGGCTGATTGGTTTTGGGAGAGAGTGTAGCTCCCACCGCAGTCTCAGCTTAGAAGGAACGTAGTATAGACAACCATTGTTTGCTCACGCATCAGACTTTTTGCGAAGTGAAAAGAAAGGCGGGTATGCCTTTTTGAAAGGTGCCCCAAACAGCAGCCCAAGGAAGGCAACTGCAGTGTGTGCACATACTGCAACACTGCTTAAAAAATTATGCAAAAAAATTAATAAAAATGTTAAAAGACAAGAGGATGAAGTGCACACGGAGATTGCCGACTAACAGCTGCATTTCTATTTTCAAAAGCAAAGTTGCTTTCTGAAATAAGAGCTGGTGCACTTTGTCCTGTATAGCCTGTCATTGTTCCATTTCATTCCAATGCTATGTACAACCATTAAGGCCTTGCATGCTCAGGTTGCAGTGAATTCTCGCCAAAAGCTTGGGATCATAAAGAGCTAGCTGATCGTTGTTTCCATACCCTCAATTATTTTGGGATAAAAAAGTATGCCATAAAATACCGAGCACCTGCCCATACTACAATATGTGCCCACGCCTCAATCTTGTAACATTTGAAAACTACACAAGAGAGATATCTTTACATATTTTTGATCTTAAAAGCACCCATCTCCCATTTTTGCACGTTTATCTTAAAATTTTCAATGGGTGCTTCCTCGGGATTTTACTGTAGTTCATTATAATAATTAACCTCGACCAAAAAAAAAAAAGATTTGAATGGCGCTTTTACCAAGTAGAGAGTAAGAAAGTTTCATACTTGTCATTCAATTAAAGTAAAGGACAGTTCATTCACTGCCACCCTTTCTAGACATCAAATTAGCTTGAGGAACTAAACTTCCTTGCTAACAACAAAATTTAAGTAGGTTGTTTCTATGCCTCTGGTAGCTACACTCGATAACGATATGATGTACGCGCAAAGGCAGCGGCGCAATATTGGGTATCATTATCGGAGTTGCCAGAATAATCCACTAATAATCCTTCGTTGTTCAGGACCAACATATTCAAGCATTGTCAACTAGCTCATTCACTCATCCTTTCTTAGCATTAAAGCAGCTGAAATGAGAGCCACGTCTTTTCTTTTCTTTTTCTTACATTTCTGTCTCTTGTCAGAGCAGTTTTCTTTGCTCTTCTTCTGTATGGTCAAAATTGATGTACCATGATTGGTTGATTCCTCTGTTTCTCGTATGTCTTGACAGGCGTCCTAAACGGCAGCCCAAGGAAGACAATGTGTGGGACTGCAGCGTGTGCACGTACCGCAACACTGCTGAGGCGTTCAAGTGTCTCATGTGCGACGTGCGCAAGGGTACCTCCACCAGGTGAGCTTGTTCAGACCACCGGCCAGGTGGCACAAGCCGCCTAGCCACCCAATTCAAGATGCTCAGCTGTTTGCATCCATGTATCCATTCATTCATTAATTAGATTACTCCTTGTTTTCTTTTGCCACCGAAGGTGCCGTGGAAATGCCCTGATTCTTCGTTGGGGTGCTTCTTACGCTTTTGTTGCAGATTTCAAAGTGTTTGTTTCTACCATAGCCTTTTTTCTACTGACAATGCCTGCTCGATTTCTGGCTTCCCCATGATTTGGCATCGTTGCGACTGTTTTACATAATCGTCGCCAGGGGCGCCACTTCCTCATAAAGTAACGATGATGGTTGTCCGTTGTGCACTGCTACTACTGTAACTCAAGTGATACCAGTGCATGCCTTGCAAGTGACGTCACGCTAGGCACCATACTGGTGGCTGACTTCACACTGCACGGATGCACTTACCAAGGCGTAGAATGCTGCTAACTGCCCGAGCATCTGCTGATATGCGCCATATTTTCAACAAAGGTACCTAGTTGTATTACATTTGTACCTGGAAAAAAGTGCCGAGCTTACAATGATGTCGTTTAGCCAGTATGTGCGGAATTTTTCGGCATTGGTGCGATAGCGCTACGAGCAGAAAGCTTAGATATGCTGCAGACTACGTTTTAACGCAAAAGTCTGTCGTGTGGACAAAATGCGCGCTTTAAAATTTGACGAACGGCTCTAGGAGTCGCTTGTAGGAAAATTGTTAAGATTTTGCAAAATGCTGGTAAACAACGCAAGGTTACCGTCATAATCTAAACCCTGAGACAAGGATAAATCAAATAACGGACAAGACAACTCTCATTGTCTCAGGGTTTATATTATGATGTTTAATAACCGGCTCACCTGCATGCTTTCGCTCGCTCCTTGCAAAGGTTACTATCTTGCGGACGGCACAAACCGATGCCCCAGCGGCGGTGTCTCGGCGAGCTTGCACTTGGGGGCCGTCACCGACCGATCGCTGTCAGCCGGGCTCGCTGCGCGACACTTGCCTGTGCTCGGCCGAGAGCCCCGAAGGTGCGCTCGAAGCGTGGGAACGGCGTGATGTAACGAAAGGCAAAGCACGACGATTGGGCAAAAGCCAACGGAAAGGAGTGCACGAACATAAAAACAACGGTAGATAAGTGCCGTCACTCGCCTCTATGATATGCATCCCGCATACTCGGTAATTCATGGCCACATCCCTTTCCTGCCGCTCATACTTTCTCTAACTTGACGGCTACTTTGTTTTGCAAGGCATGCTGTGGAAACGATCAGGCGATCGTCAGGATACATAGTAATTACTACAGCTGAGCGCGGCACAGTTTACCATTGCTCTCGCCGCGAAGGGCCGTCGAGTCAACCACCAGCATGGTGGATACTGGTGTTCGACGTCATCATGTGACATAGGTGCAAGGCATGTATACTTTCGGAACGCATATTTCATAATGGGTTAGCAGCAACATATGTGGTTTCCAATAGTGAATACGTGTAGAGGACGGTAGGTGTCGCCCAACACGAAGTATAGCCGGATGGACAAGCTAGTATAAAATTTCACAATGTCGAAACAGCGAACACTTAAAGTTTTTATTGCTGAAGCCAAGCATTGGGCGAAGAAGAAAAGGGGAAGAGGAATTGCAACTGCCAGGGTCATCCGGAGTTACAACCGCTACGAAGTCCTCCAAGCAGTGTGAAAGGTATTAGCTGTACCCGTGGCTCATCTTTCGTAATGCCATGTTGTGCCTGTCGTCAGGCGCCCATCACTACCTTGAGGTGCTCAAAAGAGCTCTATGCAGGTCAGCCAGTCAAGCAGCACCAAAAGAGGCCGTGAAAGGGTACATGGGGTCATCTAGTTTTTAAAGACAGGGAGACCTGAACTAAGCTGGGCTTTGCCGAGGCTTCACTCAAGTGGACATTCAGGATGTCGTGTCTAAACAGGCCTGTTTTGATATCCGTTGCAAAAAGGTGCTTACTGCATACTCCTGTAGCAGGAGGTAGAATTCTCTATGCAGTCTTTCCTCAAAATGGGCCTCAGTCACTTTTTATGGTCCCGGGTGTTGCTTGGCATCTTGAGAAATGACAGCCCTGGCACCTCCTTTTGCGACTCTGCCTAAAATGCAACAAAAAACTATTTTGGAAATGTTAATTAAAGTTCTCCCCCATGCCCTTCGAATTACACCCTATCTCTCTTTAGGGGGACTGGACCTTTTTTAGAGTGTACACTTAAAGTGGGCCCATTACCCTTTTGCACCCAATTTTACCTTTATGGGAATCGGCCATCTTTGGGGATGTCGCCTAAAGTTTGCGCACCCCCATTCTGCACCCCATTCTACCTTCGTGGGGGTGGGCCACCCTTGGGGTATCATCGAGAGTTGGCCCATCCCTCTTCTACACCCCGTCTCATCCTCGCGGCCGTGGGCCGTCCTCGGGGACGTCGCACGAGCCCCTCAAACCTTGCGACCCCTCTCCGGCCGCCAGGAAACCTCGCATCAACCCCCAGCTGGTGGCCCAGCAGCTGGCGCCCAGCCGGGGGGGCCGCCCCGGCTCGGGCTGCCGCGGCGGGAGCCGCCCCAAGGCCCGGCCCCGGCTGAAGAACGTGGACCGGTCGACGGGGCAGCAGCGGGCCGTGACGGTCAACAACGTGACAGTCATCATCACAGAGTTCCAGCCCAAGCGGCTCTCGGACGCCCACAGCTCCTCCAGCACAGACGGGCACTCGGACGGGCACGGGGAGGCCAGGTGAAGCGGGGCGCGAAGGGTGCGTGCTGTTTCTCCCCTCCCTTGGAGTGTGCCGAGGCGCGACGGAGGCGTGCGGCCGAACCCTTGGGATTGGGCAGAGGCTTGTGCCACCCAGCCAACGTTCTAAAAGTAAGAACGCTAAGGTCGGCGGCAAGTTAAAGGGGAGCTCCGGCGGATCTTTTGAGCGACCAAAACTAAATGCATTTTCGTGATACCCGCGACAAACCAAATATTGTTGCGACTTTTAACTTTTTGTTACTAGTTTAGATGTGTCTGTTAATCTGTTGAACCAGTTTTGAGGCAAATCAGTGACTGTTGAGATTTCGTCGGAGCTCCTCCAAAGGGACACGACACCCCCAAAAATGTTTTTAAATTTTTTGCCCGGCGATCTATTATGGTGTCGGAAGACTACCCAATCAATATTTTGCTACAGTGTCACTTATATGTTTAATAAAGTAAAAAAAACGCAACTGCTCGAAACCGAAACCGAAACTGAACTGGGGGGGAAGAAGAGATATAGAGGAGGAGAAAGATACCAAAAATCACGTGGCTGTGCTATTTTTTTTTTTCTTTTCAATTGGTGGGTTTGCTACTTTTTAAAAGCCATAAAAAAATTATATAATATTTTTTTACCTTTTCTAGTATTGAGTGTGTGCCTTCAATGATCCACGGATTTAATTACCTTTGGTGGTTGTGTCTGAGCCATAGAAAATGGCACGTGACCACGGAGAAGAGTGAGCATGACTCAAACCAACCAGTTCTCGATCGACGGTTTTCGGGCGGAGAGAAAGCGAATTTCGAGCCGCAAATTGTGTTCTGGGTAGTTGGGCTCTCATATTTCATGTACAAATAAAAACCTTGGCGAGCATAAATATCTTCTCAGTGCCCCTTTGAGAGCCTGGTAGATGTTCTGCCTCCAGCACACACTCATTGCCTGCCACCGGGCCTTGCCTGCACGTTCAGCTAAGTGTTGTGAAAGACGGAACGCTCATGCTCGATGCATAGCATCTACCGGGACCTTGAACCTGTCACCGACCGTAGACCTACGCACTGTTTACGAACAAGCGCACACGAGGTGGGGGGCACTGCGCGTACGTAGGAACTGGAGTTGCATGAACTGAAGCATCTTCGCATGCGCCCTAGCAGTAGCTGCGGCGGCATGACGTCAGGGCCGCGTGTTGTTGTATGGGGCCACTGAGCCCTCAGATCATGCATGTTTATCCAACGCAGCTCAATAGTGGCCAAATTTAGTGGGAGGGCCTGAATTGTTGTACGATTATGCAGATTCAATCCCCCTCTCCCCTTCCCCTCCCCCCCTCCCCTAATTTAGCGGGAAGCATTTCACCACTGAACACAGCGAGAAAATCTTTTAAGAAAGTTAGAGGAAAGGCCAGCGTGTTGATCGACGTGCCCCCAAAAGAGTTGTGTTGTTGGATACGTTTTATTCATATTTAGAAGGGGTACGACGCGATTGGTTTCATGCCCCCAAAAGAGCTAATATTTTTCGGCGAAACGTTGGCCGCTGTGCTGTGGACTTTTGAGGAAGCTCCCAAGTGATCACACGTGTCTTATGAAATTTACGTACAGTGAAATTTGCGGTTTCAAGTAAGGTGAAGCTAGATTGCTTTTGCCTGCCGCGTACAGTTTTTAGAGTGCAGCCATTAGGTGCCCGTTTCTGGCTTGAGCGGCGTCGCTGTCGGCGTAATTGCGCGGTGCATTATGGGACAGGTGAAATCACTGATGACGTCATCAGTGATGATGATGTCATCAGTGACATCATTGATGACCTGATGACGTTATCAATGGCACTGGTGATGACATCATCACAATGACGTCACTGATGACGTCATCACGTGACCCCTGTGGCGTGAGGTCACTTGACCCTTGTGAGGTAACGGCGACGCCGCTCAGAGGAAGGAGTAGCAGGCAGGATGAAGAGGAGGGAAAAGGGGTATACCCTCCCCTCAGTACCCTTCCCTCCTCCTCCTCAAGAGCTGCGCTCTAATTCGGCGTTACAGGGAGCTGTAAACGGCTTTCATTTTTTGTTTTGCCGGCTTCAAAGTGCCGTGTCACACTTGCCCGCATTTTCGTCATTCACTCACCGTCAACGCATATTATGTTGAATCTGGACGGTTGCCGACCGGAACGAAATGGCAATGAGGTGCTTTGGTCGTCTCGCCTCCATGTGAGCTTGCTACCTCCGAGACGCTTCGGCATCTGATGAGCCTCATACGTCTCATGAGACGTGTCTCATGGGCCTCGCACGTCTCACGGGACGAAAGCCAACGACCGTGTGCTGGAGGACAGACATGTGTGAAAGACGCCCCATCATTCTCGTCCTGTCAGCGACTGTATTGTAAAATCTCGTAAGATCGCCTGCCCGAAACGTCGAGATAAATGGTATTAAAAGTTGAAAGAGATATCGCAGATGCAACGAATTTGCGTTTCACGGTGCGACGAACACGCGAAAATTCTCAAGGAACTCTTCATCATGGGGACGGACGCCGCGGATCGTGGATGCAAAAGACTATACTTCGTTTCAGCTTCGGTCCGAGCGCGGCCGATGTTATGAGCCGAAGGGCCAATCAAACACCGCAAAAAGCGCAGCTTCATGGCGTGCTCTCTGCGCTTGATAAGACTAGCCGGCGGAGGAGCACGCACAGAGAGACGGCGAATACCAGCTGGTCCTATCAACTGCAGAGAGCAGGCCATGACGTTGTGCCTCTTTCGCTGTTTGATTGGCCCTTCGGCTCATAACATCAACTGCGCTCGGACCGAAGCTGGAACGAAGTATAGTGTTTCACCGCCCGTCAAACACGCGGGAAACTGCCACAAACTCGCATACCACTAGAGCCGGTATCGCTTGCGCAGATCGCGGGCAAAAAAGAAACGCGGGAGTCTGCTCTGGACTTGCATTTGGCGGGAATGGATACCTTGTGTATCGGACGTAGCAGATCCGTGTCTCACGGCGAGGTAAACTTGGGGAACCCACTATGAAAGTAAACTTGGGGACCCCACTACAAACTCGCTTGTCACATGTGCCGGTACCGCAGATCGCGCGGTTGATGTGACTCCCGTCCGACATCGCGCAGTATCCGACGGGAACGACGGGGTGAGCAGTGTTTCGGAATTTTCATGTTATGGATATTCAGCCCAAAAAGCGGGATTAGCGATGTCTTGGGGGACGGCTTTCGTACGGGATTTCGCGATAGTTGTTCGCAAGCTTGAGGTCAAAAGTTCGGCTTGAGTTGTTATCTCTGCAACGTTTTTGCTGGTACATGTTTTCTTTTTTTTTTTTCTCTTCCCCGATTTCTCTCTCTCTCTGCAGCTTGAAATGAGAGATGGAACGGGCTTGACGGTGACTCGGCACGATTTTCCTTCACGATTGGAGTCAACATTGGGAGAAGGCTGCAGCGTGCATGCCCAGTTCAATGGCTGCTACGAAACGGTGTTGGTGGTTGGCCCGGCGGACGGTTGCGTGCATTTCTACTTCAAACCACTTGCGAGATGCCAGTGCAGAAGTCGTCGCCAGCGTTCGGACAGTGCGTCTTCGCCGCCTCGGCTCCCGAAAGGGCGCGGCAGCACTCCATCGAAGACATCAACCTCTCCTATTTTCTAGTTCAATTGGCGTTCTCTTAACCAAACTCCATACTACCAGCGCGTCGCCATAGCGCCGTGCAGTTCAAGGTACAAAGACTCATTCGTAAGATCTACGTGTCGTGGTGTTTTGGATCTTCGGTTTGCCGCATGTGTTCGGAATGTGGTGGGAGCCTGAGATTATGGGGAAAACGTGTATAGTTGGGAAATCTGGGCCCTACCCATCAGTCTGCGTCGCCAGGGGGTGGGAACCTTGACACGCGAAGCTCAAGCGGACTACACCTTTAAACGTTGCAGTACGATGCAGATAAATCTGGAGATGATGTATTTCTCTCCGAATAGTGCCGAACCGTTATTCGCTGCTTTGTCGAGTAGTGTCTCCAACGGTCGCTCCATCTCAAAATCCACCGCACGTTTCTTTTCACCGAGCCTCGGAACCTTTCACGTAAACAGAACAGGGTCTCTCGCAGAATATTTCATCTCAGCATCTTCTAAAGGAAGCGATTGCAAGGAAGGCATGTCAAATACGGATTGTCATTAGTCACGTCCGCCTAGAGCAGAGGTTCTCAGATTTGCGGTCATCATGGACCTCTTGACCCACTAGGGGGCTTCTCGAGGACCCCCAATACGTTCTGCATTAAAAGTCTTGCGCAATGCCGTAAAAAAAAAAAAAAGTTTTTTTTTTTTTTTTTGTGTTTAGTGCGGACTTACATGAACGCTCTCTAGGGCCCCTGTGGGTCTGTGGACCACAGTTTCGAGAACCGTTGGCCAATGCTTGTCTCGAAGGAACGAAAATTTCTCGTACCCTTTGTCCGAGTATAGTTAGAACTCTCGGTGCAATGGATAACGTCATTTCAGTATTGTCGGCTTGGGATAGATTCTTCGCCGATTCCTTTCATGGGAACTGGCAATTTCATTTTTACTGGAGCGGCCCCCTAATGAACTACCCAAATTGAAAAACTTGGTTTGAATCTGTCGTTGAGATAATGGGCGTAGTTGTAAAGTACTTTGTGAGAGAATATTTTAAAAGGAGTAGCACTTAATTGCCTAGTGCTCCTGCTTTACGTTATTCACTGCCTTTTGTTTTCTAAATATAGTTTCTTTCTCTTTGCTCTTCCAAGCTGCTACCGAGCATCCTTCCGCTGCGAAACACCAGTTTATCGTGCCAGGATCCTTTCGTGTACCATGGACGTGTTTTTTTTTTCTTTTTTTCAGATCGGCGCAGGAGCGCCAATTATTTATTTTTCTGCGACGGAAACCTAGCATTCAAGCTATTCGTGATTTCTGGTGAATCTAGAAACGAATAGTCTTGTGACCCTAATCTATCTTCAAGAAACAGATATAGTAGATGCAGCTTCAGAGAGATGCCACAAAGTTGTCTGCATTTACACGGGTGCAACTGTAGCGTGTCAAATCGAAGGGGGGCCGATTGGGCACACTTAGTTCCCCCTCTTCCTTCACATACTACCCAGTTGTGATCATTTCCCTTCTATTCGACGCGCCACGCTCGCATCCATGTAAATGCAGCTCATGTATGGTACGTATTGGTGTGTTGGCATGCACTCTTTTCATGATTGTGTATTTGTGGACATGTAGAGTGATTTTTGCAGCGAAGATATGCCACTGTATGTTCACCCTTCGGGGAGATACGAAGCATTCCTTCTAGTTTTCTGTCGGCAGTGTAAAAATAAAGCATGCTGAGAGTGGATCTTAACTGAAAAAAATAAAGTGAATTCTTTTTTGCGCGTTTTGTGTCGTAAAAGTTATTGATGTCTGGGACGGTTGTTTTCGAGGACATTGAGCGAAGCTTTAGCTGTGCTTTGGGCTGTGCACCCCAATTGAAGGTATAATCTTACTTGGCATCAACTATTTTGTGCTACATTGTCATGGCTAGCGTAGCCTGCTCCAACACGTCTCCCTCGCACAAGAGTGAGTGCAAATGAGATGCAAGATGAAGTTGCGTGCTCTTGCAGCAGCAAGGTTCTACAGAACTGTGCAAGCTGTGCTGGCTTTGACAACATAGCACAAAATACTGCATGCTGAGTGTAGGTGATGAACACGTGTTCCTAATATTATGTTTTGTGTACCATAACTTTCTCTAGCCAATTGCTCTTGAATTTTTTTTTTTTTTTTTTATTATTTTGCTGAACATTGTTTGGGGCTGATGACGGAACACCAATAACTGGCTCTCCTCCAGGTAATTTCATTTTCTATTACCCCCCTCCCCCCTTCGAGATCATTTTAATGCAGTATTTTTCCATCTGGCTTTATCTTTGTAGAAAATCGCAGCATGCACAATGAAGCAATTTATTTCCTCGAATTCTAACTCGCATACTTGCCGTGTGCTTTCCCTTTCATTGCACCTTCACTGTTAGTCAAGGAGATGATATGATCATTGTTTTATAAGTTATCTCACCCTTGCCAAATAATATGAATATGTCTTACTAATGGATATTCGTATTTATCAAAGTGGTGATCGTGGCGGGTTAAGCCCGTTGAGTGCGCTTCTTACCGAACACGGTGCACTGCGCCTCGTATTAAAAATAAAAAAAAATAGAAACTTTGTGGATGTTGATATCTACATTGCTGTAAAAGTCCAGTGGCTACAGAGTAGTTGTTTTAATCGCTGACGAGCTATTCAACATAGCTCGTCAGCGAGATACTTATTTGTATCGGTCCCTTCCAAATTTGGGGAATGTCTTTTGACCGGGACCCTCATGTTCATGGTGCGACATTAGTGAAAGGCTTGAAGAAATTATTCAATATTTGATTCGAGAATATTCGGCCATAACAACTATTCGCTTCGAACTCAAAATCCACTATTAGCATATAACTGTATTTTATCGTTATTTCCTAACGAAATCAATAAACGAAACCGAAACAATCCTACCGTGCAAGATGGCCAACGTTGACTACGGCTTGTAGATCCGAGGTATCCCAGACCGGAGCAGCAACCCCGCAGGGCCCGCAGGAGTGCAGGTGAAATTTTCGCGGTTTTTACGGCTCATGAAAATATGAACTCTGGAGTGAAATTAACTAACTTTTAAGAGACAGCTCTAAATTTTCAGCGTCCTGCTGTAATAACTCTACAGTAATGACACTATGCGTTTTGCAATGCATTACGTCACTTCCGTATATTATTCTATTGAAGCGAACGCACTTCCGTTCCTTCATTAGCGCTACACGCCAGCTACACGAGCTACAGAGCTACACGCTACGCAAGTTGCGCTGGTTTCGTTGCTGTCGTTGGATCGGGTCGGTGTGATCTTCCTGCTGATGCGCTAATGATACCGGCCCTTAACTGTGTAGCATGCTTCGCTAACGTAATCGGGATTGAGATGTGTTAGCGCAGCGCTTAGACGCACAGCCGGGGCCCGCAATGGCATCGCCGCCAAAGCCCTGGGAAAATCAGGTCGCTGGCCAGCAGTGCGGGACCAGCGGACTTGTTAACAACTCTTCATGGTGAGCCATTTTCCTGCTTGAGCCTCTTGCGTCGTCATCGTCTTCTGAAGTTCGCTTTTCCAGTCGAGCGAAGGGGAAACTCGTACTTGAAGCACAGTGTCGAAGGTTTCCGCGTTTCTTCTCGTTTGAGCCTCTGGAGTCCCAGGGACAGAATGGACTGAAGGAACTTTAAAGGGATTTTGTAGTTACGGTGCCGATCGACTTGCGTTTACTTTTTGGATGGGATCACGTAGAGAATGATACGAGCGCGGCCTTCACTGCTGTCACAATACTTTCGTTGCAAGTGTGCAGCTACAAGTTTCTGCAGCTGCGAGTTTAGGTTCTTGGCCTTTGCTACATGTTAAGATACTTTATCTTAGTTTTTCCTCGCGTACTGTTGCCCACTGTAAACTCCGGGGATAATTGCGTTTTTCACTGTATCCAAAGATCGCAGTCGCCAGGCTGGACGTTTTCTATTTTCATAAGTAATTTGCATGTTGTCCAAACGTGGCTCATATCATGACTCATACTACGATCTCGCCGCCCACATACGCGATAGGGTAAATTTTAATCGCAGCAACTGCTTCGAGTCGCGTTGGCACCCACGAGCTGCAAATGCCTTGATGGCACTCACGAGCTAGTGTAGGTTTACCATTTCGGTAACTCTTCCTTGGTAAACAACTTAAAGAGTGGTTCTCCACCTACTCTCGGGTGGTTTAAGAAAATGTCATATTCTGCCTTGCGTGTAAAATAATTATGGAACATCTCTTTGGTGCCACTTCAGCACAAGGGGCCACTGTCAGGGGGGAAGGTATCGGTGGTTGTTTCCTGGGTTCAAAACTCGCCCCTGTCCGTTTCGGTCTGGACGAGCATCGCACCGATACGCGGTTGTGTATCGTTACTGTGTAGTGTTCAGTAAAGACCTCAGGCTAGCCGAGGTACCACACTCAAAATTTTTTTCATCAGTGGCTGAGACACCAGATGCCAGTTGGGGCTAACTTCTGCCTATCTAGCCACACACGCTGCAGAGCTACTTACCGCCGTCCGCGGTGTTTACTGTCGAATGAGCCGCTCGGCTAAGGTATGTTCTGCCGGAGATTGGCACACCATAGAAAGTTTTTGGCGAGTAATATACCATGACAAGAGCAGGAGCCTGGGCTAGTCGGTGCATCGTATGCTTGAGAGGGATGCTCAACCGAAATTCGTATTTCACAAAATAAGCTTGCGAAAGTGTTGAACAGGGTGCCATAAGCCACGAAAAATCACTCATATAGCCATATCTCGGGCGGATGGCCGTATTTCTGGAAAAGAAAGGAGCGAATGAGGGAGAATGTTGACGTCATCTTATCGCAGAAGAGTTGAGAAGTAGGAGAAATAGCCTCGCTCCCTTTCCTCTCCGCATCCTCGTGGAGTCAAAGCGAAAAGAGGACGAAATAAAAATCGTGAGGTCAGAGGTCTTTTCGACCTTGTGTGAGCGCGCTCTTCTTTTACAAAAATATGACGATCCGTTGGAGATACTGCTTCATGAGTGACGTTTTGGGATTTGTAGTGCCCCGCCTATCGATTCTGCTTTGTTTTCTGAAATTCGATTTTCGGTTCAGCATCCATTTAAAGGGCCCATGAAATGAGTTTATATTGGGATTTTACTAATAGCACATGTTCAGTGGGCCAGAAGAAAAAAAAAGGTAGAAAGTCAAAAGCCTGACTTTCAGTACAAAAATATGAAAACACAGTGGACTATTTCGTACCTCCGTCCCTTCGTAAGCTCTCTGCCTTTTCACTGTGATACATCCGCAGTCCCTGCAGCGCGACACTGGGCCCAAATGCACTTCACACGACACTGGACCTCACTTATTCCCTTCACCCCTAAGCTGACATTGTGGTGGCAGCTGCGTGCTTGCCGGACCAATCAGCCGCCTCCCGTTCATCACCTGACCTCAATCTCTGCGCGTGGGTAGGAGCGAGAAAGCGTGATCACGCGGCAAAAGTGTGGCTGGCCCAACGAGCACGTAGCTTCCACAGCACTGTCAGCTTCAGGGTGAACGGGATGGGGAAAGCAACTTTTGTCTGAATTTTGAGCGACGGGCTAATCTTTTAGGGGGAGAATGGCTGTGTCCGGGTGCACAAACAAGAGTCCGAGCAAGAGGGGACTCCCCCCTTACCGTCTTCTTGAATGCTTTGGTGGAATGCGCGATTTATGAGTTAAGGAGGAAAACTAAACAGGAAAAAGTTAGAAAAGCGTTTCATGACTCTTTAACCACAAACAGCGCAGAAAAAAAAGTGAATAGCCAGCTGGCAATAGCCAGGCGGCACCAGCAGAGCGAGAGCTCATGGTTAAACCTTCCCATCGTAAATTGGCAAGGGGTGAACGATAAGCCCCACCTTGCATGCCGGCGGCTCCGATAAGCTCTACCTATGTGAGTGCCACGCACACATATTGGAGCTTTTGTGTCGGGCTCTTCATTGCGTCATACATTGCGTATGACGCAATGAAAAGCTTGACACTTCGGAGTAAAAGCGCACCCCAGCAATACATGGTCACGTTCCAATTGGCCCGCCAGGACAGTAGCTTCCGCCGCACTTTTGTGTTATGTAATCACAGCTTGCTGACCTACCCAGCATTTCTTGCTTCAGACACTAGGCTAAGCGGTGCCACCAAAGTAATAGCTCACATTTGAACAATGCAGCTGCCACTCCCGGGCATATACAATGTTTCTTGCTTCAGTCGCTAGATAGCGCCAAACCAAACAGCATTGCAGGTTGGCTATAGTAAAACATACGAGGGTGGTTAAGAAGTTATCCACACTCTAGCCATAGTGTTTGTTTTAATGAAAATCTTTCCAAACTAAAGCTTGTCGTGAACTATTGCATAGGCAAAGCCTCGACTGATTTGGAAATGATTTGCCACATCGTCCACTACTGCTCGTCTATCCGACAGGATCAGCTTGCACCCACGCTCGGATGTCATCATCAGCCATGGATGTGGGCAAGCTTCCGGCTCCCTTTATAAGGCCGACACTTGCGCTTGAACTTCTGCATCCATTGAAACACACTTTTTTTTTGCAACAAACCACTTCATACTTTGCACTAATATTTTGATAAGTATCGACTAAAAACACGCACTCATGCCACCAAAAAATAGAAGAATTTTTTATTTGTGCCATTTACACATTATGCAGCTATAGTTCCTTGCACCTCACTCACAACTGAACTGACTTAGCACATTGAAACCTACACAGCAGTGAGGGGAGAGACAGCAACCTCGTTGGCAAAGTGCCGTCAAGACAGCCAACAGAAGTCGCAAGATAAGCGGAGCTCAGGTAGTTTTTTAATCGCCCTCGTGGATGGCGTCGAGCTGCGTGAAAGAGCAATCGTGATGCGGCACTGCCCGACAGATGGTCCCGCGTTTTCTTCCTTTTGTCGAGCCTCATGGTACTCCAAATGGGTCTTTCATGTCGCTGGGGGCTGGGGTCGAGTTTGCTTTGTCTATACTCCGTTTCACTTTAGGTCGGACTGCAGCCAACGACAAGATCTGACGGAGTTGGTCCAGCGGCACCAAAAGTACATCGTCAGGGTGATCATCTCCTTCGGGGGCTTGGTACCGCCGACCAATCATTCACAGTGAACGCGCCACGATTTGGCGCTTTTTGCCGAGCGCGACCGGTTTAGCTGGCAGTCGCAGACCCACAAAGACAAGCGCCGTGACGACGAACTTCTGGTTCCGCTCGATTGACTCCGTCGAGTCGTAGCATCGGCTGCGGTCGGGCTCAAAGTGGAGCGGAATTATAGCGTTCTCGAACACGGGTGAATGATGCTGCTTGGTCCCCCCCCCCCAAACACTTTTGGTCTGCAGGGACGATAGCCCCGGTGTGCTCGGCGGCTCGCTGCCTGGCCCCTCGACGGCTCCGGGACCGGCCCCTCCCGTGCCACCGAGGCCTGTTCAAAGCTACGCCACCCCGTGAGTTTCCGAAGCCCTCGCAGATGGCAGCAGCAGTAGTCTGACTCCCGTTACCTCGCTCGCAAGTTGCAAAGGAAGGCAGCAGTACGGTGGGCTAGAAGGGAAGGGGTTGCCATTGCTCGCTTCTCCCGACGGCCGAGAGCTCTCCCGCACTTTGTGCCTTGTGCGTCGCTACCACCGTGGTACCATATCAGTAAGCTAGTGGCAGCATCGCAACAACAAAAAGGATTTTTTTTTCTTACAGCGGAGCTGTTAAGGGCCAGGTTCCCCAGGATCATGTCCGGTATGTCGACACAATCCTGCCTGGACAGCTACCGCCATCTATAAGCGACGGCAGCAAGCACACAACCAGTATAGTTTCCGCCGTCGCTCATAGATGGCGACAACCTTTCCAGCTATTATAGAAGAATGGATAGTTGGGCGCGTCGGTGGGAATTCATCGTAGGAAACAGTGAAAAAAACGGACGACGACGACGAAGCACACAGTGTATCGAGTACAGCTCCGCTGGTCTTCCTTCATGAGAGTGGAAAGGCTGAATGATTTTTTAATTGGGATTTGAATGAAAAGGAGCATTCGAGAAATATAGAAAGAGAAAAATAAGGGATCGTGTTCCCATTTGCAGTTGAACAATACCTCTACATACTCCAACAAAATGCCAAATTACCCTATTTCTGATAGTGCCTCCTTTTACCACCCGGTGTGCAAGGTGGCGCTGCTTCTCGCATTCGGGTTGCGTTGCGCTCCGCGGGCTTTAGTTGCGAGACCGCTCTCGCACCCTGCCATCGTTGTACTGTCGCGGACAATACGAACTGAAACAGTCCTTATGCTATTTTGAAGCAGCTGCCGGTATCCTAGAGATCTGTGGTCCAAACTAGAAATGGGTTGCAAATCTGAGGTTTCCTAGTTCATACTATTTTACAGATTGAGAGGTAAGAAAGCTTGTGGGGACCACAGATGCAGTAAAAGCGCCTCCTACAAGATAACCCTAGAACTGCATTTCACCGGAGCAAAGTTTTGCAATATTTGCGAGATCAAATGTATGTACTACGAAAAATGGCCGTCCAATATTGTCAAAAGCTTATTTAAGCTAAGAAAGAATGATGCGTAAAAGAGAAAAAAAAGGAAATGTACGGAAATTAGACGTGTTCCTTGGTTCCGCGATAGATCATGCCAGTGTATTCTCGCATCTTAAAAGATTTCAAGCGGTCGCAGACGTGTGAACCAGTCCTAACGCGTACAAACCTCTGCCGTTGCAGGATGTATAGCCGTGTGGGCTACGGCGGAGGCTACGGCTACGGCAGCGGCTACGGTGGTATTGGCAGTTACGGCGGCTATGGAAGTTACGGCGGGATCGGAGGGTACGGCGGACTAGGAGGTTACGGCGGCTACGGAGGCTACGGCGGCTATGGTGCAGCGGAGCCGGGTCCACTGTGGCGCCTGGCGGAAGACAGCACGCGTGGCGCCTTTCAGTCTGTGGAGTCGGTGGTTCAGGCGTTTGGGTCGATCAGCCTGATGCTGGACTCCACATACCAGGCGCTGCAGAACTCCTTCCGGGCAATGGTCGGCGTGGCCGATCAGTTTGGGCGCCTCAAGGGACACCTGGCACAGACTCTATCGGCGTTGGCCCTGATACGGTCGCTGCGTTGGCTCTTCTACGCTGCCCTCAGGCTTCTCGGTGAGTGCCATGCAGCGCAGTGGTTTGCCATAGGCGAGAGTTTCGATTTCCGGCCCATTTTTGCGAAGGGGGAGATGCCCACATTTGTAGTAATAATAGCTTTCTTCTCTATGTAAGTATGGTGGGGGCTGGCTTCTAGTGCAAAGCAGTGGCGAGAAAAAATAAAGAACATAAGAAACTATACTATAATATGACACCAGTATCTAAAGCAAGCGTTTTTATTCTCCCTAAACTTTTTAACTCGAGCCTCAACCAATTAAAAAATGCATCGCTATTAAAGAATAAATCATCTGATTAGAAGGTTAATCTATGATTGGTCGAGTCCTACAATATACTCAAGATGTTCCGAATGTAGTAGTTAGAAAATATTATGACAAATGGAAAAAAGGTAAACGAATATGGAATTAGAACTAAACATCTAAGGAGGGGAGGAACTTGTGCCTAGAAACTTTAAAAGGTACCAGCATCTTGCGTCGGAGATGGAAAGGCAACTGACCCGAAGCAGCCCGTTACCAGAACACACTACGACTGCCGAGAATAGGCTGAAACCTTCGAAAAGTGCGTCGAGTGGCAAAACAGAAGGACCAGGCTGAGCGGGATTCAAACCTTGTTCCTGCGTGGGGCAGCCACGTGTGTTGCATACTTCGCCATGCATGCAACAATATTCTAAAATGTATCATTAATTTTTTTTATTCAACTCTCATTTCATTGCTTGTGGATTCGTGCACCACACAGGGCTGCGCAGCCAGGGTTCGGGTGCCGAGGCCGCCTGGGCACGTGCCCTGACCGCCGATCCGGGCGATCCTGCAGAAGCCGGGGGCGGCGGCTCTCCCACGTGGCCCATCCTGGCCTTCTTGGCGTTTGTGCTGGGTGCCCCCTGGCTGCTCTGGAGGATATTCTCTGCGGCCAGCAAGAGGGCAGGTAGGTGTGGCGAGGTTCGGGTAACAAATGCCCGAGATGAAATTTTGCGATTGTGCAAGATGCCCTGTAACAATGACTTTTCACTCTGTTGTTGAACTGCTAGTAGATCTCCTCCGTAGTGCAGCAATTCTTTCCAAACGGTTCCAAACGGGGAACTTTCTTTGTCTCCAGGGGCCGCATCTCAGTGGGCTTCGGGTGCTGGGGACCACTTTGTGGCGGTGGCTCAGTTCAGCTTCCGTCCCGAGAACAGCACCGAACTGGCCGTCAAGGCGGGGCAGCAACTGCGCCTGGCTCCCAAGGGTGAGTGGTCGGTGGCCACCGGGTGCACATGGATGGATGGATGGACGGTAGCGGCTGACCCCTTTGCATTGGGTGGTAGTCTGTGCTATCTGGCCTAGAAACATTTACGCCCCCTTCCCTACAAAGAGTGCTCATAATTCCACCCTTTATTATTGCGCCATGGTGGGCTGGGGAGTAGCGACGATTCCATGGGCTCAAGCAGTCTCGCAGGTCGTGTCTATAAATCCCAGCATGTTCGGTGTGCTGGAACATAAATGGGCAGATTGAGGATCTTGCTTCCTATGTCGATTTATTGTTTAGCCGTAAATGGTAACACAACTCATTTTATCCCGAGAGCTATCTGGTCTTTGCTGTTGTGGCACTGCTGCTGTCTTGCAGATGGTACCACGGTGATAGCTTGCAGATGGTACCGTGGGACCACTTCCGGCCTTCGAAAAAAGCACGCAGTTGCCACACCTCGACTTCTAGCCCACCGTAACTGCGCATTGTTGCGCAGTACCGGTGCTGCCAGCTATCGTTGGGTTTTGGCAATATGCCAAACCAAAGTGTGTCGCAATTCTCTTGCTGCAGCCTGTCTCTCGCGGGATGGCGTAACGCGCTAGTTATCGCCCGTGCCGCGCATGCGACGGCCTTTTATCGCGTGCCCAGTTGCGTTTGGGCCCCTCGCGGTGGGAATGACTAGGGACGATCCGGCATGTGGGCCACCTGGTCCAACGTTTTGGATCCCCAGGTTGCTTACAAATGGAAAGGTCACTTTCTGTAGTCTTTTCTTTTTCTTTCTGCCACCGGATCTAAGGTGTGGAGCATGTATGGAAGGATTGTTTTTCCCATGTAAAGAATTCCAAATGAAAATCACCTTTGCCCTCTGGCATGAAATCTTCAACAGGTATGGTGGGCCACTGTGGCCTTTATTTTGATAAAATGAAGGTGATAAAAATGTTAACCAACAAAAATGGGTAGAAGTCTTTGACTTCCACCTATTCCTTGGTCATAATAAACGTCCCAATGGCCCAAAATACAATTTCATAATTTCACAGATAAAACACTTGGCTGGACATTGAAGCTCAGCACCTAGTTTCCTCTGCAGTAAAAGTTAGCATACATTAAGCATATTTACACGGTCCCTTAAATAGACTGATGTGCCTTCGAGTCCATGCGGTAGGAGTTCAATCTCCCCCATCGCCGATTGCATTTGCAACACTCTGGATGCAAAAAAATGTTGGTGCCTGCGAGCCGCTGACACTGAGAACAAACGTGGCAAGATGTGAGCGAACGACCCACTCAAAGTGTACTCTTAGCTTGCTCACACTGAATGCTGCTGGTTCACTTGTTTGTGGCTGTTCATTGTATTGACAATATTGTGATGCAAACTACATGTCTAAGTTCAAATCTTTCGCATTGCAGAATCTCTACAGTTGCAAACTGTGCAAGGACTTGTTTTTTGAAGACAGTTTATTCCAACGAGACGTTAAAGTGTTTTTGAAAGACAGATTACGTTGGTGATGATTTCTGTGCGATACAGGTTGCTTTGTGCCCAAATAAAGACAACCATATTCAGGGTGTGCGGACGACCTAGGCCAGGGGTTCTCAACCTTTTCAAAACTGATAACCAAGGAAGTCGAAGGACTTCGACTTCCTTGGTTTGGTCATTGATTCAGTAAAGCAGTTGAGGAGCCTGCAGAGGTTGCAAACAATAATGAACGTGCTAGGCAGTGTTTGGCTCCCAGTTGCCCATCATTCGGCGGCTTACAGCTGTTAAAGGGAAGCTGAAACACTTCTTGAAAAAAAACGAGTTAGAGGTGAATTCTGGCGTATTTTTATCCCGTGAATCTGAATATCACTTTTGTTTTCCCCGAAGATGCAACTAAAAGCGAGAAAAAGCGAAAAAACATTCGACCAGTCGTGACGTCATACTAGGATCTTCGGGCCTCCAAGCGCGTCGCTCGTGTGTTCAGCGCGTGCAACGGCAAGCTTGCCAGGTATATTTCCCCGCACTGACACCAGTCGTGACGTCTCTTTCTGACCTTTCTGAAAATAGCAAGAGTGCGCGTGCATAGCTTTGACAGGCGCTGAAGATGCGCGAGAGCAGATATTCCGAACGCTCCTAGTGTGACGTACGCCCCGGGAAGGAGGGGCTTCGGCGGTACTTTAAAAATTAATTTCTGAAGCCTCCGTGCACAAAATTGAAAAATAATCTTGATATTCCTGATCCTGGAGGTAGAATGAAGCCCATTGAAATGTTTTTTCTCAAATAGAGAACCGCTTCAGTTTCCCTTTAATGTAGTGCCTAAACTGGCAGAACACTTTGGGCCAGGGACGGTCGAGAAAATTTCGAAGCTTGGGGAGCCGACGAGGGTGCTCTGGAGAACCTTTGAGTTCCTAGGAACCCAGGTGCGGGTCGTAGTCCGGACAAAGCGGTAATTGTGACGACTGTCCTCCGCAGACCAGCAGCCCAGGGTGCGTGGATGGCTGCTTGCAAGCACGGACGGCACCCAGATAGGCCTGGTGCCGGCCAACTACGTCAAAGTGCTGGGTCCCAGCAAGGGACACCTCCAGCAGCCATCGCAGCAGCCATCGCAGGAGCCCCCCAAGGAGGGCCCCAAGGACACCTCCAAGGACACCTGAGGGACGCCTCTGCACTGTCTGTGCAACGAAATGGACCCGGTCACGGTTGTGCACGAGGGCGGGAGGCCCCGAATGCTGCGCGACACCTTCGGGAGTTGTCCCACCTTAGAATGAATTACGGATTCGTGCCACATGCTCGTGCAATTCACGTAGACTCGGTAAGAATCGCACAAACTTGCAATTTCACTAAAACTAGTACGATTCACACAAGTTTGTGGATTCCAATGGAGGGCACGTTTAAGTGGTGCATTCACTTCCCTCTGATCTAGGGTCTCAGAATGAGAAGCTCGTACAACATAGTTTTTCTATACTGATGTTATTAATATAATGAAGCAAAGTTCAAGTTTGTGCAGAATACTGGTTGAGTAGTTTGAGGCAGAAGAATGGTTATGATGAAAATAATCCCTGGAGAAGGGGAACAAGAGGGACAAAGGACAAACCAGGGATTATTTTCATCACTTTTGTCCAGCTCGCTTGCGCCTTTGCATTTAATTGCATTATAATTAAAAGAATGGTTCTTCTCGTAACAAAGGTGCTTTCAGTGGACTGGGAGGGGAGATTTGACCATGCAGTTCATTGCCTGAACGTAGGAGACAACTTTTAGACAACATTTGACACTAATGCAGCTCCTGAAGGTGTCCACTGTGGTGAATATTACTTTGATAGTCAAAGTAGCATTTGCTATAGTTAAGCATGCGTATATTACTATAGTCTTTATTTCAGGGTTACTTTGTATATAGCTAATTTGGCTGGGCTTCCTATTTCTCAGGGCAGAGTTGCATTTTTAAATGGGATCACTCTGTGTGAAGCTTCCTTTCGACTTGTCGTTGGCAGTCCATTAACAAACTGCTACAAACGTTTAATATATGGCAGTCAATCATGTATATAAGTATTTTCCAGGGAAAATACAAATGGAGTTTGTTCAGAAATAAAGCCTGTTGGTATTCATAACTTTTGGCTGTTATTGTTCTTGTTCTGTGAAGCCTTCGCATTCATGCAATAGTAGCGGATTTTCACAACCACAAAGCTACTGTTTTTTTTTTTTTTTTTTGCGACTAGTTACTGGGTCCTACCTACTGAGCAGTTTTTTGGCGACTCCATCCGCATCTACCCCAATTATAAGGCTGCGAACAACCATCAAATTATCAGTAAAATATTATGCAGCCACCCTTGGAATAGCCATAAATTTGCTAGTCCGTCGGGTCTTAAAGGCAACTGTTGTAATGAGTGCCATTCTGCTCTGGGTATGAATCGGAGCGTAACAAAACATGAACTGCCCAACGGTGTGCAACCTAAAGTAAACAAAAGTCTTCCGGCTGTCCTTGATCACGACTTTGTTCTTACAGTAAAACCTCGTTATAACAAAGTTGAAGGAGCGGTCGTAATTATTTCGTTATAACCATTAGTTTGTTAAGGCCCGTTCACACTCTTGCGACCGAGTACGACTGAGTGAGACGAGATCTCTTACAACTTCTTAAATGTTTCTAGAATGAGGGAACACACTGACATTGTGGCGCCATCTATGCGGTGACCCTAGAACTGCATTTCACAAAAGCGAAGGTTTTGCGGGATTTCCGAAGTCAAATGTGCGTAATACCCATAGAAAGGCTCGTTTATAACATTGACAAAAGTTTTTCGAGACAAAAAAGAAAGGATATTGCGCGAGAAATAAAAAAAAATATGCCGGACCGCCGAGGTTACACTGCTTCCCAATAGATGGCGCCAGTGTGTTCTCTGGTTTAAGAAGTTTTAAGGAACCCAGGTTTAAGAGGTCGCAAGCAGTCGCAAGTGTGTGAACGGGCCTTTATAGCCAATGTCCATTTCTTTCCACTATTAGCAAGCAAGGGGAATTATGATTGCTTTGTTATATCCATTAGTTTGTTATATCCCGTTTTGTTATAACGAGGTTTTACTGTATAAACGTCAAAATGATATTGGTGTAGTATTCAATTTTTAAAGTTTATGACATGGTGCACATATTTCTGATGTCGCTGACTACCATTCTTCCCAAACTGAAATAAATATTCTGGGTAATTTGCGAGGACGTCGCACACCGATCAAAGGGAATTCCGACCCTCGTCGCAAGGCAACGCTGCAGACATGGCTAGAAAAACAAACGACTTGACCTGCAGGCCTACGTGAAAATGACTTTAATGGGCTGGTGTTTTAATTGGTTGATGGGATGCTGATTAATAGAACAAAAGAAACTGTCGTCACATTCCGGAGAGGATGAGGTCAGACGCCCGCTCGCCTATCATGATGACAGGAGCGTTGGTGTTTCCGGACACGATGGTGGGCATGATGGAGGCGTCCACCACCCTCAGCTGCCGGACACCCCTCACCCTGCGGCAGAGAGGGGCACCCCCAAACACTGCTAGTATGCGGTGCACATGTAAAGTTTATCCCTCAAAAATGTTTATCGTGGACTGTTTGAAAGCACGTGAGAACTCAAAACAAAATTCAGTTTGTTCATCAGGCCAAGAAGTTATCTAATGTAAACTATTAGGCAGGGGATACATATACAACGAAAACGGACACTGTCGCGTCAATTTTCATAGTAACCTGCGCAGACACTGCGACGGGAGACCTATGCCCTGCCGCCACGTCGCGGCGTCTGCGCAAGCTGCTGTGGAAATTTGTGGGTGGTGCCCGTTCATATACATGGCTTGCACTGACGTCGCATCGCATACTTTTGACCGCCATGAAAAAGAGAGGGAAGCTGCTTTTGTAGGAATTTTGAGTGATGGCTTAATCTTCTGGGAGGAGAATAGCAACGTCTGGGCAAATCTGGGAAACACAAAAGAGGGTCCTGGTAAGAGGGGAACTTTTTTTTCTCCTCTTCTCTGGTGGCCATCGGAGCGCACTTGGGATAATGTCATGTGTAAGCCATGTAGCTCGTGTGCCCTGCTTGAGCCCCGCTGAGTGCGCTTCTGACCGAGCGCCGGTGCACTGTGGAAAAGTTACGCCCGAGGAAGCAAGCACTGCGGGTGCTTGAATTAAGTGGCTTGTAAGTATGTTAAAAACATAGTGGGACAACCAAAATTTTGAAATTTGTTTGGATTAACCAGAAGTATGAAATATTAGTTTTAATTATCGCGAGCCTACCGTGATCGTCCTGAACGACCGCACACCATCATAAAAAAAATTGCGGTGGCTTAGCTCAGCTATGTCGGGATATATGTAGCGTGAGCTTATGCACACGAAATGAGGCGCTATCAAGCGGCTCCGGTGCAGCGTCGGACTTGGCTACTGCGCAACGGAGGCGCACAGCTGGGCACGTGGCAGCGCCAGTGCGTCTGCTGCGGCTGTGATGTCACTCCTCTGGAATGCGCAGACCGGTGAGGTGCGCTTTGCGGCGGTGGCGGCTCCAGTGCCAGCTGTGCGCCGTGTGACGTCGCTGCTCCTCGCGCATGTGCAGCACGGCTCTTTGGGAGCCACACGAAACTGTTCAACCTCGGCCAGTGTAGCTCACACTACAAAACCGAGCAACGCCCCTACCATGTGAAAGCATGCTCATTCCCTCACCGGAGCTTGCTGTCGACCACGGCAAGACGGTCGTCCGCCGCGCCCATGCGGCAGGTCCCGACCGGGTGGTAGAGGGTGCTCGTGTAGGAGCGCGCCACGCAGCCCAGGTACTCGTCCCCGAGGAAGGGGTACAGTTCGCATCCCGGAAACGGGATGTCCCAGACGCGGGAACCGAAGCGCGCAAACGGAGGCGACTGCCCCAGCCACAGGCACAGCTTCATGGCTGCAAACAGGTGAACACTGTTCACTCGCATTCGCGAGAAAAAGGAGAGCGCCGTTAACGTCGTTGTCGCAGAGCACATATTCGAGCAGAATCTCGTCGTGTAGTGATCGGAGATTTAATGTCAATCTGACAATCGCCCAACTTTACTTTGTTTCAGCTTAAGTCCAGTCGCTAATGGGACTAATCGAGCAGTACCAAAAGCCCAAGTCACTAAGCTTTTTCTGTTTACGACTGATTCAGCAACGACACAGACAAACATGACAAACACTATGATGGTGCACTTCCGACGCTGCCCGATCGGTCCCATCAACACATGGCGTGGACTTCAGGTAAAACTAAGTATATACACAAGCTGTGTCATTTCAGTTAATTTTGTAATCTAGAACAAAAGAAGACTTTAGAGGCTGCCCTCCACTTTTCTCCAGAGATTTCATGCTTGTCTTCCTTCTCACCCGCTTTTGTTTTCTCTAGATGCACAAATGCGAATGATAACAATATCATTCGCGTTTTTGCAATCGCAACTTTCAGCGACGGTGGTGCTGCCTAGCTCCTGGATGATAGGCTTCGGAATGAAAGTGCTCGCTTACGCCTTCCTGACGTGTGGAAGTGTGAGGTAACGCTCTTATTTCACAAAATTGGAACTACTTGTGCATCGTGGACCCAACCTCGTACTGCTGTTCTTCGACGATCATCCAGATGACAGCCATTTCGACAGGAAATAGTGTGCCCCATGAAAGTTGCAAATAGCCGTCCTACATTGCGCTCGCTCTTAAAGGGCAACTCCGCTCAATTCCGAAAAATTTAGTCTTGCATGTGATTCAAATTCACAAAGCACTACTAAACAACTCTACGTCTTCGGATTCGCTAAATGAGGAATATTATTTGTGTAATCCGAATTTAAACATCAGCTGATACCGAAACTTAGGTTGCGTCAAGCAACACTGGTCTCGGGTCGGCGGAGTCATGGCCACGTCACGTCGAACCACGTGGTCTTGTGACGTTCGGGAGGAAGCGAGAAACAGGACACGCGACGCAGGCAGGTCGCTTCGCATGGCGTGGACGGTGATGGCCCGGGGGAGAGAGGAAAGGGGGAGAAGACGAAAGAGGAGATGAGGAGCGGAGAAACAGACCGATAAGCGCGCAGGGCAGCGCAAACTAGCGCATCCGCGTTGCGATGATCACGTGAACGCCCGGTCAGCCAACACCGGGAGGAAAAACTCATGACGTCATCGTTCAATTTCGCTCCGAGAAGTAAAAACAAACAAAACGTGAGAATGACGTAGTCATGCCTCTGACGTAGTGGCTCAATGACGGCTGCTGCAACTCCGTGGCATTGACTGCGCTGATGATTGCGCCTCGCGCTGCACGCTAGAGTTGGCGGATTTCGGCGACTTGGCTCGCTTGAAGGTTTGCTGGCCAGTTTATTAAATATATAAACGGAATTAGATCGTAATATTTGACATGGGGTCTTCCTATATGATACTGAAGAGGGCTACATAGTTTTCTATATATATCAAAAATGAAGCGGAGTTTCCCTTTAAGCTGTGACTGCAGCCATTGCCGCAAGCATGAGAGCACGAGATTTTGGCTTCGAAGAGGTTCCGCAGAACGAGCGCTCATGCTTGAAAGGCGTGTCTTGAAGCCAGAAGTGGATGTGAGCTTGTGCTTGTAGCTTTGGCTGTAGCTTTAAGGGTTGGTGGGGTACTATAGTGCTTGCTGCACAAGTACAATAACTTTAGTGCACCCCTCTGCTTCCCACGGGGTTCAAGTCATCATAAAATTGACTCATTTAGGGGATTTAAACGATGCTCGGCAAGCTTCTGATTGGAACCATAGATTTGTTTTCACTAATTAAGAACAAATTAGTTAATTTTAGGTAAATATTTTGCTAATCAGTTTGTTTTTTCTAGCTCCTGACGTCCGTCGTGGCTGACAGTTTGTTCCCCAAAAAATATCTTTTTCTTTCCCTTAACTATTTAGTTTTAGGAAGTTTTTAAAGAAACGCCTGGGTATATATAGGGTGTCCGAAATAACCAGGGTTGATCTCAAATGGGTCGTAAAAATTGGCGCCTGCACAAAGGAGCACTCTAAACTTTTCGTCAAAGGTGTATTTTGCGGGTCAGTTTTATTACGCAAAATTGCAAAACGTAGCTCCCTTTCTGTAAAAAAAAATAGGGCCAAAAACTTGCCAGGGTCAACGGTGGGCGACGGCGTGGACGACCGATTCGAGTGGTGGGGCGCATTTGGTGCACATATTAATAAATGGCACTAGCTTCTCATTCCAGCTTGCTTTTTAAAAAAAGTGGAAGTACCCCCGTTGACCGTGGTCTATTAATATGAATGTAATCTTTTTCTAATGTACCTTTGGTTTAAAAATAAATACAGACAATGATTGCAAAATGTGAAGTAACAAAAATAGAAGAAAATGTGGTTGCATAACGACGGCGCTCTTGCCGTCGACGAATTTTGTCTGCTTTCTTTCGCTGGTCGGTTACACCATCCGACGCTGCTCCCAGGACCTTTTTTTGTCACAGTTGGTGGGAAAACTGCCACAGTGCATCACCTGATCATCCAAGAGAGGGCAAAGGCAGTCCTTTAGTCGAGAAAAACCAAGAGCATGAGGCAAGTGTTCTCAAAGTTTCGAGCCACTTTTCGTAGGTGCCCATCCACCTGTCTGACTCCCATTGGCCTGGGTAAACCGATTCAACACGAAGAACAGTGTGAAGACCAGGCTGCAAGCACGTGAAGAGAGGTCGCCACAGCAGAACAAATGTTGCACCGTGCTTGCAGCATTTGCGTTCAACCAACGGCTGTCCGTGGGACAAGTCGCAAGACAGTTTGGTATCAGCAGAGATTTTGTATGAACGTGATCCGTCAACAAATCTGTCCATTCAAGCCACAGGCCCTGTTCGGGCTGCAACCCGATGACTATGAACGGCAAAATCAGTTCTGCGTGGACGAACTTTGGCGCATCATCACAAACAGGAAGCTTTCTGCTTTTCATGGATGAAGCTATTTTTCATCTCGACGGATACATTAAGAAGCAGAACACGTGCTGCTGGTCCGGGACAAACCCTTACTGGTTCATTACAGAGGCTGTTGAGTCCTTAAAGGTCGTAGTACGGTGAGGACTTCGGAGGAAAGGCTTTGTCGATCCGTTCTTCTTCGAGGGCACGGTCACTGGCGACGCCTACCTTTGCATGCTCCAACAGGACGTCTTGCCGGAGCTGGAAGCTTTGCACATGCAAAGGTGGGTGTGCATCTTCCAGCAAGATGGAGCACCCCTGCACAATGCCACAGCAGTGAGGGACTGTGTTGACAGGACCTTTCTCAGCAACTGGATGAGTCAAGGGTCACCGACAATGCCCTGGTCGCCACGATCCTTTGACCTGACAATTTGTGACTTTTTTGTTTGGGGTGATTCGTAAAAGCCCGGGTCTACACAATCCGCGTACGCACGGTGACGGAGGTAAACGAGCGGATTATATCCACCTTCGAAGCGATCACAGACAACATGCGGCAGGCAGCCTTCAGGGATCATGAGCGAAGGCTGCACAAGCGCCTCCAAGTTTGAGGTGGACATGTTGACTGAAGAGCATAGCTAACCATTTTGTACACGTGATGAGCACCTTTGACAGATGTGAAAACTGTGGGCTTCTATTGACAAGCACCTTTCAGAGCCATGAATTGCTGTTGACCTAGAGTACGCTCTCGTAGCCTCCCATGTTTGTTACTTTTTACTGTCACTGTTCGCATTTATTTTTAAATCCAAGGTACATTACAAGAATGGTGTACTACGGCCTATGCTGCTGCTGCGCCATAAAAGCCAAAGTTTAATTCAACATTACAAAAAGATTATTTTCATATGAATGGACCACAATTGACGCGAGCACTTTCATTATTTAATTTTTTTAAAGAGAGCCGGAAAAAGGAGGTAGCGCCATCTATCAACATGTGCGCAATACGCTCCCCGCCACTTGACTTGCTCATCTGTGTCGCCGCCCGCCGTTGACCCTGGCAAGTTTTTTGCCCCTATTTTTTACAGAAAGGAAGCTTCGCTTTGTAACTCTACATGATAAAACCAAACTGCAAAATAGACCTTTGACGAAAAGTTTAGAGTGCTATGTGCAGGCGCCGATTTTTAAGGCCTGTTTTAGATCGAGCCTGATCATTTTGGACACCCTATACTATATATTACACTATGAAGAATGAGCATGAAGTGCTTCCTTGCCTGCTTTTCTTTTTCCTCGCAATAGTATTTATACTCCCCTTATACAATGCCCCATCACGGCGCTTTGAGGTATATTAAACAAAATAGATATAAAAGAAATTATGCCGAAATCGCTGCTGTTACTAAGCTGGTTCTCGACGAAATGTGTTAGCATTTAGCACAGGGGTTCGTTGTACTCGGAAAGCCAGTCTGTTCTCTGGGTATTGGCAGTTTTGGATGCAGCCGCCCCAGCTTCCCCTCGAACGCGCCTATGGTCCGCATACCGTTGTCTTCGAAGAGCCAACCTTCTTCCCGGATGCCGGCGGTTTCGCAAAGACGTCGTCGCTGCGCCTCGGTGTTACGTTTTTGCGTACGTTCTGTATACTGGGGAAATGAAACAATGTGTCTACGCCCCAGTGTCGTCATAAGAGGAATGCACATGAACAATGGCATGTCGTTACCAGCGTGCGAGAAGAGTCTTTACCTCTTACGTAAGAGGAAATGCTGGCGCGTTTAAAAAAACACTCATGTAAACCCGCTCCAGATGTGCTTTGAGACGATCGGCAAGCTTGACTGACCGTCCACCATGGTCCGCAGGTCTTGTGGGTGCGTCAGGTAGCGGGGGTTGAGGAGGGGCTCATCGTGCGGGTCCGTCGACCGCAGCCGCACCGTGCCTCGCGACCGCGGCCGCAGCAGAACGGGGTACAGAGACATGGAGTCTTCTCGGATGTGAGGAGCGAACGTGCGGCTCCATACCTGCGGGGGAAAAGCATCGGTAGTATGGCTGTGCACGATATGAAAAAGCCCAGGCAAGCGCTTGGCCTGGTAGACCCGGAACACTATCTAACAGAAGAAAGCTCGACCGTTCTTGAGGCTTCAGCAGCTGTTAAATTTTTGTCGACACTCCCCATTTGACCGGCTGTTGCTGTGTGAACGCTGATTTCAGTGCCGATTGTGGAGGTGTTCTATGTCAAGAGGTGCAATCACGTGCAGCTGAAACCACCGGGCAGGTAAGTTAAGTGATTACTTTTTGGGCGTTTCATAACAAGTTTGCGGGATAAAAGACGATAGGCGGTTTTCACTTTATTTCACCGAGCAGCCTTGCCACTTGTTTTGGAACACCGCAAGCTTGACCCAAAAAAACAGCGCCAAAATTGGTTTTGACTCGGCGGACGTTCGCTGACCAAGTGGAGAGTAGGGACAAAAATTTAACTGCCGCTGAACTGCCGGTGGTACACACAACGTCTTTGATGATAGCTCGACTTTCTTCCATTAGATTGCACCGAAGTTCTTTGAGACCACGCACTCACCTGGGCTTTTCGTATCATCCACAACTGTACCTCTGGAGAGTGCAAAAGGGAATGGTTTGCTGTATAGAGTGGCTCCGCTGGATCTAGAGCTGTAAAACATGCCGTAAAAATCGACACCTGCACATGAAGAGCTAAACTTTCACCGAATGTGCTTTGAGGGAGTGCATTTTTGCCGATGAAATTTTAAGGCATAACTCTCTTTCTGTAAAAAATTAGATTTTTTTGCAGAAAGGGTGGGGCTTTAGAATCTGTGTACAGGCATCGCTTTATTCGGCTCGTTTTACACAATAATATCCACTAAAGCCGTCTCATATATGCATTTGAGTCCTCGATTACATTATGATAATAAGACACAACAAAAGTATCTTGCAATCAGACATTGTACTACGGAGCTCACATATCGTCTCCTGCCTGGTTGACGCTTTCCAATGGTGCCACTGGTCCCTGAAGTAATCAACCTAGATGAAGCAGCAGGTGTACAGTCGAACCCAGATATATTGAATTTAAAGGGGATCCTGAAATAGTTCAACATATCGATAATTTAATATACAAAAATATGTTAAGTTAAGCTTGAGTTTAAATTTCTTGCTGTCTCTGCCAATACCGAAGGTCGTAACAAACGGGATCTTACTAAAGAGAGCATCCAAGAGCTGCAAAATACAGTACAGCGTAATTGGCGTAAACCACAAATACCGCCACACTTACACATGCACCTGGCCGGAACCTCCGCACAGCAAAAACACACACAAATAATAAAAAAGAAAAATGGAAAAGTAAGACGCATAAAAGAATCTCTTGATCCACAAAAAAAAGTTAAGCAAGCAACAAAAAAGGAAGCTCACTAAATTCAAACAACAAAAAAAAGCAAAGAAAACAAAAGGGCAAAGCAATACTGGCAAAAGAAAAGGGCAAACAAAGGTAAGGTTGTGTGTGTTTATACAGCCTAGAACTTGGTCTGCCTCACAGGGGCGACGAGTCTCCCAGCTGTAGATGAGAAATTTAGCCAGTGCGGTACAAACCGCTAGCCTGGGGTCTTTAACGTGCGTCACGCAGTAGTGATACACGACCGCACGCCGGTACGATGCTCATCCAGATCGAAACGGGCAGGGGTGGGGCTCGAACCCAGGATCCCTGGGTTCTGCAGCGCGAGCTTTCGCTTCACGTGCTCCGAGCTGGTGTGCGCTAGACCACTCGGCCACCGATCCCCCATACAAAGGTAAGGCATTCAAAGTGTGATTGCAGAACCGTTGTTGTCAACACACTCGATTTGCCGAAGACTTTTTTTTTTTGCTTATTTTATTTTGGGGCTAGGGAGTCTTGCAGCAGCAGCAGTGTTCGGGGAAAGGGCGCAGGCTACCGTTCCAACAGCGAGCACTCCCTGCTTTCCCTACCCGCGCGCGCGTACCCTTCCCCTTGTTTTTGCCATCCTCTGCTTTTTTTATTTTTTATTTTACAACTTATTGTTTTTTTTTTTTTAGAACTGCTCTTTCGCTGCACATGTATTCTGGCTTGGGAGTCTGCCAGCCCTGCAACCAAAGCTAGCTATGTGCTCGCTTGCTAGCCACCAGCGCAATCGAATTGCTGGAAAAGCAACGGGCCACTGGGCTTCGTTTGCTATATAGAGTGTCCCCGCCATGGGAGTTTGATACAAAAAGACACCACTCCTATACTATTACATGTGATTTTCAAGGGGATGTTTGGACTGTTTGATATAAACAATAATTCAAAATACCCGAGTGTGATATAACAGGGCTCGACTGTATTTACTACCATCTATTGCTGGATGTCATATTGTACAATAGTTAATCTAGTGTAGGATCAAAGTGCACTAGAAGACAGTTATAGTTGTCGTCTCAGCTTCTTACTGGAGCCTCGTAACATCTGCTGGACAAGTTTTATCACAAGTGCTTCTATGTTGTCTGCTAACATTGAGTTAAATCTGGGACACATTACTGACCTAGAAAATGTCCTTATTATCGTGCAGCAAATTGGGTTAGGTCAATCAAACATCGTAGCAGAAGTAACATTTGTAAGAGAATGCCAAACGATAACAAATAAGTCTATCGAAGAACCCGAGACCAGAATCGCTGCACTGGAAAAGAACACTCCAGGACCACAGAATGCAGAACTAACACCAAATATGCAGGTACTTTCAAATGAGATTGCAGTTCTTCAAGCGTCCAGTGAAGATGCAAGCAATCGATTACATAGAACTTACCTGCTCTCCATGGAAATTGAGGACTCCCATGGAAAAACTTGGATGCGATTGGAAGCAAGGCTGATAACTTTATCTTCCCAGTAGTTACACTTTGAATAACATAGAGCAGGTGCATCGTGCTTTGAGGAAAAATTGCCCCATCGTTCAACTTAGTCGATTTAAAAACAAGGAACCAATTTTAGTATGTGGACGCAAACGAAAAGGATCTGAACTTTCGCAGTTAGTGAACATTTCTCTGCTGTGACGAGACTAGCGTGCAACAAACTACTTCCGCTTGTCAAAAAAAAAGATTTCCTTTTAAGCTGTGGCTCGACAAGAGTCTATTATAGGATAGGATATTATCGCCGCAATCCTCCCCCGTGGATCGGGCCCACCGACACTTCTGCTGATCCAAAACGGGTCCCCAAAATATGAGTGGTTGAGAATTAATACGCTAGAGCTTCCATTACTGTCCAACTGCAGAGTAACTTCTTGAATATCTTTCATAGAAAAATTTTACCACAAAATCGCAAGTAAAAATGACACTCTTCTGTACCTTCAGGTAAAATATCATCTCGCTTAGTCACAGTCGCTGCATCAAACATATAACAAGCAAAACATTAGCCTTTAACACCTCGTTTTTTCCGGAGGCTATAACCATCTGGCATTCCCTCCCCGAGGAAATAGCACTTATTTCAGACCCATCCATTTTTTGGCAGAGTGTCACCTTACATCTATGCAGCCACCACTGTCCTACCAGATTGTCACTGCATGCAGTTCTGATAGCTATTGTTTCTACTTCCGATTTCTGTGCTTCGAAGTCTTCATCGGGCCCTTAAGGAGAAATAAATAAGACGAAATGAAGTTATACCGAACGTCTGCTCACAACCGTTCACTATAACTACTAGTATGCTTCAGCATACCAATGAGGCAAGTTGAGCTACAGGGTTCTTACGCGAATACTTAAGTGCCAGTCTGAAAGTGACGGCAGCTGACTCACGTTTGTGGCTAACTGGGTTTATCGGAGCTAACAGAGAGCGTCTTCTTCCGCTGCCGGGAGTCAAGGGGGGACTACTTATGCTTACGTTCCACACAGAAGAGTGAAGCGTCCCATGGGGCCCCGCTCATAAAAGCGTAAAATGTTGAGTGCCAGCAAACCGCCGTAAAAAGTAACACTGCCGTTCACACTAGGTCAACACGAAGCATCATCTTTTATCTGACCACACAGAAAGTTGGGGATTTCGATGCACCGGCAGCATGAAGTTCGGTGCCTCCGACGCATCTCCGAGTGGCCTGTTTACTGCGTCCTAAAAAGTGGCCCCTCGATTTCTGCCCGACAACGCCGTAAAAGTGTCGTGCGGTCTACGGTCGCGATCTGGGCGGCGTTGCAGGAGCCGTGTTTGTTGTGGCAGACGTGCGTTCTGTCGCAGGTCGCTCTCCAGCTTGACAGAGTCCCCGGACAATCCGGCAGCCTAGAGTTGAGACTCTGTGACGGCGGCGACGCTCGCACTCACTTGTATGTTTCGCTGTGACTTCAATTCCCAGTTGCCAAGATCGCGAAGTTCGTTAGCGTGACGTTGCAGCTCTGGGGATGTCGTTTGTTGTGACGGACTAGTTTTGATAGACAAGATGGAACGCTGAAAACACTAGTTAGAGATGCGTTGGCCCTCACCTTGTCGCTGAGGCCATGCGCGGTCTTGAACGTCTGTCCCCCGTCTGACACGGGGGACCCCGACGCAAAGTGGATCTCGACGTCGGGCCAGTCGAGGCTGGCGTTGGCGTAGCGCGTGTTCACAAACCCCAGGCCCTCCACGCCTCCGGGCAGAGTCAGGGGCCCTGGAGAGAGAGCAGGAGAGGGCTGGACACTTGTCATTCTTTGCAACAGAGGCTCGTTTGCACACTTGACCATGTTTACGACCGTGTCCCTTAAGACCTCTTTAAAATTTCTCGTTTCTCTTAAAACCTCCTAAAATTACCTATTTTCCTTGTGCATCATTCTTTGCTTTTTCTAGGCTTCAAAAACTGTCGACAATCTTATAGAACAGCCATTGCTCATAGATAGCACATGCTACATTTGAGCTTGCAAATACTGCAAAATCTTCAATCTAGTGAAAAGCAGTTTCAAGGTCGCCTCGGATGATGCAAGAGTGGCAGTGTGATCCCTCGTCGTAAGAGATCACAAGAGGTTTTGACACATTCAGTCATAAGCAGTCAGAAGTGTGTGAACCAACCTCTATAGCCGGCAGTTTGCTAAGAGGCTGAGCTCAGTCTCGTGACGACTGAAGGTGTGCTTACAACTACTATGTTAGTTCCTCACAACTAATACGTATAAATGACTATTAGTGAAAAGACAGGGAACTGTCATACTACTACAAGCGTCCATGCTGGTATTTATCTTATGTGCTGAGGAACAGTTCACGAACTGCTTCGACACCGCTGGAAATGAATCCTCGTGATCGAATGCAAATTCTACAAAATAAAAGTAAATCACCACTCGTCAACTTACGAAGACGCGATCCAGCAGCGCTCTTTATAGTATTCTTCTAGCAGCTGAACGCTGTGTATTTGTTAGTTTTGAATACGCAACCATGAAACAGCAACTCACGCGGCCAGATTTGTTGTTTGACACTAAACTGCCCGTGCGAACAGCAAAAAAGTAATCACACTAATGTTTGTGCTAACTCTGCTGCACGATGTAAGCTGTGCATTGTGGATAGATGAGGCAAAGTAACTTACTCAAAACAAATAACTATACCGGGTGTTTCAGCATAAACTTCATCATCTGTGTTTTCGCATCATTAGCCTTGTGCCTGATGCACCAGTCTTTTTAAAATAAACTGTTTCAGGAGATTGCTGTGAGCTCAGGAAGTTCCTATTGGAACCATGTCTATTTTTTTTAATTAGAAAGATAATTAGTAATTTTAGTTAACTACTTAGCTTATTAATACGTTTTTGCTATCCGCGACGTCCGTTGTGGCCAAAATACTCGGTATATAACGGATGGATCATTGTCAAATTACACCAGCGAAAGCCTTTCACACACTAAAGGGGAAGTACACCATCTGCGCCTTGTTCGTCGCAGCTGAGCCGTCACCTGTGCCCGTGGTGAGATAATTGACAACTTCAGGGATGGTGAACATCCGCGACTGGACCACAGACACCGGCTGGTCTAACAGGAAGTTGACACCACCGGGAAAAATGTGGTCCTGCAGGTTGGAGCCTACGGGAAGGTCTGCCACAACAGGGATCTGCAAGGGATCAGTGGGGTCCTATGTCTGGAAAACGCTCGTTGGTAAAATTTTTGTCAATTAAGTCTTGCTAGAAAAACTTAACTTCAAAGTCGTAAAGTGACCTAAAGAAAAGCAACTACAAGCCAGATGCTTTTTAGCAGGTGCATTACTGTTTACAAAGTTTGTATGCTTCTTTACTGCTTTATTGCATGAATGGTGAAACTGGTGATCTAAAGAAGATTTTGTTTTTTTAAGCCGGAACTCGCTTCTTAGGAGTATGCACTGGGAGTCCGGAAAACAGGGTACATATGCTGCCTGGACGACCCGCTTACCTTGAAAGCTTCGAGATGCGACCTTGGACCGATGCCGGACAGCATGAGAAGCTGGGGCGTGCCGATAGCTCCGGCTGAGAGCAACACCTCCTTCCGCACCCGTGCAACCTGGGGCACTCCAAACCGCTCAAAGTGCACCCCACGGGCCGTCTTGGATGCATCGAGCTCCACCTGCAAGAACGCAAAGCAAGCTTCGAGTACTTGAGAAATCATGAAGGGGGTGCGTAAATTCCGCAAGAAAAGAAAACTCTGGATGCTTCTGCAACACTTACTGCAAAATCCTTCACTTTTGATGATTCTGCAAGTTTGGAGTTAAAAAAGTTGCTATGCTTTTTTTTTTTATTAACACACTGACATGAGTTGAGAAACTTGGATACTAAAGATGCAGTGATCACTGAGTAGAGTAGAACACCTCTAGGGTGAAGTCAGCTGCTTGTAAGAAAAACCTTTACTCAAATGCCTGCACTAGTAATTAATACAAGTTTGTTTTTTGTTTTTGTCAGGCAAAACTTTTATCTTTTTTCATTGGCCTAAATGTCAGCAATTATAAATTGGACTTTCATTTTGCTTCACTGTAATCTACCTTGACAGTTGCCACATAATATCAGATTTCACCATTGTAAAAAGCATTTGCCAAAAAGTAAAACATCGGAATGAAAACATTCGGGAGTGCAGCATGATCCGACAGGCAGCTCATTTTCTTACATTTTGTCAGACTAGAGATAGTAAAACTGTGGTTTCAGTAAGGCAGTGATCATGCCTGTGGTCTTGTATCAATCGTTGGCAACTGCTTAGAACACATTGTCGTATAGAATTATTGCCTATCTCTGTCTTGTTCGGCGGTCAGTCAACTAAGTAGGTAATGTAGTCAACTCGGTTGGCGGGATTTAGAACATACCTTGGTTGCGTGAGAGAACACGGCAATGTGGAGGTTGTCTCTCCCTAGAACGGGGTCTAGAAATGCCCTGCGAGTGCTGTGGCGACGGCCGTCCAGGAGGGTGCCTTGGGGGATCATGAATCCTGAAGATCCAAGGAGCAAACCACATGTAAAAGACCATTCATTCATTCATTCATTTTCTGTGCTCATGCAATAATGCACAAACTGTGAGATTACAAATTAGTCCAGAAACAACTGAAATGATAAACAATTTGAGTTAAAAACGTTGATATTCGCCGTACTAAGGCACGCATACAGCACTTGTATGGGGATTTCTAATTGTTGTTTACGCCGAACAGTTCATAAATCCCCTTGAAAATCACACGTAACTGTATAGGAGCGTTGTTTTTTCGTATGAAACTCCCATGACGGGGACACTCGATATAGCGAACGAAGCATGGCCCGGTCACTTCTCCCGAGATCGGATTGCGCTTGCGGCAAGCGACGTGTTCCTTTTGTATGAATTCCCCCCTATGTAATGCCCGAAAGGGCCCTTAGGGTAAATGAATAAATAAATAGCTCGCGTTGCAGGGCTGGCAGACCGCCAAGCCAGAATACGCGCACAGTGATACAAAGCAAAAGAGCAATTGTTAAAAAAAAACAGAAAGGAAAAAAGTAAAGGATGGCAAGAGCAAGAAGAGGGACACGCATGCGAACGCCTAGGGAGGGCGATGAGTGCTTGCTGCTGGAACGGTAGCGTGTGCACTTCCCCCAAACACTGCTTGCTGTCGCTGCGTGACTCCTTAGCCCCAAAATAAAGTAAAAAAAAAAAAAAAAAAAAGAGTCTTCCAGGTCGAGCGTGTCAACAACGATGTTTGAGCAATCACACTTTGAACGCCTTATTTTTGTTTACCTTTTTCTTTCGCCGTTTTTGCATTGAGCGTTTTTTCTTTTTTTTTTTGATGCCTGAATTTAGTGAGGTTTCTTTTTTGTTGCTTGCTTAACTTTATTCAATGTATCTAAAGCCTTTTTTTATGCAAATTGCTTTTTCCGTTTTTTTTTTATTTTCAAAATTATTTTTGTGTTTTGTTGTTGGCGCTGTGTGCACGTCGTGGCCAGGTGTAAACGATCGCAAACACCGTCGCGTAAACGCGGCGGTGTTTGTGATCTTCACCAAATAAGTAGGGGTGTCGCGAACTTTTGTCGAACCGGATTTTTAGGTCGAACTTTTGGGGTTCGACTGAGTCGAACCGGTTCGACGAACTTTCGAACTTTTCACCAGATTCGACCGGTTCGACTTTGTGGACAGTGTGGCCAGACCTTGATAAAAGCATGTCTAGGTTTGGATAACTTTTTTTTTTATACAAAGAGTTATTTTAATTTTGTGAACAGCTACAATTAAAAGAAACTGATTCTAATAACTGAAGAAGTTAATAACTTAATTTGTTGTACTGTATTAACTAAAATAACCAATCAGTGCTGCCCTTAGTTCATCCCTTAGCCATCACCATCCAATCCGAAACCAACTGGCCAGCCCGTCGTGCATGCGCACACTAGTCGAACCTCAATACAAGGTTCGTCGAATTTTCCACTAAAAGTTCGAAAAAGTCGAACCTGGTCGAACTCGAACCTCGGCCGGTTCGCGACACCCCTACAAATAAGCTCTACTGTATTTAGCGGGTCTTAGAGGCTCTATTTGGAAGGTCCCGTTTGTCGCGGCCTTTCATATTAGCAGAGACGCGCGAAAAAATGCAACTGGAGCTTAAAGGCCCGTTCACACTCTTGCGACCTCTTAAACCTGGGTTCCTTAAAACTTCTTAAACCAGAGAACACACTGGCGCCATCTATTGGGAAGCAGTGTAAACTCGGCGGTCCGGCATATTTTTTGTTATTTCTCGCGCATTATCCTTTCTTTCTTGGCTCGAAAAACTTTTGTCAATGTTATAAACGAGCCTTTCTATGGGTATTACGCACATTTGACCTCGGAAATCCCGAAAAACCTTCGCTCTTGTGAAATGCAGTTCCAGGGTCACCGCATAGATGGCGCCACAATGTCAGTGTGTTCCCTCATGCTAAAAACATTTAAGAAGTTTTAAGAGATCTCGTCTCTCTTAGTCGTACTCGGTCGCAAGAGTGTGAACGGGCCTTAAGTCTACATATTTTTGCATATCAAATCATCGATAACTATTTTACAATTCCCTTTGAATTCAATATATCCGGGTTCGACTGTACAGTTTTTCCCTACACATTCTCAACCTTGCATAACTCTGAGGTTGAGAAAAGTGGCCGGCCTAATTATGAAAGCGCCAAAGAATTCGACATTCTGGTGTCGGCTGTTCGACACTATCTTTTATTTTGCAGAACAAGCAAAGATTGGACGGGTTCAAAAAGTTTCTCATGAAAGAGAAAGGCACGCCCGCAACCCGAAGATGAAAGATTGCCAACTGCTTTGCGACTGTCGGATTTTCTCTCGCGAGCATGCTTCCCGAGCAGGTGAACGATTCCCATAGCTGCAACGGTCTCTACAGGAGTGTGTGAAAACATGTTGGCAAAGCCACCGAGTATAACTCTGATTCGTTGGTGCTTGTCAATGTGGACGTTCCTGTTGTTGCTCCCGCCATGGATGCTGAGATCAAAGACCTTGCATATGGCCAGGGTAAACACAAAGCGACACTGAAGAAGCACCTCGGAAAACGCAGATGACTGTGGGGACGCGAAACATTTTACGGCTGGTTCGAAATGAAGTAAAGTGCAGCGACGGTGACGGTGCTCTTGCGATGCCTGGAGCTGTTTGAGGAGAACTGATGCCTGGATTAAGTAATCGGCAAACTCCACTTAATTATTTTTTTACTTGGTAAAACTGCCGCAAGATGTTCATAACCAAGGTTTGTTTGATTAAATATTCAATCAGAGTGTATCATATTGTTCCCGTCAACCTTCAAGGCTGCTGGCACTGTTTCTCTGGCTCTATCGCCTTTATTGAATTACCACTTATATTGAATTTTTGGCCCTCCCGTTGACTTTATTATAATGAGGGACTACTGTATATTTGTCAGGTGCAGACTATACTACAGTCGCTGACCAATTTTTCGGACTTTGCAAGGACTGAACACCTGAATAATAAACATCTGAATAAAAAGGCAGTCCGAAAAATCGGCAGATTAAAGAACTTGCCTTTTGTTACGTCTAGTCGGGCTTAAAAATTTAGGTAGTGCTGCCAAATGAAACCAATCCATGTGCAGCCAACATAGAATCCAAAATGGTCACTTCTCGGTGGTGTTTCCCGCTGATCACTTGAAACGATTTTGTCCAAAAAATCAAACTTTCAGACTTCAAGCTGTCCGAAACATTGCTTGTGAATATGCACTATTTCTATCGGGTAGGTCACGGTTCCTCCTTTAGGTCCGAAATATTGAACAAGTCTGAGTTACCGGCGTTTCAAAAATCGGTCGGCGGCTGCATGCAGTCCGGGAAATATGACACCTTCATGTCTGCATAAACAAACGATTCAAACGTCGTAAAACTATACACGGCCCTAAAACTGTGGCAGGGCACTTTCAAAATCCAGTCCAAATAAATTACGTACCCGTAAGCTGTCCGGCGTTGATGTCTCTGGCAGGGTAACCCAGGTGAACTCCAGCCTCCACAAAAGCACTGGCCAAAGGCGTCGCGTACGGGGCACGCATCACCGACAGCGGGCCGCCAACATTATGGTGTCCTGCGCGTGTGCGCACAAAACCACATTTGTTGGTTTGATTCGGCGGAAGACAGGACAAAAGAACGACCCGACGCCCAGCAACTTTGCTCGTATGTCACAAAAAAGAGAGGATTTTCTCCGCAGACACGATGACAGAATTGCCTGCAAACACTGCCGAAGCATGTTTGCAGGCATTTGCATACTTCAAACATGTCTGCAGACTGTTTGTGCGTGCGAGAAGAAGTATGCCTCGGATGGTGTCTGCAGCAGTGCGGCCATGACTTTACGAAAGCACCGCGATAGCGAAACGGTGGGCGGGTGCACAATCTCGCGTAATCTAAGATGTTTCAAATAGTGGAAACAAGTTGGTTACCATATTAATCAAAATAAAGTAACTGTAATCTCATGTTAGTTTTGATGAAAGAAAAGTCATCATAGCTTCTATTATAATGCACAATAGTATGTTTTGTTCGTCTATTTGGGTCTGCGACAGTGTGGGGTATTTTGTGCGTGAATAGATGGAAGTAACTGCAAAACAAGTAGGGAAAACGACAGGAAAGATTAAAAGCTAAAACGTGCATAAAAACTTTATCTCCAGCAAGGCAGACAATCCTCTCAGTGTCCTCTTCCCTTAAAACAAAAGGGTTCAGACTTATGCTATAAATCAAACAAACAAAAATACTGCTACCATAGTTAATGCAGTCGAAGTTAGGGTAGGCTGTTTTGGATTCATATCATAAAAAACTTACAGAAAGCCATACACCCGAGACTGAGAAAAAACAAAAACACATACAGCAGATTTTAAAACATGTTGTATGCATCTCCCACGTTTTCCTTAGCCTCGGGGTTTAGTATATGTCAATCTTTAAAGGGAAGCTGCGGCAATGTATTGATAGACAATGATTTGCCTCAAAATTGATTCAACACATTAATAGACACATCTCATTTACAGTAGACTCTCATTAATACAAACTCTACGAAGGAACGAAATTTTGTTTGAATTATCAGAAATTTATCTCACTATGATGCAAGATAAAATTATGATTTTCCGTATGAATGGCTAGACATACAAAGCAGATTTTTGATGCTTTCCTCTACATAGGCCTACTGATCATAAGCAGGTATGCCACGCATGAAACATTTGTGAAATGTATGACAGAAGTTTATTGATCTCAAAAACGTTGTTTATCGGAAATTTCTGCGTGGGGCCCGTTTTCGTAGCTCATGTGTGCCTTGCTTGAGCCCCGTTGAGTGCTCTTCTCCCCGAGCACCAGTGCACTGCGAAGAAGCAACACCCGTGGAAGCAAGCTCCGTGGATGTTGCTTCCCGGCAGTGCACCGGTGCTCGGAAAGAAGCACACTTAACAAGGACGCGGGAATAAAAATTATAGATTACATAAAAACACCGTTCGAATTGAGCGGTTTATGAACGCACTAAAAAAATAACGGGACATCAAAAATTCTAAAATTTGTTTCAATTAACCAGAAGTATGAAATTTCCGAGTCTGTTGCAAGCCTGTGGTAACCCATATCACAAGTAACAATTATTTTTTCGATGTTATTAAAGTTTAATATTTGGTCTGCAAGGTTGAGAGACTACGGGCAACAGTGAAAATGTGACGTCAGATATTATGATCATGAACAAATGTGGGCAGTCCAGCTTGTTCTTGATGGTTTATGAGAAGTTTGATGGTTTGAAATTATGTAGATTAAAGCACATGCCAAGAAAACATATACATGCACAGAATACTGTATTTCACACTGCCTGATTGACTTGCAAGTTATACAACGCGTGACATTTCTCAATTTCTCAATATCTATTTTTAACTTTAGAGAGAATACATAACATGCCGAGGAGAGTAAAACCTGGGTATTCTGAAAATGTGTTTAGTTAGGGTAGCTTAAAAAACTACTGGAGCTCTCTTTTTTACCCTTTCTTAAATATATCCTTCGACCACTCTTTTTTTTTTTTTTTCAAGTTTCTTTAAAAACACAAACTCCAGTCTTCGTGCGACATTTCTGCAGAAGCAAATGGTCCTACGGAGAATTCTGAATTGTCTGGTTTCGGGCGTGCCGGAGGCATTGCCACTCACCGTTCCGTGCAATGTCGGGGTCCCTGTTGTGCTCAGAGCGCAGGAAGTAGGGCCTGACGTCTGCCCAGCTCCAGCCCACTGCACCCTGCTCTTCCCAGCTGTCGTAGTCTCGGGGGCTCCCTCGGACGTAGAGCATGTAGTTGAGCACGCTCGAACCCCCCAGGACCTTGCCCCGAGGCCACCTGCTTTTCTGTACACAACAAACTCCAATTTGGAACGCATCCATGTGAGTGTTCAGGGCATTTCCGAGGGAAGAGAACTGTGTTTTTCGGCCTGGGTAAATAAACTATGCATTGTAGAAAGCTCAAACTCCGTGAGTATGCTACACTAGCAGTTAGGATAAAAACTGAAAGTTAGAGAAGATATGGTGTTGTCTGGAATAAAAGATAATTGAGAAAGTCTAAATTTTTCTATGAGCCAACATCCCCCTAAGCCTAAGATAGTCAAAATAAGAACTGCCATCATAGATGCATGTGGCATTTATATAGTGAGAAACACCTATCAGCAAGAAATATAATTTTGTTTTCTTTGTTTTCACTGAAAAAGATGCTGGAGGTGCTTGCAATACCATTCCTTGTTAGGACGAAATTAGGCTGAGGCATATGTCAGCTAACAAAAGAAATATAGTCTTTCTCAATTATCTTTTGATCCAGGCAATGTCATGTTCTCATACTTTCGTACCCTATCTCAACCGCTAGCGTCACAGTCTCACAGAGTTTGAGCGTTCTGTGATGCATATTCCATTTATGCGGGCTGAAAAAACACAATTATCTTCTCTCACAAACACCAGGTACTGGTCACTTTACGATGAACCTCACAGAACACTACGAGCCATCAAAACCAATCCAATGCCGTTTGAATGTCACGTGAGCTTTTGGAGGGATGCATTGTCACATTGCCACTACCAGATTGGCTGGGATGGCTTAAAGTGTCTGCTGTTTTTAAGTACTTATTTAAAAGGATACTTCAACAAAACTTGAAATATACCCGTCGTGTTCAGAAATAGGCTGAATATGATCCGCAATACCCGTAAATGACAATTGCACATTTGTATTTTTGAGCCCGATGGCTGTATTTTTCGTTATAAATGGCCCACTCTGGCAAGTGCTCGAAGAGCAAGTGACACCCGGCGCAATTGTGACGTAGATTGTCTCAAGATTAGCAAAGCTGCAGCGAGGCTGACGTCGATAAGATGTCCTGGCCGCTCCAGCGACCGAAGCAGCCAAAGCATGCCGGCGATCGGGCAACCACAACTAACCCCAAAGCTGCATTTGTATAAATTTTGATTGGCATGTTAATCTTTTATAATCTTGTAGAGGGACAATAGTGACATCTGGGACACACAAAAAAGAGTCCCGGTGAGAGGGGAGTTCTTCCTTCCCCTCTTCTCTCGTGGTTGCCGGGCAGCTGGTGAAATGATGCCAAGTTCAAGGCATGTATAGTTCTAGGTGAGATATGCATCGTCACTACCTGTCAAGGTTCCTCGACGAGCAGTACAAACGAGGCTTTAGCGACATTTACCAGGTACTCTTTGCTAATTGTTTAATTCATTTAAAAATTTGTTTTCATGTTGTTTTTTTTTCAACAAGAGTTTGGTGAGTCCAATGTGATACTGCTCCCTTGAACACGTGTAGACCAAAAAACTAAGCACCAAAATTTAGTTGTAGTATTCCTTTAATGAAGTATAGGTGGTGCAAGCCACTGCCCGATTTAGAGGGTGCAGCTGTTTATTCATCTATCCGTAGATTATGGGATGGCTTGAAGCACCTTCTGGCCAGCCTTTGAAGCCAACGACAAGTTCCCACTTTTCCTAACCATGTATTAGGGCTAATGAATGTTTGCTGACTTAATGCATGAATGAAAGCATGAATAAAACACTCGCCCCTTCATGCAGACCGAAGCAGGCAGCCTCCTGTGTGATGGTGCGGTAGCCCCAGTCGAGGGCTGAGCCCTGAAGAGTCGCAGCCACCAATGGAATGTCCGCCAGAACATTCTCAGAACCCCCGGCTTCGAGGAGCAATACTTGAAGGCCAGGATCGGCGCTTAGCCGATTGGCCAGCACCGCGCCCGCCGAGCCCGCACCGACTGCAAAAAGAAATTATATTTCCTCGATCTATTTAACTGATTTGGTCCATGCATACCTGCAGCGTGCGCACCTTGACAAGTTCGTCGTAACATATTTTGTAAATACACATTTCGTTGATACTGTGACGTTTTGCGGCAACATGCTCTCGCAACATTTCGACGACAACATACATTTTTTTCCTAAGTGCGCAATAAAATCTGGAAGCTGCTAAAAGCTGGCGCCCGATTAACTGAGGCGTGTTTGCTCGAGCCTTGGGACCTCTTTCTCTTTCCCCCCCAAATTAGGTGAGACGCAAAAAGTTTGTTACGAAAGCAGCAGCGTTGTGTTCGGCGAAACGGTGCGATGTGTGTTGATAAAACGAATGCGGGAAGATTTTCAATGAAACAAACTGTAGATGAAATGCAGCAAGCTGACGAAACGATCTGTCGATGACATGTCTTTCGATGAACTGATTGCCGCTGCCTCTTGAAGTAAACTAAAGAGGAACTTACACTGGGTGCAGTAGGTGCACTTAAGGTGCCGTCGACATGAGCAAATTTTCTGTGAGCTGGCTCATTCCCTCACTAGTGGAAACTGGCACTTATCACACCTGTACATAAAGGGAATGGATCCCCTGTGTTGTCGGTTGCCTCTTACGCTCTCACGGGCCCATTTCGAATACCAGTGTTGTGTGAAGAACAATGTAGCATATCAACAAAAAGCTCCTTGAACACGTGAAGCCGCACGACTGCCTCTCGCACTGCCAGCACGAATTTTGACTTGGTTGATGTTGCGAGTCAGCCCTGGCTACTACCCTTCTGATGCCAAACTAATTTTCTGATGACCGCACCCTGTGAAGTCTAGCGACTCAACTTTAAGTGAGCCTTTGACATGGTGGACCTTTGAATTCTTCGTCAGAAACACGCGAAGGTGGAAATCTCGAACTGCCTCGAGAAATTAATTTCAGACTTCTTATTGAGTCACTAGCGAGTGGTGTCCTGAGGGGCAGGCTCAACCGCAAAATGTGTCCTGTCAAGAATTCCCCAAGGCAGCATTCTGGAACTTACCCTGTTTAATATTGTCACGGGGGGTGACCAAAAGAACAATAAACAAACAAAAAGAAATAAACGTTTAATGTGGCGAACTTGTGCCAAAAATAAACGGGCACAAAAGATAATAACAAAGCGCCGCACGCATCGAAGTTGGCGTGACAGCAGAGTCGAACGCTGGGGTGAAACTGACTCCGCTCGCCTTGCGGAGTCCCTTATGTACCCTCGTGGGTTCCTGGATTGTTCGGCGTAGAAGGTTCAGCGCGTAGAACATTCTAACCTCGAATCAGCAAGACGGTTCTCGAATTCACCAGAACATCACATTACAGCATCAACAAAAATTAGTAGCCGCGCCCAGGAATCGAACCCTGGCCGTCTGCGTGGAAGGTAAGTGCGATAACCGTTAGGTTATCACGCTTACCTAGTTAGGTTATCGCGCTTACCCAAGTAGCGCGCTGCCTACTTGGCCAGCTGCTTGCGCGGCAATATCTTCATAAATTATATTACATCCTCTCTACAGTACATCCCCCTTCTGTATGCTAATGATTTAACAATCATTCAATTTGTCCACCACCCACTCTAATATCAGAAGGACGACGTGACCATTGTCTTTCGATGGTCAAATCTATTCAAAACAAGCTACCCCTCAGCATCCAGTGTTTGTCGACCCTCCTCACTACGCCCAGGAGACAAGTTACCAGCCACAACAGTCTACAGCTGAGCAGAATGGTACTCCTTGTGACCAGCCGTGCAGGGTTCCTTGGTGTGACAATAGACTCCAAGTTAACGTTTTCGACCCATATCGCTGAGCTGACCTCCAGAGCCCAGGGTGCTGGAGCTAGTGTGATGTGGCACCTCTACACCGTTCTGGTCTTCCCATAACCGTCGCCGTCAGCGTCCCTCAAGAGTGTGCAGCGGCGTGCCGCCTACGCAGTTCTGTGGCAGCAAGCCTCTCCTAGTCTACCACTTCCCCGTGAGTTATCCACACGGGAGGTTTTGGGGATGGTGGGGTGGAACTTGCTGGCTGTTCGTCACCAGGTGGCATCCATCTGGCTCCTGGCCACCTTTTGCCTCACCAGGTGACAAGTTAAGAGGGAAGTGGAAGCTCCTTCCAACTTTTTCCACTTCAGCAAAGCAACCGCTGGGGAAGAGGCGGCCTCCTCTCCAGTGTCCATTTTTTTCCTATTCTTTAGTAACACGACACCACAGGCTTTAGGTATGGGTCAACAACCTTTTTGTGGTGTCGAAGCCCTTAAATGAAGATTATGACTCTTATTACCATAAAAGTGAAATTTGCGGGTTTTACGCACCGAACCAATCGAAGGGCACCTAGCACGCCCCAGCGGAGGGCTGAGGATTAATTTTGATCACCTCTGGTGATCTTTTGGCGTGCAACTGAAATCTCGATTACACGGCGCGCCTTCTCCGCAATAACAGGAGCCCAAATACACTTGTTTCCTCAATCTCGGGGCCTTCGTGAAAAAGCAACTTCAGAAAGCAAAAATATTTTTACAATAAAAGCAGGAGAAAAAAAAAAACTGTGGATGCATTTTAGACGAGGAAATATGACAACTAATTCCTTCATGAGCATGACAGGTTCATTTTACGTCAGACTTCTTTCTTGAGATAGATTAAGAAACAAACAAGATTATGGTTAGTGTGCAGGCAAGCTGGTGGAACTTTACCATGATGATATTAACCCGAAACTGGGGCAGAAGGATTTTTTTTTTTTCAGTTGAAGAGAAAACAACAGGGGCAGACAGCATCTTTAACTCAGCTAATAATTTAATCCAACCAACCTCCTTATATACAGAACTACAACTGCCACAAAACCACAGCTCATACTGTTTTTCAAGGACGCGCGCAGTCCTCATTCACATCACAAAACGAACTAAGTGAGACCATCAACAAAGCACAACCACCTTTGGGTTTATACAAAAAACCTAGTCAGCTGGAGGTCAGAAAAAAAAAATATACAATGATTTTGAACTAGACATACACACACACAGTGATACCTTTGGTTGGTTTAGACGAAAAGCTTGTGAACTCTTACCTCAAAGGACCACATTAACAGGATGTTTGGTGGCGGTTGTTATTCCGTTTATAAGGAATTTGGTTCAATACAATTACTAGCCGAGTTTGAGACGTTGTCTGTCCGTGTTACTTTCTCTTCAGCTAAAAAAAAAAAAACTTTTTTGTTTGTTTTGTTTTATTTTTGGGTTAATATCAGCATGGCAAACAAACAAGGGAGTGACATCTGGTTAAACTGAAATCTTCAAGCGATATTTTTCGGGAAACTGACGCGACATGGTGCTAATGCTACTTCTCGTGAGCGTGCACACTCACCGATGATGTAATCGTACTCTTGCCGCAAATCCGCGGTCTGCAGGTTTCTTTGATCGCCGCCCAATCGATAAAAGATGAAGGCGGCCAAGGGTAACAGCGTCCTGAAGCCAGGAAAAGCCGGAAAAGCACTTGCCATAGCGCCAGCAAGCTTGGCGCCAGCGCTAACCACGTGTACTCCCCAAAACAACGAAGCCGAAGCGCGCGTGCGCGCCGCTCAAAAAACTGCGCCAAATGCGCTTCCGCAAAAAAAGAAAAACAAATATTGGATTACGTTGGCTCACATGTGGATATCGGATTTGAGATCGACTTCTTCATCCGAGATATGTTTTTCTACTTCGCATTTTTCTCATTTTCTTGTGTGTTCTTTTTGTTTCCTGATTGCTGCATGTCTCTTAGTTTTTCTCGTTGCTGCAAGAAATAAAAACTCAGTATCACTAGGCGGGGTAAGTCTCCGTCCAATTCAAATAACGGAACTAAATTTCTTGAACCCTTGATAGATCCAGCAACATAATTCTGCTCTTTTTTTTTTTTTTTCGTTCTTGATTATTTTTTTTTTCTGGGCCTGAAGCAACAGCTTTTAAGTTCCTTGGATTCGTCGTTTTAAATACTGTCAGCATGTGGTATATCATCGCCTCGCAAACCTTGACAAGACTTCATGACATATCTTGGCGACGGGCAAGTTCAGGCGGTTCAGGCACTCGGTGGTTCATTCCAAGCATTCTGGAGGAGCGTTATTTGAAAGCCCGCTTCGCATTGCAGTGATGGTGAGTCAACGTTTGAATCTCCTCCAAGCTGTCAGTCATTTTCAAACGAGCAAGAGCTGTTCTTGCGGCCGTCGGGTCCTTGGGATATCTTCTAAGATATCTTCTAAGGTAATGATCGCGTAGTTTTGAGTCGTTGTGAGATATTTGTCATGCCGTGATGTCGGAGCTGTGCAACTCTGGCTTTATGGTTCCTACTTGCTCGATGGCACGTGTAACAAGCACGACGGAGACTTCTTTGAAGCCGACGTGTTCATAAAAACCAGCAACATGAAAGTTGACATTCTGACGTTACCCTTTTTTCCTTCGATGAAAGCAAAATAATACGACCAAAGACTCCGGGCCCAATAAAACATGGTGCCCGTTGGCCAATCGTGTTTGCTTCCATCGAAGAAGATTGTGTACTCCACCTTCACCCTCCCACCCCTCCTAAAATATTGAAGTCTGCCCCTGCCCCCCGCCCCCCTTGGAAACAAGTTCTGCGGATGCCCATGCTGCTGCCTTTTACTGATCGAGTACCTCGCTAATTTACCCAAGCACTGAGGAGTGTGCTGCGAGTACAGCTCCACACGCTTGACATGCCGGTGTCTGCAGCCGTAACCTCAAATGCAAACTCCTACAACAAATGGCACGTAGCAAGTGCGTACATCACCACCTTAGTTTCGTTATTTGCTTAGAATCTTTTATACATATAAATCTCCACCCCTGTCTGTTTTGATCTGGTGTGCGATCATGTATCACTGCTGCGTGATGCATCTTTTCTGGGGCTATGTAGTAAGAGCACAACTCAAGTGCTCACTTACATCGAGCACCGATCAAAGCTGTGCATTCATGGTCTTCACTCCTAGGCCAATGCACCGTTTATAAACAAACCCGCGTTTGCCCCCACCAGGTGTGGACACTGCATGCGCAGAAACCAGATTCGCACGAGGAGAGGCGTCTGCATTGTGCCGACACAACGCTACCGAGGCAGTGTTACGTCAGAGCTGCATGTTTGTGTTGCACTCGATAAATTTTTCGTCTGCAGCGGAAACAGTGTGCTAAATGCCCACTGGGCTGATTCACCTCACACAACACACTTATTAAGGATAAGGCAAGCGGGTGCGGTGCATGCACCTACATTCCCAGCCTTCTCTTTGGTGCCCACGTATTTTGGCAGGTCTGTTGACTGCTGTGCAGAAATGACTACAGTAAAATACCACAGAAGCATGCGCTTCATTCAAGCACCCACTTTTGACATTTCCCAAGCTTGGAAATTTTGCAAATTATATGTTAAAGGGATGCTGAACCGAAGTCTGGATTCCACGAAGCACGGCGGCAAAAGCGTACAACAAGATACTACAAACACCAAAACATCACTCATACAGCGATATCTCGAACGGATGACCGTATTTTTCAAAAAAAAAAAAGGAGGTGCATTTGACAGAAATGTTCATGTCATGTTTCTCTGAGAAGGAGAGGGAACGACCTCGCGTCTTCTCCGCCTCGCCGCCTTGAGGGAGCGAAGCGAAGAGAGGAGGAAACGAGGTATCTTCACACCACGCGCCTCGTCGACCTAGGTTCAATCTCGACCTCTTTTTCCAAAAATACGGCCGTCCATTCTAGATATCACCTTACGAGTAGTGTTGTAGGGATTGGAGAGTCCCGCCTACATCTCCTGCATTGTTTTTTTTTTAAATCTGAATTTCGGTTCACCATCCCTTCGAGTGCCTGATTTGACCGGACAAGTGTCCACGTCTAGATTAACCCAGTTTTCAGTGGAAGTGGGGTTGGCGGTGCCCCGGTATTTTACGGTAGGTCTGTGCTTCCTAGGGGTAGTCGTGGTCTTTTCAAAAACCAGAACTGCATTTTAATCATGCATTGTTATTATTTCACATGCTTCTGGAGGTCATTTACTCTTGTTCTTAAAGCACTTTCATTCTTTTCTACCACCATCAAGGAGCAGCAACCGGAGAACGTAATTGCGAGGCTACCGTCGTCCTCGACCATCAATGACGAGGACTATGCAACGGCGGAGGAGGAACCACCAGGCAGAACCTCGAGGGTACATATCACCTAAAACCAAAAGTCGTAGCGCAGAAAAAAAAAAAGAAGGAATTATGCTGCGGGCAGAACATATCGCACAAGCAGTGAGGCAACATTTTACTTAATTGCCTATCAGCTACGCAGAAAACCTGTAGCTTGGGGGGATCGGTGGACGAGTGTGTTAGTGCACCGCAGCTCGGAGGATGTGGAGCGAAAGCTCACGCTGTAGAACCCATGGAGGGACCCCAAAATTAATCCGCGCCCCTGTCTGCTTCGATCCTGATGAGCATCGTGTTGGCGTACGGTTGTGTGTCCCCCCTGCGTGATGCACATTAAAGAGCCCAGGCTGGCATTCACACTGCGCTGGCTAAATTCCTCATTGTCAGCATAATCCAGCGTCGCCTTGCTTCAAGGGCAGACCGACCTTGCGCCGTCTGGACACGGACGTCTAATTTTCTCTGACCCGTTGCTCGACAAAGGGCATCCACCAAAAAGTGTCCCTCCGCCGATTGGGCTTCAATTGTGTCCTGTTTGTGCGTATGTTTTTCTCTTTGTGTAATTCTTTCTTTATTTTTTTATGCTCCCCCCCCAGCCGCTGTTGGTTTCGTAATTAGTTTCCGGCTGTACTGAGGCATTCTCATATTGAACCAGGGAGGGTATATAAGATGTGCTCTAAAGAAGATGGAGCTTCTTGAGTGAAGCCACATGCTTTCTGGCGTTTCCAAGATGGCAGTGCACCAGCTTCACTTCAGGAGTGCCCTCTTCACTCTAGCAAGTTATTATACTGGGTGTTTCTCAAAACGCAGGCCAAATCACTCCTGCAAAAAGTACTCATTGCACATAGAAAAGGTCGACGTCCTATGCAGAGCGCAAATTTGTCTGCTTGTTTTTCAGGAGTTGCGGTGATGTCAGAAAGATGCCGAGCTCTAATTGGTTCTGATTGAAGGATAGCGGGTAGAAATCAAGGCAGCTTGCTCTGAGGTCTACCCACTATCCTTCGATCAGAGCCAATGAGAGCTCGGCATTCTGACTTCACCACAACCCCCACAAAAGAAGCAGACAAACTTGGTTTCCGTCAAAGGGACTATTTAGGAACATTAATAAGGTTTGGTGTAATTAGGTTTTTAATTACTTTTGTGTAAGAAGTTTTAATTAGTAATTGTAAAGGTATGGTTTAAATGAGGAACTTTCTGGGCATCATTGAAAACGACCGAGTCTTGTGCACGAAAAGGCATATTTAGCATTTTACGGCGCTCTAAAGAAACACTCACTTTGGACGTGATTCTAGGTTTTGGTTTTCTATCGGAGCGCATTTTAGCACCAGCGGTCCTGCTACCCGCGACCAAGGCGTGCAACTGCTGCCTCGCCTTTCTCGTGGAAGAGAAGGAAGTGGCACGAGCCAGCGAAGTAAGGCGTTGTAGGACTCGGAAAATGTCATCTATGACGTCACAGGCGACATCTCTCCTCTCCCAGATATTTCCGGGACTCGTTTCGCGGGCTGGTTTGGACCGGCCTACCCAAAGTTTGAAATGTGTTCCGCGCTGTGATTACATGGCTGGACGCCGGTTTGATGCCTCTCCATGTCACAACAATTAGGAGCACAGGCTACATAGATAATGGGCTGAGCAGATCTACGACGTGTGCGTCAGATTTAATCCCTGTGCCCCCACATTTGCCCCGAAGCCTCGGATCATTTGTCCCGGTGTGCTGAAATTAAAGTAGGCTAGGCGGAAACGTGCAGTCATAGCGGGGCGAGGGTTCATCCGTCGATTCCTGATGAGCTAGAGCCCGCCCAAATCCGATGAGCCTAAGGCAACAGAATTGAGATGGTCCTTATGTTCATGCGACAAAGTCTACACGAGACCTATAAAAGCTTCGACATTACATGTGCGCTGAAGCCTAAACAGATCAGGAGCTCACCTTAGTAGGGGTCGATATCAAAACAGCTTCAATCTCTTCTTTTCTTTTTGATTCTAGGCAACAAATTCCATAATTGACCACGTGTGACTCGACTGATAGCATCAGTGAAGCTGTGCGGATTATGCGTGTCTGGCGTTTCTGCCACAATGCGGATGAGCAGATAACACCCACACCATCACTTCCAGCCAACTATGCCGGCAATGAGCACACCTCCCTCTCCAGTCCACCCCTGCGGGTCGGTGCTCAAGGCATCACTGAGCAGGACGTCATGCCGAGTCCTGGGCGATTTACACGTCCTTCACACGAGCCACTGTCGTTTGCAAGTAACAAAGCGTCTGAAAGGACTAACAAACTTAAAATAAACAAAAGAAGGATACCACTCACGCTTTCGGGTTATCAAGACGACACAAATGCTTCTTCTGTAGATTTCTTCTTGTTGTTTTCTTTCACAAATATGTATATATACATGCACACCAACGGAATTCTGCCAGCTTGGCGTCCGTAAACAAAGTGAGAAAGCGTAATGAGATACAGCCGAAAAATATTTGATTTTGCTCGCCAGAAGCGCTGCTCAAAACTTGAGAGCTACAGGCCTATACGCAGAGCAAGTTTTCAAAAAGCGTCTTTGCAATGCATCGAAACGCGGAGAGGGGCACACTCGTCAATCAAAGGGAAACAGAGAACGCTGACAGAATGTGAGATGACGAGGCAGCCAAGTCCGCGCCTCAATGGTAGACATAGGGCGGGGAAACAAAACCTGAAGTTAAACTGGAGGGTTAACAAATGCACGAGTTGCGCATGCTTACCCTCCAGTTTACCTTCAGTTTTCGTTTCCTTTTATTCTTTTTACAATTCCCTTCACGATTACCATAGCATTGCCATATTAGACTAAAATCTTTCTAGCAATGGCCTTCGTGAAGGCTTGTAAACGCCCGTTTAAGTGACTCTCGGCAAGGTGAGAGGTCAGCAATGGCAGCTATCTTTCGTTTAGTTCGGTACCAACCTGCATATTTAGTGATTACGGCAGCCCTCGGAGCGAGTCTTATCTGGAGGGCAACAGTTGCAGTGACGTCAAGACGACGCTGAGCTCTTATTGGCTGATTGAAAAAAATAGTGGAGAGACCCCAAGGCATCTGAAAGGCTCTGGCTCTACCCGCTTTCCTTTCAATCAAAGCCAATCAGAGCAGCTTGGCGTCATTCTGACGTCACTGCAACTGCTGTGCAAGAATCAAATGACTTGCTCTCCGCATTACTACGACTGGGCGGTCGGTGGTCCAGAGAAGTAGCATTCAGCGTCGAGGGTGGCCGCATTTGTTCTAGCTCGAGGACGACGACCAGCAGGACGTGCTCTCGGACGCCTGCTCGACCGACAGCGACCACGAGCTCGAGTTGGTGGGTCTGGATCGCGAACACGAGCTCAAGTCGAAGCTGGAGAAGTCGAGGACCATGTTGCGCGCCTACGTGCAGCACACGACCAATCAGGACAGGCTGCTTGGGCACCTGGGAGCACAGGTTCGGAAACGGTCTTGTTGAAAGCGGCAGCTGAAACAGCACCGCCTTTGCAAAACTGGGCCTGTGGCAGTGGGAGGAAATAAAAATAAATTACAGGGATAATTTTTTTTTTCTTTAACTACCAGTGTTCAAATTATTCTAGCAATGTAAAAAAAAAAAGGGGGGGGGGGGGGGCGGGGCAGACCTTTTACAGGCGACCTTTTTTTTTTTCTACCACTGTCAAAATGTTTTCCTCCTGTCTCAGCTCGCCTGCTTTTTCCCGCCTTTTTTATTTTTATTTATTTTTTTTTTTTATTGTGGGAACGTGCCTGCGCATGGCGCGTGCACAGCGGCTTTCGCGTGCTGAGCATTCCAAAGTCCGGTTGCTACTCTTCGCGGTCGCTGCAGCGATGAACAGCGAAGAGCAGCTCCCTGTCAAGCACCGTATCCGTATATGGGAAAATCGGAGAAACCCTGCACCGCGCAAGGTAGCGTTAACCATATCTCGGGCTTTCACGCGTTTTTGCCCCAAAGAAGCTGGAAATGTAGAGGCTACCGTGTAGTAATAATATTTATTTTGGTTCAGAATAGCCGCGCCGCCGCGGAAATGCAATATTTCAAGAAGGCCTGCGCCGCCGCATCTAATGATGAGTGTTCAGAGGAGACAGGCAGTTCATCGAACGACGTTTCATCGACAGCTCACGTGTTAACCCACCGGACAGCTCAGGTGGATGAACAGTTTTGTAATGAGCCGCCGCAGACTTGCCGGCGGGCGCGGGGCACCCAGCGATACACGCGTGACAAAATTTCCTCATAGCGAGTGTCGATGAAACGTTCGTGTCGACGAAACGTGTGTCTATGAAAAGTTGTTCCACGAAAACGAGTTTCGACGAAACGATAGGGACCCGTTTTAAGTTATTTTGTTTTGTTTTTGTGCACTTTTTTTACGAAGTGCCCCCGTCGGTTACGAAAAGCTCGTGTCGTCTGTATCTCTGTATTGCCTCCGTGCCGCTTTCGTTTTCATAATCTAGTCACCAGCACGCAGAACCATTACTTTGACTCTTTTGTTACTTTCGAAAATGTGGTTTCGGTTTCGCTTTGCTGCGCAGCGCTTGCACGTCGGGTCCGCGTTTCTATCGCTTTGTGGGCCCTTGAACTGCGGCGTGGACGCGCGCTTTTCTGGAGCGGTCCGCGCGGGAACGCGTCGGTTACCATGGCAGCGGGTTTTGTTTACGGCGCGCAGTCGATGACGCTTGGTCTTAATGGCCGCCGTCCTTTCTGGCCTGCCAGTCCGCGACCGGATCTTGTACTGGGAAAGACTCCTGGCGCAAATACGAAACCAGGTGCGAATCGACATGCCTGTGCACGCAGGTGTGAGCTAGTTCTGTGTGTTATTTGAGAAAGTTTTCGGGGCGCACCACTTGCAAAGTAGCAAAGAAAAAAAAAAGTTATGCACTCAGGTTGGAGGTGCAGTTTCCCTCTCCATTAATGTTTTTGCTTCAACTGGCAGAGTCTTTACGATTAATGCTTATCCAGTCACCTAGGAGGCATTAAAGAAAACCCATTTAATCTGGCCATCGGCCATTTAAAACATTCCTCAACCTCAGTCTCTTACAACATGAGCTTACTCAATGGAACATTGGTTGCAAACTGCTACAACTTTAAGAGCTCTTTTTACACGAATAACAAATTCGGGTTTGCATTGAGCTGATAGTGACTGCTGTGTCTTTGCTAGTATTTGCCCAAATATTCATTGTTGAATAATATTTCCCTGTCATGCTTTCCGCAAGACTCATAAAAACATAGTAAATGAATGTGCTTATTTTGTTTTTACTTTTTTTTTCTTTAAGTATTACAAGTAGCACATTCACCTCAATATTAGGCTTGACTCTCTACTTGTCTCGAGCCCTTGCCACAAACAAACAAATTTAATTGTATTTTATTTATTTTACTAGTAGGAATTGGCGAGGCACTTAATGTTGGCTTAGCCTCTTTTTTTATCTGCCTTGGCGGGATAGAGCATAACGCAGCAAATAAAACTGGAAAGAATTGGAGCACGGAAAGATTACATTGTTTCTCAGCCATTGCCAATCACACGAGTTCCTTCTTTTTCTGAGGCAGTGCTGTCAAAGAAATGGGCGGCTGCACTCTTGTGCACCTTGAATTCCGATCGGAGCTTTCCTGATCAAAGCTGTGTCGATCAGAGCTGCGACGCACACCCTTCACTTGTTCAGAAATGCCAGAGAACCTCATATAGGTGGCAAAAGGTTTGGAAGCTTACGGAGTGTGAATGCTTGACTTTGAATCATATACCAGAAATGTTGGATCAGCCTGTGCCAATCTGCAGGTGGAGGAGTACCGGAACCGCTGCTCGAGATTGGAAGAGGTCCTCCGCCAGTGCCCGTGTGCCGATCGAACTGTGAGCATGATTCATGCAAGAAAACCCGCCGCGAAATTGAATTTAATTAAGATTGGTTTCCACTCAGGGTTGGTTTTCAGTTGGGATTGATTTCCCTTAAGGATAGTTTCCAATTAGTTTCCAATTGGGAATGGTTTTCAGTGTGGATTTATTTGCAGTTGGGATCAGTTTCTAATCAGGATTGGTTTCCACTCAGGATCAGATTAAAGTTGGGACCAATTTCCGGTCAAAATCAGTTTTAAAAAAAGTGTCCTCCCCTGTGCAGGAAAACATTCAAGACGATCGCGCGTACGAAGAAGATCCTCCTGACCTTCCGTCGGCCTTATCAGCACTGGAACTAGAGAGGGCAAGGTAGGATGTCTTTTCAGTCGTTTAGTCCCTTCTGTGTTTTATTTTGTTAAAGCTTTGTGTAAGCTGTGATGCCTTGGGCATGACCTTGTACGGTGGTTTCACTACATAGTTGTAGCTTAGATGGTATATTTTTGGGCCGTGTTCCAAAATTTACTGTGTTGTACTCCAGGGTACGGGTTTTGTACCTTGGCGTTCTAAAACCTACTCGCGTCCAGCGTTTTCAATCTGTTGTCACGTGATACAAGGCACCGGTATAACTTAGGTCAGGGTTTGCATAGGTCCTTGAAAGCCTTGAAAACCCTTGAATTTGCAAAAACAGCATTTTCCAGGCCTTGAAAGCCCTGGCGTTTCTAGATGTGCTAAAAAAACCTCTGACACGCCCCCCCAAAAAAAAAAAAATTTTTATGCTAGGTGTTAAATTGGTGTATCAGGACATCACCAAAAAAACTTTTCACTTTAGAGTTGCAAAGTTTTTCTAATAAAAAAATAGAAATACTAAGCCCAATTCAAAGTACCCACAAGTTCCCTGTGGCGTAACAGTGTACCGCAAGGTGTCGGGGCGGTCAGAAGGGAGGCATCGCCGAAAGTCACGTGTGTTATATCACTCCTCGTGCTTACCGCGACCGCGTGTAATATTTTTTTTTTCGATTCTTGTTATTCTCCGCACCTTCACGAGCAATCTAAGCAGACAAGATTCCTTTTATTTGCTTTTCATTGCCTAATGTCGCTGTAAAGGTAGAAGAGGAGTCAGGGAACCTATTTAACGGGTTTTACTCATGTTCTAGACAAAACACTTACCTTATGCTTGACATTACTTGTACTTGGTACACTCACCAGTTTGTATTCTCTAGACGGCAGGCATCTTCAGCCTGGAGAGTATCCGATGATTCGACGACCTCAGTGTCTGAACCTTTAGCAATGTGATCGGGCGTGTCGTATGCTAGCAATCCTAATTTCTGCGAGCGTTCTAAAATTTATTTTTTCAAAACTCAATGGCTTGTTTTGTGCCCAGTATGGCTGTGTACCACCGGACTGATGGCATGCACTCGTACACTGGCTTGTACTTGCAACGCATTCATCATTGACCTCCATCACGTGAATCCACTGACTCTTCGTCCTCAATTTTTGCAGCACGCAAACTAACCAACGGTGCAGCGATAAAAAGCCAGTGGAATTGAAACTTAGTTTTCTACGATCGCTCGTAAAAAAAAGGGAATAAAAAAAAAAATTAAAAAAGAAGATTGTCTTATGCACGACCATAGAGGGCACGAATAGTGAAACTCACTTTTAGTGATGTAAGTCGATGCCTCCCTTCTGACCGCCCCGACACCTTGCGGTTCATTGCTACGTCACAGGGCACTGGCGGGTACTTTGAATTTCTTGGGCGTGTCAGAGGCCCTTTAAAAACCCTTAGATTTCCCAATAATATTTCTTTTGCAATAATTAGATTTTTTTTACAATACTAAAATAAAATATATTTGTTTATGTGTATGTTAACATAAATTTTAAAATATCAATGAAGTTTTTTTTATATGGCACATTTAGGACACATTTAGCTATCGCCTGCTATGCACCTAGCCACATTGGTAGCAGCCGCGGTGATTCCAGATCTGGTCTCGCCCGTCCGCCGTCTTGCGATCTTGCCTCTTGTTCGCCTTGTTTTCTCGCATACTGTTTGCGAGCTACTCGTGGTTTGTTTGTTCCACATCTGTTTTATGCTACACATGGTGAACATTCTGTAAAACCCACTGATCTCAATGACAATTGCTGGATCGCGTTTGCCCGCTCTGCGAATGCGGTCACTGGCGGCCATCTTTAGGTAGAGTTATATTACCTCTAGCCAAGGTAGAGCTCCTGCAGCCACTGTAATCCATCCATGGCAGACAGCGTTTTGGCAGGTATGGTGGCAGGCTGCCGTCAAAATAGGGTGGATGATATTTTGTGCTTGATTGAAATTGTTTGACGAAACATGTTTTTGAAACCCAGCGTGAACGGTAGCGCGATCTTTGAGGACCCGGTGAAAGTTTCACGAAATCGCAGCACCGGGGGAAAAGCAGCGCAGCTCGCATCGAAAGTCGCATCGAAGGAAACATCGAAAGCAGACGCCGTTACGGAGTCTGCTTTCGATGCAAGCTGCGCTGCTTTCCCCCGGTGCTCCGCTTCCGTAGAACTTTCTCCGGGTCCTCAAAGATGAGGCTACCGTTCACGCCGGGTTTCGAGAATCTGTGTCGTCGAACAACTTGAATCAAGCACGAATTATCTCCCACGGTACAGTGTACTAGATCCACGGCTATTTTATGGCACCCGGCCACCATTGCGCTGTCCGCCATAATACTATGATGGCTAGAGATGATATAACTCTACCTAAAGATGGCCGCCAGTGACCGCATTTCGGTCCATAGGCGGAGCTGGTCAAACGCGATCCAGCAAATAGACATAGAGATCAGTGGTCAAACCCTTTATTTTCGCGGCTACACATGGTGAATCATACTGTAAAACCCTTTATTTTTGCGGCCCCTATTTTTCGCGAAGCGGTCACTGAGAACATAATCATGGCCACTTGATTTCACAAATTCCAGACGCCTGCATTGAAACTCTTAAGGATCGAAATTTTTGCCTGCCCTTAAAGTTTGCGAACTTTTTTATTTTGTGAAAATTGCACTAATAGACCCCTTCCGGAATTCAGTGCCATCTGGTGACTCAAATGGCAGTTTACCTTTTACTATACTAATGGCGGCAATGAACCTGAGGTCTGCAGTATTTAAACGGGCACCGTCACTTAAAGGTCAACGGTAAACGAGAATGTGCACTTCACTAAGATTATTTTTCAGTCTCTTATAGTGTCGATGGCGAAACAAATGCAGCCAGTCGAAACGAAGCGCCAACCCACATAGGTGCCTTGATAGAGTCCTATACATCAAGGGGCTTTGAGGCCGAGTGAGTGCTACTAACAAATTGACTGGGACTGAGTTAGAAATGTACGCTTACGCAGCTCTTGCGTCCGATTCCTGCTTCACGTCACGCTAAAATCTAGAATGTATAGGGCCTCGAATCATCTGCTTAGGAGCATCTTCAACTTCTTCCTTCATCAGTAAACAGAAGGCCGCCATTAGTATAGCACATATGGCGTTTTCAGATGATGATGATAGTGATCAAAGTGGTCAGTCTGAATTCCGGAAAGGGTCTATTAGAGGCTCCCTACACATTAAGGGTTTTACAGTATTTTGAATTGTGCGCGATGCCTGAGAAGTGCAACTTTCAGTGGTCGTGGCTGGTCACAACAACTACGGACACCCAGAAAGTGGAGACAGCAGATGACACCACCTACATTTTTGCCGTTTTCCTTTAGGCTGTTCAACTTGACATTGTAAAGTTAAACAGCCTAAGGAAAACGTCAAAAGCAGAGATGCAAGAACTTCTAAGTATCAATTAGGAAATCAAGGAAAAGCTGCAGTAGCTCTACTAAAGCTTTTACTAGCACCTCTTTGGCAAATGCGCCTTTTCCCAGGTATCGTGCATCACAGAATTTTCGCAGTGTATTTCAAAAAGTTGTTATATTATAAATTTTCTAGATGGAGTATTTTAAGGGGTCCTTGAATATATCTTTACAGGCCCTTAAAAGTACTTGAATACCCTCGAATTTGTTTCTTTGAAGCCTGTACAAACCTTGTTAGATCCATTTGGGTAAGATTTGGAACACAGCCTGGGTTTCAGGTTATGATGGATCGCAGCAGACGCTAAAATCATCCCAGCCGTTCCAACGCTATGAACATATCACCCCTTTGAAGGCCACGGGACATTAGCATGGCATTGATGTGGCATCGATGGCTTGTAATGTGTGGTTCATCCGAAGGTAAAACTGAGCATATTAAGTAGTGCTTTTAAGAGCTTACCTCAGTTGTACTTTGTCGAGAAGTGTCGAGGTACGCTTTAAAAGCTGCTGTGGGAGCTTGACGTATACTGCTCAGCACTGTTAGTGCAAACATGACATCGGCGCTTTTTTGCTGTATGCTGAGACGGAGTGTTGGTGGGTACCGAACTTTGGAGCTTGAGTGACTGCCCTAAAGGAGGGCTTTCTACCCCACTAGTTGTTTTTATGGTAATTTTCAATTAAGAAAAAAACAAAAAAAAATTGGTGATTACTTGTTCTTTCGTTTTCTTAACGTTGCGCTCGTCTCGCGGAAACCAGTTCGGGAACCAGCCGTGAGCATTTGGTTCACTGTGTTAGTTTCACACTGCAGAAGTTGTAGTTCGAAGAAACCATTAAGTAGAAATAGCCGTCAGTTCCCAGCAATGGCGATGTTTGCAAGCTATGTAGTACACATTCTGCGTTGAAAATATTGATTTGTCTTGAGCAAACAGCGATGTACCATGCAGGAAATTTTCCCTTTTTCAGAATATTTTCGGTGAAAAGGGAAATGAAAGTTTGAACGCGATTGCAGGGAATTCTAATGATTAAGGAGCGAATTTGGGAAAAACTTTAGATGACACTCTGCTTGGCAACGAAAGTCTGCAGCGGCTCATTTAAAAAATATTAACCCAGCTGGCCCACCCTTACACGCTGCTTCGTGGCGGCCGACCATTCGCTAAAGTGTCCTTCGATGAAAAGTCGAGGGCGGGACTTTGCTCGCTAAAACACCATTTGACCGAGTGCCACCCCCCGGCAAAAGGGGTGTCTGAACGACTCCTAGACGCAGTGAACAGCCGCGTCTAGAGGTTATATCATTTGGTTAATAAAAACATAAACTGACCAGTAACATTTTCTTCTCTTTAATCATGCGATTTCACGTGACTTTTATGGGAAAGGGCGTGCAAAGCGGCCCGCACGAGCAAAGAAGTCGGCCGCAATGTAAAGAAATATGCAAGGACATTTCGAAATTTTGCTTGGTACAAGTACCTCAAATAGAGAATTTTTGTCCCCAGGAAAGGGAGTTCTTAGACATGGTATTGAACAACCCTGGGAAATCCTACAGTCCATAGCGCTGTGGCCCAATCGAGCGACAGTCTGTCGCTTTGTTTCGCGCCGTCGTTACCCACGCGTCTGGTCGGCTCGTGCTCCGCAGATGTGCGGAGCTGAAGCAGCTGAACGTGGTCCTCCGCGAGCACCTGGAGATAACGACGGAGACGAATGCGACCCTCACCATGCACATGGAGAGGATGACGGAGGACTGGCAGAACGCGACCCGGGCTGACGCGGTCAATCGCGGCAGCAGCAGCAGTGCCACCCACGACGAGGTAACAGCGCCTCTTTACAGTGCCTCAAACACACCTACGACTTGTGTGGTGTCGGGATGCGGTCCCTCGATTTCCGCCTGACAAAGTCGAAAAAGTGCTGTGCTGCCATCAGCCGCGATCCCGGTGATGTCACAATAGCGGTGGTGGTGGATGACCGGTAAAAGCGAGCGAGTTGAACATGAATACTTAAAATCGAAAGAATAAAACACGGAAGGCAAGCACAGGACAACCACTTGTGCTGGTCCTCCGTGTTTTATTCTTTCGATTTTAAGTTTTGGTGGATGTGACTCACCTATTCTGCCGCAGGTCGCTTTACTGCTCAACAGTCCGAGAGAGCTTCGACGGCCAGGAGTTGAGACCCCGTGATGACAGCAACACTCATGTTTGCTCTCACTTTGACTGAGACTTCTAACCCCAACCGCCATGATTGCATCATTCGACGGCATGACGCCCCTGTGACATTTTCGGGTGCAAGTCTAGGGACCAGTAATGAGGGCGCGGTAGACAAACCAGTCGGAGACGTGCTCCAAGCACCATACCCTGCAAACTATAAAACGAGCGCACCTTTTTTTCTCCTCAGTTTCGCGCAGACTCCGAGCAGGGCAACGTTCCCAGGCTGCGTCGAGACCTGCAGGAGCTGAAGGGGGACCTGGGAGACATGAGGCAGGCCTTTGCCACCAGCCTGGCCTCCATCCAGACGATGCTGCACGACGCCGGCGAGGCGGCCGGGCGTGTCCAACTCTCGCTTGCGGACGAAGCGGCGGACAGCGACCAGCCAGACCTCGGGCTCACCAGGTGAACTAAAGGCCCTTTGGAATTTTAGTTTATTGGTGTGTAATGCACTCATTGTGGTCTTGCCATGACATGCAGTTATTGAATTCTTTTGATCCTCAGGACAAGGTAGGGAGACAGACTGTGATGGTGTCGCTTGCCTTTTTGGAACATTGTGACACCGCATGATACAATGATGTCATGTGACACTGACGTCCCAGGACACTGACACTGCGTGACATGATGTCAAATGACACTGACATCGCTTGTCACCATGACATCACGCGACAGGCAGAATGTCGCACGACATGACGTTGCCCGGAGTGCGAGGGAAACAGCGGCGCAGCAAAAAAGAGCAACGGGCACAGTGAGGCAGATTGGATCGATAAATGCTGCATTTTGAGCGCTTTTGGGACATGCCAAAGAGACGGACAGTGATTCAGTAGGGTGAAGATTTGGGCGAGTTGGTTTTGCATAGTGACGAATACGAAAAAAGCGCAAACAAGACGAAGGACAAGAGGAGACGTAGACAGACAGAGCGCTCAGAGGGCAGTGTTTCATTCGTGTTTCTCGTGCGTGTACCTCTCTTGCCACAGCCTCAACGAGGCAAGCAGTATTCGTAAGCAAACGGACATTTGGGTTATTCCGTCTGCCATTCGACGTCCAGGTCTCGGGACGAGGGCGTGGCGGGAGTCTCTGCGGCGCCGCTGGACTCTGTCGCCAAAATGGTGACAGACGACCTCAACCACCAGGTGGAGGCATTGCATCGTGAAAACGAGGGCCTGCACACGGTCCTGGCGAGCAGGCTGGAGACCATCGAACAGATGACAAACATAATTGACGCACTCAAGGCCGCACAGTGTAACCTCGGAGCCAGCGCCGAGAAGAGGTGAGACCGAGCGTTTTGTATTTCGTCTCGTCCTACGACAAACTGCAGTCGAGGTTACCGTGGAATACCGTACGAACACCGTTTCTCGAGAGATTGGCCGACCTGTTGTTCTGGCTAATAGACCCCTTTTCAAAAGTGTGCGCAATCCAAAGGCTGCTACGCTAATTACCCGAGTCCGCCGTTGCTCGGACACATGCTCTAGCGTGTATTGGACGCGAGTTGCATCGGCGTTCAATCTGAACTCTGCTCGGCTCGTATAGAAAACGAGTGCCGCGTCGGCATTCGGCGACGACTTTGATCCAATCGCGTGCTTTTTGCCCGAGAAATGGCGACTGCCATCGTTGCTCGATGAACTTTCAGAAAGGGTCTATTGTTTGTAAACTACGATGTCCGAAACATTGCCCACTACCGATTCCCGGCCAACGAACCAGATGCTTTGCGGCATCGGTAGGTGCCGAGTGAGCTCGTAGCAGGTTTTCACATCTTCGTCGCGCCCCAGAACTCGAGTTGGCCTCGTCCGCGAGCTGCGGTCGCAATGTCGGTTGACGTGGCGGGCAAGTTTGTAGCGCGTTACCGCGTGTTTATCGCAACGTAGAACGCGAATCTGTTGCGTCCACAATCTGCGATGTCGGTACGGTACCCGTGCCATGTGGTTGATAGCGTGTGCAGTGGTGTTTATTGGCTGGTTTTAAAAGACTTTCTGCCGTATCATTCCCAAAGATCTCTCAGTCGATTTTTTTTACCAATCATCTCTTCAGAATGGATGGGCATTCCTACGAGATTTTACAATACATCCTGCAATGTCCAGTTGCGGGCCAGATTAGAGACTTCGCGGTTTACTGCTCCGACAAGAAATATGCACATCCCCGAGCACCAAGATTCGCACGTCGAAGCAATATGTTATGCACTTTTTATATGGCACGTGGTTCCTAAAGAAGTAGAAAAATCTTTATTTTTTCTTGCTATTCAAAAGTTTTGAAATGAGGTACAGAGGTCATTAAACTTATCCAGAACGTGCAAACGGCATCATTTTGTCATGGGAGCGCTATTCCAGTGGCAAACGAAGAACTGCTTTACGATGTAGCACTCAATAGAACCGTCCAGGCATGGGAGGCCGCTTGCTGAACGCTGCTGGGTCGGGGACGAGGCAATCTGCACTTTTCGCCTTATTCAGTAGAAAAATAAAATGCTTACTTATTGAGTAATCTGATCGCTGACTGTTTTGTTGGTCTCCAATGCATCTTCGCGCAAAAAGGTGGCTATAGGTATACTAGATTAGCCAATTGGCGAAATTGCTGCGGCATCCACAGTGTGCTGCGATTGGCCTCCTCTGCTCTAGCAGTTCCGTTAAGCACTGCGTCGTAGAGCATTTCCTTGCTGCTCCCATTATAGCGCTCCCACGAGACAAGATGCCAACCACGTGTTTCGAGAAAGTTTGGCTTGCGCTGTTCTAAGGATGCAGGCAAGTGGGTTCGGGACTAAATTGGGAAAACAGCGCCCGTCCCGTCCACCACTTCTACGCGTCTTTGTGTTTGTTGCACTGTTTTCTCGGTTTAGAGCACTGTACATTTAGGCAGTGGTGGTGACGTAGACAAACTTGAAACAACTCCCAGATTGGCATTGGGACGGACGCCGAGGTTTCTTTTCCGAGGTTTCTTTGTGAAATGGTCAGTGTTGGCACTCTCCGAATTCAACACGCTGGCGCCATCTATGAGGCGACCCTGGTACCCCATCTCACGAGACTGAAGATTTTGTGGTATTTGTGAGATCGAATGCACATACTACCATGAGAAATGGTTGTTTATAACATGGTCAAAAGTTTTTTGAGCCAGTAGAGAAAGAATGATCTGTAAAGATGTATGGAAATGGCAAGCGTTCCACGGTTACTTGATGGATATTGTGGTCGTGCATTCTCTCGTCATAAGAAGTCGCAAGGGGTTGGAAGGCACTAAGTTTTAAGCTGTCGCAAGTCTGTGAACCAACCTTAAAAAGTTCTGAAAAGAAAAATAAAGTTTTTTTAACAGTCTGGAGTGGGACACGCATGTCAAGAAAAAAATGTTATGCAAAAAAAAAAAAAAAAGTTATTTAGAGCGATATTGACGGCGAGAGATTTATTTGCAATTGTGTGTGCCAAGTTCACGAAGTCATACGGAGCGGTCATTCGCTCTTTCGACCTCAATGTGAAGGCGAAGCCAATCCATTTCTCCTCCACACGCCCAAAATGCCGAGGGAGAAATCAAGTGGAAAGGAGGTGACGACCAACTGAATTGCGTCTTGCACCATCAATATTGCCCTAAAAAAATTTTTTCTTTCGCTTAAAATTAATTTTAACGTGCATGTCCCAGCCAGACTGTTTAAAAAAACATTATTTTTTCTTTTCGGGGGCCCTTTAAGGAAGGACACCGCCTGGGAATGTCAACTTTTGAAACGCTCGCTCATTCGGCGTGATACTTGCAGGTGGTGCTTGTAGCCATATAGGAGGAGGGCATGCGGAGTTCTGCGCCAGTGGTTAAGGAGTCATAAGTGTGTGAACCTTCCTTTACGACCTCTTGTGATATATTATGAGGAGGGATCACGCTGGCATCAACTATAAAGTGACCTTGGAACTGCAGTTCAGCCTTGTGAACCAATTTTATGAGGTATTACACCCCCAGAAGGTAAAGCATAGCTTTGCATGGAATCTGCTCAATGAATCTATCCTTGAGAAATGGTGTTGATGAGCACATATTGTTCTGGTGGAATGCATACTAAAACGCCTTTTGCCAATTATTATAAAAAAAAGTTTTTTTTTTTTCATAAAATATGCATTTTTAGATAAAAAAATAGTGAAAAGTTTTTTTTGTTTTTTTTTTACATTTATTAAGTTTTGCAAATTACCAGTTTTTCATAATAAAGGAACTTGAAAACGCAAAATCTAAGTTCGTAGGAACCAGCTCCATTAAATTGCGGCATATAAGCTGCAAATATTAAGTCTATCGATAGTTTCATTCTAAAACAATAGTTTTATTAAAATAAAATAGATACCAAAAAGTGGAACAGAGAAAAATGCATTCAAGGTGCTAGAACTTCTACCTTTTCTTTAACATCGGTGGAGTGAAAATAATAATAATAAAAAAATAACTATGCAGTGTAAACCCATAAAGGCCCTTTCACACTCTTGCGACTGCTTGCGACCTCTTAAACCTGGGTTCCTTATAACTTCTTAAACCAGAGAACACACTGGCGCCATCTATTGGGAAGCAGTGTAAACTCGGCGGTCCGGCATATTTTTTTTTATTTCTCGCGCAATATCCTTTCTTTTTTGGCTCGAAAAACTTTTGTCAATGTTATAAACGAGCCTTTCTGTGGGTATTATGCACATTTGACCTCGGAAATCCCGCAAAACCTTCGCTTTTGTGAAATGCAGTTCTAGGGTCACCGCATAGATGGCGCCACAATGTCAGTGTGTCCCCTCATTCTAGAAACATTTAAGAAGTTGTAAGAGATCTCGTCTCTCTCAGTCGTACTCGGTCGCAAGAGTGTGAACGGTCCTTCAATCTTTCTGGGAATACTCTCTAGGTGTTGGTGGATGTAAATATGGCATTTTTTAAAAATCAACATTTTTTTTGGGTAGTGTCTCCCCTTAATTAAGTGGACCTGGAATACTGCTTCGGTGCTTGCTGAAACGTTTCTTGGGTTGGATGCCTCGTTTCTCACAAGGTTGCCTTTGCATTCGTGCAAGTGTCTCTGCATGTACGTGTCAAGCCATTTTCTGCTTGCAGCAGCCAGGAAAACGTGGACCTGCGCGTGCGGGAAGCCATGCTACAGTTGGAGGTGCGCAGCCACGAGGCCACGTCGAAGAACCTCGCCTCGGAGCTGGAGTCCGTCCAAAAGGAAAAGAAAGAGTGCAGTGAGTTGTCGGCCACCGACCGCCGTGTTGACTGCGCTACGCTAGAACCAACGAATGGGCTGCGCTCGAGGCTGGTTCACGCACTTGCGTTCGCTTACGACCGTGAGCCTCAAAACCTCTTCAAATCTTTTACGACGAGCGAACACAGTGGCACCACCTATCGGGTAGCTGGGGAACACTTTTCACTTTCATATATTCGCAATATTTTTTCGTTCGTCTTTTTTTTCGGAATTGAGAAACTTTTGAGAACGTTATAAACAACCAGTTTTCATAGATAGTATGTATACGTTGGATGTTGCAAATACAGTAAAACCTCGTTAATTCGGATTTTATCAGACCGGCAAGAATGTCAGAATTATTCGAAGGTCGAAATATCGAATGGAAGAAAACTGCGCAGAGAGGTTTCCCTTTGAAGTATCGTTATTTTGAGAAGAAATCTTTTATTGCCGCCTGCTTTCTGGAGGACATTTTGGCGGAGATTACGACTTTTAGCGCAGTCAGGTGCTCCACCACACTCGCGCTGTCGGAGGCGTCGTAGCGAAATTCCTCGAGCACAACGAGTGCCTTCGCGGCCTCTCGTGAAGTGCAACGGGATGGGGTGGCAGCTCCTCACACGGACAGTCCTCATCTTCGTCCGAAGCACGTCCGTTGTCACATAGGGCATCACTGATGATCTGATCGTCCTTCGACTGATCAGCCACAACAACATTGTCATCAATTGCGAAGCAGTCGGCAAGTTGCGCTTGGACAGGAAGGAGACCGTCTAAATCGCCATCGTCGTTTTCTGCGATGTCTGGGTCTCTACCGCCTAGCAAGCTTCGAACCGAAAAAGGCCGCCGTGCTTAAAACAATTTGCGATCATCTCAGCGGGCATGTTGTTCCGCACGTACGGCCAAATGTGGATCGCGCTAAGGGGCAAATGTCTGCCCTGACAACTCACCGCTGCGAGGCCTCTTCTTGTTTCGGATGCGCCCCCTTCAGCAGCCGCTTTCTTTTCACGTTGAACTTCTCGCCCTCGAAGGCCCGTAAGATCTCGGCCTCATTTTTTACGTACGTGGTCGGAGTGCTTTCCTTGACGTCGTACCTTTCCATCATTTGTTGTCGAGAGACGCCGTGTTTCAAGGCCCTGGGTATTTCCAGTTTCTTCTCAAAATCCTTGGCCTTTTACTACCGCTGCTTCATTGGTAGCGCCACCATGGAAGTTGCTGCAGTTAGTTGTTGCACATGATGATGACATCGACGACATGCCAGGAGCATGCGAAGCAATGCGCCGAATGCGTGGCGTTCTAGAGCAAAACTGGCACGAACCCAACACAAACTGAAAGAACCATGTGTGCACCTCGGATGGATAGCAGTCATACCCTTTGGAACGGGCGGTAGCTTGCGCCATCTGCCGAATTCATCCGAATTAACCATAGCGCACCCTACTTCTTCCAAATTAATGAGCGTTGGGGCCTTTGACTAATACACATGTTTGACTGGGTCGGATCAGCAGTTAAAATTATATGAATTTGCGAATTAGTGGACTTTAAATTAACAAGGTTTTACTGTCCTGCAAAACCTTTGTTCTAGTGAAATGCAATTCTAAGGTCGGCTCATACTGGGGCGCCAGCATGTCATTGTCTTCTCTCGGTGTAAGGGATTACAAGAACTTGATCATAAGCAATTGCAAGTGTGTGAATGAGCCCTAAAAAAGCTGCAATGAAAAACTTTTTTTTTTCTAAAAGGCTTCTTTAAAAGGTCACATATATACAGTGCTAGATGTAATTTATTTGCATAATGTAGAGGTCGCACCCCGCTAAGCCTCGCCCCGTGTTTACATTGGCTTACATCTCTCATTGACTGGAGAGATGATTGGCATGGGAAAGGTTGGTTGTAAATTGGTGTCTCCGTGCCGTAATGGTATTTTAATCGACTATTCTTTTATGTTTTGAGAAGCAACTAATCAAGGTGGAGGCATTATTGTTTTCAAATGTATTCTAAGATTGCTTCTCCAGCTTTAGCTTTAGCTTCTCCGGCGTCTGCGGAGTGCTGAACAAGCGTAGCTCATAGAGCTCGTCAATTTGTATGAGTGCGAGTCGTTTCGAGTTTACAGAGGTGTTTAGAGGAAGGCCTCATCAACCGACGTAGTTTGCAGCAAAAATCTAGCTGTCGCATGTATGCGCCTTCGGAAGCGCTGTGTGGATGCTTGTTTTCGTAGCGGGACTGACCTAAGCCTAGCATCCCACATTCACTACTTTGATTGATCTGGCTTGATTTCTTTCTTTGCACGTGTTGATGCTGAATAAAGATGTTGATTTCCGTAAGAGCGGCCCCGCTGCTCTGTGAATTGTGCAACCGTCTTGATTGCGACCATGGTTTCAATACTAAGAGGATACCTACACAGGTAAGGAATCAACCAGGGCGTTTGGCTCGCTTTAAAGACCGACCAACGAAACCATTTTCCGCAAGGTAGGAAAATGCCCCCCGCACGCTCCTCTTTTCACCCTCTCCCAAAAATCACGTGACGGCAGGGGCTTCTTTTGTGTCGGCTTTTTCTGTAGGGATAATCCTCAAAAACCGCGAAATGAGCGGCTAGCTGCGAGCGCCACAACGACCTTGAGACGTCCAGGTGTCTTCCCTCGTTGACGCGGGTACGCTCAATCTGCGAGATTGAGGAAGCCAGCGCGACTGTACGCTTTTTCCCATGAGCTGCAGGTCCGAGGCCGCTCGGTCGGTGGAGATCGAGGGGTCGTGGTATGCGGGGTTCGCTCCAGTAGCCGCTTTCTGGCATCGCGCGGCTGCTGGAACCATTCCCGTGTCTGCGCAAGGATTGGCTTGCGCAATAAAGGGTTCAGGTCGTCGATAATACATATATTTTCGAAACTTATAGATCAAGCGGCTTTCCCTAATCTCTTCTTTACTGTTTGAAACACATCTCCTCTCATAGGTTGTTTATCTCATTTTGGACTCTTTTGCGTATTTATTCGTCCTTACCTCTCCTGGATGTTTGTTTTATTACTTGATAAAGACCTTTAAATATTGGCGCGAGCTTGCGCGATCAACGCTTTACCGGATTTATCCAAAATTGGAAAGATTGGCGTCAAGAGCGGTTGAAGAAGCAAACCGAAATCCTTGCTTCTAATGAAGACGGCACAATCGCAAGATAGGTCTTTGCTTCACTTGCCTCCACAACGCCCCATCGTTTGCACTATCGCAACTTCTCAATAAAATAGCGGTATACCACATTTTACTCATGGTTACTATAGATGTGGCCCCACAGGCTTTCCCGTTATCAGCGAGTCGACGTGTTAACGACCGGCGACTCTCCTGAGTGAGAATAAATATTATCACCTTCCATCAACATCCACCCCTTTCTCTCCCTCCACCCCCCCCTCCCCTCTTTCCCGAGTCGGGGAAGTATCAGGCCACTCCAGGAAGCAGCCTGCAGACTGCGCTTTTCAGCTACTCATCCTCAACACATTCGAAAGTGGAAATAAACATATCGCATGAGCGACGCCCAAATTATTTGCAACCTAAATAATGTGGCTCTACTGTTGGGACCCAATCAATTTCATCATCAATCATTATTTTTTACGATTTCATGGTAAAAGTGTGTTTGTCGTGATGCCACAAAAGTGGTTGATTCAAATTTTGCTGAAATACTCGCTCCTGTGACGCTCTAGTGCGTAAGGTCAAAGCACCCGAGGCAGTGCGTAATACTTTACAACTGTCGTTGACAATAAAATATTCGTGGGAAGTGCGTAAGATTGTTTACACCACAAAAGCGTACCTAAACACAACAAAATATCGCAATGGCAAAAAAAAAAAAAAAAAAAAAAGTCAGCTTGCGAAGTTTGTTGCTTTTATCTCTCTCTCTCTCTCTCTCTCTCTCTTCGCGCCACTACAAAAAATAGCGGCCGAGCAACGAAATTCTATCAAAACCTCGCTTCTTGGAGAAAGGACAGCAGGCTATATGGTAGTGAATTTGCCAGGGAGCTTGTAGAAATTATAGGCGACCATTGAACATAGCCTTTTACACAAATCATGCCCGGGATATTTCCATTTTCCTTCCACGGGATTAGAAGGAAAGACGCTGGGAGAATTCATGTGCATTAACATGCTGCTTCTAAAAGAAAGTACCAGATTTATAGTGCATGTCAATTTAGATGTAAATAGTTTAATCACTGTGCACAAACATTCGCGGCCTGGAGGATGACATGGAAGCATGACGAAAAGCAGCTTGCTGAAAATAGAAGTCTCTATTGCATTGCACTGGTGTGAAGAATTATTACGTATTTTGTCTTATTTCCGTGCCAAAATAAAAACAGCGTTTAGAAACCGAACCCTGTGCGTTTTGAGGAGCGCCGAAAGGACATAAACAAATCGGGACAACCTGAACAATACGAGGCGCCTTGCGTCACTCAGCTTTTCCTGGTTGCTTGTTTTTCCGGAGCCTTTCAAAAGGGGATGAAAAATTATGAACCAATTGACCCGACTTGCCACATTAGAGCAGTTCATTTTCATTACGACAGGCTCTCTTAGAGCGTCTTGCATAGTTCAGCTTGTACTGGTCCGTTTTTATTTGTGTGGCTTTTGTGGTGTAAACAATTTTACGCACTTTACACAAATATTTCATCCTCAACGACAGTTGTAAAGTATTACGCACTGCCTCGGGTGCTTTGACCTTACGCGCTAGAGCGTCACAGAAGCGAGTATTTCCGCAAAATAAATACGAGGACCTATTTCTCCCTTTGAATTGACCACTTTTGTGGCATCACGACGAACACACTTTCACCATGAAATCGTAACAAATAATGATTGATGATGAAATTGATTGGGCCCAACAGTAGAGCGACGTTATTTAGGTTGCAAATAAACAGGGCGTCGTTCATGCGATGTGTTTACTTCCACGTTCGAATGTGTTGCGGATGAGTAGCCGAAAAGCGCAGTCTGAAGGCTGCTTCCTGGAGTGGCCTGATATTTTTCCGACTCGGGAAAGGGGGCGGGGGGGGGGGGGGGAGAGAGAGAGAAAGGGGGGGATGTTGTGGGAAGGTGATAATGTTTATTCTCATCCAGGAGCGTCGCCGGTCGTTAGAAAGTCGACTCGCTGATAACGGGAAAGCCTGTGGGGCCACATCTATAGTAACCATGAGTAAAATGTGGTATACAGCTATGTTACTGAGCAGTTGCGATAGTGCAAACGATGGGGCGTTGTGGAGGCAAGTGAAGCAAAGACCTATCTTACAATTGTGCCGTCTTCATTAGGAGCAATAATTTCGGTTTGCTTCTTCAACCTCTCCTGACGCCAATCTTTCCAATTTTGGATAAATCCGGGACAGCGTTGATTGCGCAAGCCCGCGCCAATATTTAAAGGTCTTTATCAAGTAAGAAAACAGACATCAAGCAGAGGTAAGGACGAATAAATACGCCAGAGTTCAAAATGGGATAAACAACCTATAAGAGGAGATGTGTTTCAAACAGTAAAGAAGAGATTAGGGAAAGCCACTTGATCTATAAGTTTCGAAAATATATGTATTATCGACGACCTGAACCCATTATTGCGCAAGCCAATCCTTGCGCAGACACGGGAATGGTTCCAGCAGCCGCGCGATGCCAGAAAGCGGCTACTGGAGCGAACCCCGCATACCACGACCCCTCGATCTCCACCGACCGAGCGGCCTCGGACCTGCAGCTCATGGGAAAAAGCGTTCGGTCGCGCTGGCTTCCTCAATCTCGCGGATTGAGCTTACCCGCGTCAACGAGGGAAGACACCTGGACGTCTCAAGGTCGTTGTGGCGCTCGCAGCTAGCCGCTCATTTCGCGGTTTTTGAGGATTATCCCTACAGAAAAAGCCAACACAAAAGAAGCCCCTGCCGTCACGTGATTTTTGGGAGAGGGTGAAAAGAGGAGCGTGCGGGGGGCATTTTCCTACCTTGCGGAAAATGGTTTCGTTGGTCGGTCTTTAAGTTAGTCCAGGTATGTTCCCATCATTTCGCTTCGAAAGGCAAGTAGCTCTCAAGTTTTGCAGTGCACCTGGCCTGCTAGAGCGAAAAATTTGAGCTCACGTTTTAATTGTGCATCTTGACGCCTCGCGGATGTTATGCGAAAAAAAAAATAAGAACATAAATGCTGAAATGACTGCATATTTATTGTGTTGCTTTTTTTAGTCCTCTCGGTCGCTTTTTACCGCACATCGACAGACGTTGACAGCAGCTTGTATTGGACTGTTGCTCGCGCATGATGGAACGCTAGAACGTCGCTTTCATGCTAGAGTCTTGAGAGTTTTGTAAGCTTTTAGACGGGGGGGGGGGGGGGGGGGGGGGGGGGGGTCGGGGGGTCGGGGGTCGGGGGTCGGGGGTCGGGCAGGGCAGGGGCGAATTGCACATGAACGAAGGCGAAAGCAGACGCCGACAGGCAGCGTTCATGTCAGCATTTTTCGGGCATGGCAGACGACGATTGACGGGTGGTGAAATAGCAGAGAATGCTGAAGACTGCCGCGCGTCTGCTCGCACAACTATCAGGCGTTGCCAGATGCCAGATTAGACGCGCCGGATGTCGTAAAAAGGAGACACCAGGCTTGTTTGCGTGTTGGGCCGAGTAGCCAAGCCAATCCAGTAGTAATGGGCGGGGCAATTGATTTGTGGGCGGGGCTTAGAGCGGGTTGTGACCTCCACCTAAGTTGAGTAAAAACGTAAATATTTTGCGATTTTTTTTTTTGTGGTAAAATTATGAAATGAATATAATAAGTGTTTTAAATAAGCTTTAAAAAAATGTTTTTTTTTTTCTCTTGTAGTGTTCCTTTAAGTCATCTCAGAGTTTTTCTTTCGTGACGGCAGACTGGCGACTCTGGGCCTTTGTAATGTTGCCGGCTGTTGGTGTCGATGCAGTGGGAGGACAAACATCTCCCTTGCAGTGGGTGTAATTGCGTCGCTGCGCAAGCATGTCGCCAACCTCGAGGACCAGCAACAGGTGTCCGAACGCGAGCTCAGCGTTCTGAGGAAAGCGGTGCGTGACATCGAAGAACTCAACGACTCCCTGGAACGGGAGATGCAAGAGATGTGCAACGCCAGCATGCAGGTGAGTCCGCCAGAGTGACGCACAAGCTGACAAACCGGCGCTCGGCGCCGTCAGCGCGGAGCACCGGTTTGTCGGCTTGCGCGTTTTAAGCGCCGTCAGTGCTTAAAACGCGTATCCAAACTTGTGCTTCGGAGAGCAGCATAACTAAACGTCACGTCCCCAACAAATCGCATATACACAAAAAAACAACGAAAGAAGTAAGTTTTACGAGCCAACTTTGACGCTAAGCAGCCAGACCGTCGGCGACAAAAAAAAAAAGAACAAAAAGAGCCCGCGCTTTTTGATGTGCAAGGTGGACCACACACGATGCTACAGAGAAGCGCTTTGAGAGGCGCGCTGAGAAAGTTTTACGAGCCGCCTTTGGCGCCGGGTGGCCAGATTGTCAACAAAAAAGAAAAATAACAAAAAAAAAAAAAGGAAGGAAAAGAGAACTTACGTTTTCCGGCGTGCAAGATGGAGCGCACGCAATGCTACAGAAAAGTGCTTTGAGAGCATGCGCTGGCCGTGTGCGCCCGACCACGTGCTATGTTCTCCGCGCTACTCCACACCAGATTGGTTGTGCTGGCTCGTGCCATTCGCTACGGTCCATCTCAACGGCGTAGAGGAGCAGGCGCATATTGGCACACATTCGGCTTTGCAGCAAAGGGCCCGTGTTTCGCCGTACATTGGTGGTTTTTCTGCCGTGGTGCCTTGCGATGTGACCCCGCGCACATTCGCTCGGGACGAATTATCCGATGCAGAGTCTTCCCGAGTTGGAACTATCAAACTTTTCTTCCCATAGAAATGTATGGGCGCTCGCCGGGACTTTTGAAGACGATCGAATTAAACGAAAAGTCGAATTAACCGAGGTCGAACTAACGAAAGTTGACTGTATATGCCCATTATCGGATACCTTCTACATGCAGCTACCGGAGAAAGTAAGAATTATGAAAATTGAATGTGTGCAAGTGGAGATAAGGCTCCCATAAAATAGCAAAGTGTGTTAGTGATCAATTCTAAAATAATTGCAAAAAACATGCACCAACCCATTTTAGTATGTTTTCAAGTCAGTTTCACGAGGATACTTCAGGATAAGATGACAAGTGCCTGTCAGTCTTCAAGAACAGTGTCTGCCCTTAACTCTGACTTTGAGGATGCCTGCGTTTTGAGGCTGTCGGCACATTTTCGGTAATAAAGGTAGCGGGAGCTTTCGGTGTCCGATATTGGTTGCCCGGTGAGAGAGAGCTTTCTCGGCTGCCGATTGGGTGTGCCGTAGCAGCTTTCTGCCGGGCGAGCGCTGTTGGCCAAAGAGAGATTTTTTATCTGTTCACGAATCCACAATCGCACGGTATTTTTTTTTAGAACTTCTCTGCGATGCACAGATGGCGAAAGATGTCCCGCGGCTTCTAGTGTGTTCATCTCGAGTTCTTTGTGAACCACCAGTAAATTTTAGCTTGTGTAAGGCAGAAAGACAAATTGAGATTTCTGAAGAAAGTATGGGTCGTGGATCGACTCTTGAATGTGAAACAGCAGACGATTGCAGTTTCAGCTTGCTTCTGATATCGCTTTGTCTCAGCACTTTGTTTCTAGCAGACGCCACCTTTATTTGGTTCCATTTGCAGGTGATGTACAGTGTTTTCAGTTTCATTTCTGTCTGCGAGGGGTGCTTAGTAGCAGGCAAGCCCCATTCTTTTTATGTTAACAGATGAACATCTACTTACGACATCTTAATTTGCTTAACGAGGGCCAAGCTATACTCCGGGACAACTTTTTCTGGCATTTCAGACAAAGCATCAATTGCACATGCACAGGTTTGAGTGGTGCTCGAGATGCTTAAGTGCCCGGGTACCCATAGCTTTGGCTTCCTTGCCAGAAAACGTCACTCTTGTGACAATCAGACATGTCACCAGCATAGCAGACGGTTGCAATTTCAGCTTGAGTTTGGTATCGCCTCCCTATGGCACTTGGGTTTGTTCATAGCATAGCAAACAAGCACCTTTTAGAGCGCAGCTCTTAGGCGCCCGTTTCCAGCTTGAGCGTCGTCGCCGTCAGCGTAATTGCGCAGTGCATTATAGGTAAAGTTTCCTACTAAATTTAGCGAAAAAATTTCCCCGCTAGATTTAGCAGAAAGAATTCCCCACTAAATTTAACAAAACAATTTCTCCGCTAGATTTAGCAGAAAAATTCCCTGCTAAATTTAGCAAAAAAAATTTCCTGCTTATTTTAACCGAAAAAATTCCCCGCTAAATTAAGCGGGAAAATTTTCCCGCCAAATTCATTGCAAAATTTTCCTTGCCAAATTTAGCAGAAAAATTTCCCCGCCATATTTAGCGGAAAAAATTTCCTGCTAAATTTAGCAGAAAAGTTTCCCCGCTAATGTTAGTGGAAAAAATTCCACACTAAATTTAGCGGGAAAATTTCTTTGCTAAGCTTAGTGGAGAAATTCCCCCACTAAATTCAGCGACAAAATTTTTCACGCCAAATTTAGCGAAAAAATTTCCTAGCCATATTTAGCGGAAAAATTCCCCCGCTAAATTTAGTGGTAAAAATTCCCCACTAAATTTAGCGGAAAAATTCCCCCGCTAATTTTAGCGGTAAAAGTTCCCCATTAAATCTAGCGAAAAATTTTCCCCTAAATGGGAGGCGAGCAGGAGAAGAGGAGGGGCATAGCCTCCTCTCCGTACCTTCCCCTCCTCTTCCTCAAGAGCTGCGCTCTAATTTGGCGTTACAGGGAGTTGTACACATCTTTCGGTTTTTTCTTCTTTTTTGTTCACTTAGCAGGTGATTTGAAGGTGTTTTCTTTTCATCAGTGAACAATGCTTTGCAGCAAAGAAATGTTTGACAAACCGCCTGCTGAAGATATCTTGGCTTGTTTTGTGAAGGCCAGAGTGTACCGTAGATCTCACCCTCGCAGTGACCGAAATCGGACTCCTGAGTTACTATATTTTGTTTCGTTTACTGTGGACACAAGCAGCTCTTACTTTTAGAAGTGTGCACATTTTGCAGAAAATTTAAAATCAACTGAAGACATGTCATTAACTTGCCAACAGGCATCTTTTAGTGTTATGAGGGGACAAAATAGATGCAAGTCACTTTTCGTAATTTTTAAAGAAACTAAAGGTGTTGTCGGGGATGAGACAGGAACGTTAGGGGGTAAAAAAGAAAGAAAGTCTGGTACGCTTTTGTGGAGCACAAAATGAAACGTCATTAACCTATTTACGGTCGTCGGCGTACATGCACGGCGGCGATTATACATTTTAAAATGCCCACCTAAATGCGAAACCGCATATCCCGTGATATATGTTGCTCTTTTTATTATGTCTGGCAAACCATGAACATTATGTTTGTACGGCGTTTTGCTTTGCTCGGGCTATTTATACTTCTGAAATTAGATGCTCTGTGCATGTGATGGTTGCTTCGCATCTGGGCTGTTCTGGCAGTAGTGGCAGGTGGAGCATCTGCTATTCCGACTCAGACCCTAACGCTTCTGAAAATTGAATTCAGAGGATGAGAGTTTATCATCCAAGGGAGGAGCTCTGTAAAGTGCCGAAGGTTCTGAATCTTAGCCCGCCAAAATGGCAGGAGTGGATGCACCAAAATGAAACCGAAAAAAAGAAAGGCGACAACTTTTTGCCTTCAATATTTCCATTTGGTTGCTCTAAACCTGAACAGCTTGCAAGTACTGTGCATGTTCCTGCTAGGTAATAATAATAATAAAAAAAAGACCTGTGCATTCACTTTTTATTTATACTACTGTAAAATATATAATTTTCGCAAGGACTTGACCTAGAATATAAATTGAAAAATCGGTCTTGCGAATATATCACCATATGATAAAATGACTAATTGCCAAAATATTTCCATAACTCGTATATCCAAAATTTACGAAATACAGTAAAAACCGTCTAGAACGAACCCACGTGCAGTGAATTATTGTCGATATCGAACTCGCGGGAAAATTTAAATAAAAATGCATGTAAAAAGTACATTTTATAACTAACAACATATTAGCTATATCGAACTGGAAGCCTTCCCGGGGGGGGGGGGGCCGGGGGCCCCTGGGAAGGCTTCCAAAAACGTGTAAATAATCATCTTCTAGCCTGTCCCTTCCCCCCAAAAAGGAGTAGGAAAGAAGTAAAATTCCTTATGCTCAAGTTGCAAACAAAATTGAGCGAAGACAGGCGATTCAGGAGGGGAGAAAGCTAAAAAATACACCTTGCATGCATGCAAAAAAAACAAAAAAATCTTTTCAGCACGTTGTTACAAGGCGGAAGTGAAGAGAGGAGAAAGAAAGAGAAGCTCTCGCCTTACAACGAACACATCGTGGAAGTTTGTTGTAAATGGTTTTTGCTATATCGAACTGATGGTAGCGTTTCCTGCTTTTCGTTATGAACGGGTTCGACTGTATTGAGCCTGCAAATAAAAGTATACTAGGTAACGGATAGAATAAATCATAGAGAGAACAAAACACAGATGAGTACCTATCTGTGTTTTTTTACTCTCTCTGTTTTATTCTTTCGGTTATCTAGTATACTTTACCAACATGCTCATTACGAATACAAGTAGTTTACAGTATTTACTTGGAAACGAAACCTGACCACTGAGAAACATCTTCTGGGAAAAAAAAAACTCTATTGTCAAACGTTTAAGGAGCAGAGGTGCACCAAACGTGCCATTATCTACTTTTAAAAAAACAAATCCTGGTGTCTCTTGTCTGTGCAGCTTAAACAGTCCAACTCGGAGCTGGCAAAGGCAAAGAGTGACATGGAAGTTGCGCACGAAGAGTTGGCCGCGGAACGGGACTCCCTGGCACGACGGGAAGCGGATGTAACGCGAGCGATGGCCCGTCTGGAGTCGCTCTTGGAAGAGAGCGCGTCTCGGCAGACGGATCTGGAGGCCACGCTCTCTGCCAGGGACAAGGAGATCGCCTACAGGAAGGCGGCGTTTCTTCAGGTGACCGCAGTCTCGCTTCCCATTTTGGAGTCAGCACTGGTATCTTGACTTGGAAGTCTTCATTCTTGCCGGTGTATTTATTTTTTCATGAACACCTCGAAAGCCCTGCCATAGGACACCACAGAAGAGATGAGCTCCCAAAACTGCGATAGCGACAAAAAGTAACAAATACACCGAAGAATGAGAGTTATACACCCAAAGAACGATATACATAGACATGGAAACAAACAGAGGTTATACGTGCAAAAAATAAACTAGGAACACATTATTACGTAATAGTATTCAAACAGTACAGATTCCAGATATTTGTTGAGAAGCTCTCGAAAAGTATCAATATTGTTAGCAGTGACTGTGTGGTTAAAGGGTTTCATTCTGTTATCGATAAGAGATAGGAGTGTTTGCATAGGAGGTGATGGACCTGAAGATGGGTTGTGTATGATAGGTGTTGTCTAATCTTGGAAAAAATGCAAATCGAGGTAGTAACAGTGTGTTTCTTACTGTTTGACTATGGTAGTAAATTTTGTATCATGGGCAGCCTTGAAGCCTATGCATAATCAGAAACAGTCTTCCCGGTTATTTATTTATTTATTTGCGCAGTACCTAAATATTCCAAGGGCATTAATGAGGGGATACGTAGTATGCAAGAATTGATTATTTTGTTGCACCGTGCATAATAATACGCACATTGCATAAAATATTTTTTAAAGTTGTACCAAAGTCACTTGAAGAGAACGTAACTAAGCAGGCGAGCTGGTTATTATAAGACATTCTACAACCCAAGACAGAGGTTTTCAAGGACTGACAAACGTTTGCGTTTGTCCATTCTTGTAAACCTCTGTCTCAGGTTGTAGAACGTCTTATAACCAAAGTCACACGCAGAATATGCATAACTTTAAACAGCAAAAAAGTGGGGAGAGAACTGTTAAGGATTGTCTAACAACAAGGCGGAAAACGTGGCTTTGCAAATCTGTGAAGATGAATAGTGTTAGACCATTCCAGTCGCTACTCGATTTGGGAAAGGAGTTTTTAAACATTTCTGTTCTGCACCTCATATATTTGTTTTAATTTTTAGCAGATGATTATTTTTTTGAAGGAATGCAATTCAGATTATGTAGATAGTTAACGTATTTACTCGAGTAATAGCCACACTATTTATGAACAAGGCCCTTGCATCTACTTTCTCACAGAACACATATACAGCCAATCATTGTGTTGCACATAAATAACATAGCGAATAACTAGATAGAGAACATAATTCTCTATACAAATGCAATCTTCACGGATTGTATCTTCACACGAAGACGTTATCTCTGTCCTGTAAACAGCACAAGTCATGCTGTCGATCGTGGTGATTGGCAATCTGCGTGCTCCGCGGAAAAAACTAACCCTCAGGTTTTTTAATAAACAGTGCGGCTATTACTCGAGTAAATACGGTAACTTTTGTGATAACTGCATTTCCTAAAACAAATATTTTTATGGCGTTTTATTTTAAGGCCTTTTATCAGATAGTCTAGTAATGTCCAATCTGGGTTTTTCACCATGCTTCAGTGGAATTTGTAAAGGCCCGTTCACACTCTTGCGACTGCTTGCGACCTCTTAAACCTGGGTTCCTTAAAACTTCTTAAACCAGAGAACACACTCGCGCCATCTATTGGGAAGCAGTGTAAACTCGGCGGTCCGGCATATTTTTTTTTTATTTCTCGCGCAATATCCTTTCTTTTTTGGCTCGAAAAACTTTTGTCAATGTTATAAACGAGCCTTTCTATGGGTATTACGCACATTTGACCTCGGAAATCCCGCAAAACCTTCGCTTTTGTGAAATGCAGTTCTAGCGTCACCGCATAGATGGCGCCACAATGTCAGTGTATTCCCTCATTCTAGAAACATTTAAGAAGTTGTAAGAAATCTCGTCTCTCTCAGTCGTACTCGGTCGCAAGAGTGTGAACGGGCCTTAACTCTTCGCAACAAAATAAACCGGTCTGTTTTGAACGCGTTTTACTTTTGCAGATAAGTTTCAAGATAGTATACATAGTTTGACGTGTGTGGAGCACTCAACTACAATGATGGTCTAGCATCATTTCGCATCGCGATCAAGAGCATTCGGCATGCAACGTCGTCTCACGCTGCGCTGCGGAGCAGCTGCAGGTGGAAAGAATGACTTGTACGAAGAGCTCGCGGTTCGGAGGGCAAGAGAAGAAAATGCTGATAATTTATTCATGATAGGCATTATATAACAACCACAATGGTCATGTGGGTCGCAGACTCCACAGATGGAAAATTTTAGTAGAAAGTGGTTTGTCGAGCTAGGAGGGCCTTACAGGGCAAACACGTCTGCGAGATTGGCAGTCGCGTTTTCTCGAGCATGCGGAACAAAGCCCTGTAGCTCGGGACATATTTTTCCGCCAAATGACCCAAGCACCAAGGAGAATGACGAGAAGGTGGGTTCTGTGCGTGACACTAATAGCGCAAAGAGGCGATTGCAGGTTTTTTCTCCCATGAAGAGACACAGCACACTGGCGCCGTCTGTTGGGTAGTTGTGGAACACTTGGGCTGTCCATGTATTTCCTTTTTTCTTTTCCGCTGCCTTCTTTGTTTATTGGTTTGAAAAAAGTAATGCCGAATTAGAGCGCAGCTCTTAAAGAGGAGGAGGGAAGGGCACTGGGGGGAAGTGGGTCAACTGACCGAGGGGTCACGCGATGATGACAATGCCGATGAATTCATCAGTGACGTCACTGATGACGTCATCAGTGACGATTACGATGCCGGTGATGTCATCAGTGACGTCACTGATGACGTCACCAGTGATGATGACGATAAAGATGCGGATGCCGGTGACGTCATCAGTGACGATGACGTCATCGGGGTGGGTCACGTGACCTCGGCAAGGGGGGGGTCACGTGACCTTGGGGGGTGGGGGGTCATGTGACCTCAAGGAGGGGGTCACATGACCTCGGGGGGTCACGTGACCCCAGGTCACGTGACCCCGGGGGGGGGGGGGGGGGGGGCTTGCGCGGTGCATTATGGGACATTTCCCATAATGCACCGCACGGTTACGCCGACGCCGACGCCGCTCAAGCCGGAAATGGGCGCCTAAGAGCTGCGCTCTAAAACTTTTGACAATGATATAAGTGAGCATTTCTCATAGATAGCACATACATGTGATCTTGTAAGTACCACAAAACCTTTGCTTCAGCGAAATGCAGTTCCAGGGTCACCTCATAGATGGTGCCAGCATAATCTTGTAAGAGATTTCAAGGACTCGGTCGTAAGCAAACGCAACTGTGTGAAGGGGCCTCTAGCGATTTGATTTCTGCTGAGGGACGCAGTCTTTCGTAAAGACTGCTGGCGGCGTTATCATGTCTTCGTCACATTCGTGAGACTCTAGGTTCGGAAAGGAGCCCTAAAATACGCAGTGGTAATTTTGGCTAGTTGGTGTAACATCGTAAAAGGATAAAAAAACAGTGCAAAAAAATACATGCCGTGCATGAACCAAGATCCTACCCTAACTCGTTTCTCGTACTTGCTCCAGCTGTCCTCTCAGAAGGACGCGCTCTCGCAAGAAGCGTCCAGCCTTCGGCAGAGTGTCGCGAGCCAGCGGGAGACAAACGAGCAGCTCAGCGCACAGAAGGAAGAGCTGGCCACGGCCAAGTCTCAGCTGGAAAAGGAGCTACGGCACTGCCGGGCCGAGGGGGACAAGCTCCAGAGCGACCTGACTGGCTGCAAGGAAGCCCGGGAAGCGACAGAAGTGGACCTGCGGAACGCCAGGAATTCCCTCGCAAAGATCCAGCGGGAGAAAGAGACGACGGACGCCAAGCTTCGGGACTCAGCGGCAGAGCTGGAGAAATTGCACGGTGAGTTTCGGCTTTGCATGGGCAGCAGATGTTGGCAACTTTGGCCTTGCGTAGACGAGGCACAAGTGCGCTTGAACCTGTTGGAAAGATCTAGACACCTCTCCAAAAGAGGCTCCTAGGTTGCCGCCATGTTGCTGATGCTGATGCGGCTAACGCGACTCTCGTGCCCCCTATCAGCTGTAAATTTCTGCCACTCTTTTGGAGTGTTGAAACCCACTGAGCGCGATTCTCTGCTTATGTTTTGCGGTTTTTCATTCTATGTTTTCTGGGCCCTCTTGAAAGTTTCCACTTAATTTTTCTGATGCATGCTGCATACCCTTTCTGTGTTATCTTCCACTGTGAGAAATAGGGTTGGTAAGTGCTGGCCATCCAAGCGTATCTGCTCGGCATTCACGGCAAGCGAAGGAGGGGAAGGACGTAAAACGGCCCTCGACACGATTTTGAGAACAGTGACAACTGTTCTCCCCCACTTTCACAGATAATCCATGTAGAGTCCTTGTAAGTCATAGCCAAAAATAGTTGTTTGGGTTGGAGTCAGTCGCACCCGTTCCTTTTCCTTGGTGCTGGTGTGAAAAAAGGAAACTCTCCCCAAAACGTGCCCCAAACCAGTCATCTTGGATTCCGTTGTCGTCTTCTTGTTTCTTGTTCTTGTTGTCTTGTTGTTTCTTGTTCTCGTTGTTCTCTTGTTCCCCTTCTCCAGGGATTATTTTCGTCATTCCTGTCCAGCTTGCTTGCAACCTTGCAATTAATTGCATCATAATCATAACTTTACGATGCAAGCCTTTCATCCTTGTTGGTGTTAGACTGGTGGCAGCGCATAAAACCTGTTTGCTCTACTGACGTCTAACCCCTGGTTAGCTCAGTTGGTAGAGCGCTCCACTGGAAATGGAGAGGTACCGGGTTCGGTGCCTGGACCAGGCGAATTTTTTCAGTCGCGCACCAGTCACCTAGCTATGATGGAGATTTGTGTTTGTCCTTTGTCCCTCTTGTTCCCCTTCTCCAGGGATTATTTTCATCATTCAAATTTCAACTTACTAATTGCTTCCCTGCTCTCAAAAGATGACCAGCCCACTTCCCCCTGTACTTCCTCATTCGGTGTCTTTCCATGTGTTCCCAGTGCCAGTCTGCCTACGCGTTGTTGAATTTCTAATCCTGATTAAACCTCTGATTTCAAACACAGCACCGCGTTGCCAAAAGACAGTCCTGGTACCATTACTCCTTTCCATATACCCCTGACCACTTTATAGTTATTATAGCTCTAGTATAATGCCTTGAGCTTTACAATAGATAAATTTCTTTTCCCTTTTCTAATTATATTCTCCTCATGTTCGTCTAGATATTTCCCTTCCCCAATCGAGCCAAACTCCCAGATATCTGTATTTTCCTACATGGCCTATTACAATGTCTTGTATCCTCAGGGGTTCCCTCTTTTCGTCGTCAAACACAATTACTCCAGAATTGTCACTACAAAAACTCGTGCCCAACGTGACCCCTTCCTCTCCACATATTCACGCTAGTTTCTGTAATGTATTCTGGTTATCTGCCATAAGTACTATGTTGTCTGCATACATCAGTCCTGGTATTACCTGTATTACCTTTCTCCCTCCTTCCATATAACTTGTATCAAAACCTAAGTTGCTCTGCTCTAATTTCTTTTCCATTTCACTGAGATATATCACGAAGAGCAGAGGTGGCGGTGGACAGCCCTGCCTGAGTCCTCTTTTTATTGGTGCGGGTTGTTTAGTTTCTGCTTCCCATGTTATAACTAACTTATTGTCTTTGTACACCTGCTGAAGAAACCTAACCAAATTTGCATCCAAGTTATACTCCTTCAGCTGACCCCAGAGTTTTTCTTGGCTCACAATATCGTACGCTCCCTTGACGTCCAAAAAAGCTAACCTTAAAGGAGTTTGGTTCTTCATTGCTATTTCTATACATTGTGTGGTTACGAATGAGTTATCTTCCAGTCTTCTATCTCTTCGGAATCCGTTTTGGAGCTTGCCCAGTATTTGCATACCTTCTGCCCAATCCTGCCTTCTCCACTTTACTATCTGCATAGCTAATCTGTATATAACTGAAGTTACCGTTATTTGGCGATATGCTTTAATGTTGTCTTTGTTTCCTCTGCCTTTATAAATTAGTCCCATTTTATTTAGTACTTAGAGCTATGAACAATCTCTACCAAGGTTGCCAGCACTGATTGATGGACATAAATATTTCTTTCTTTTTTAGTCTTTTATTTGATTCAGTTTGGCCCTCAATGTTTTGTTGCTTGTTGCAACCTGCACTGCTGAAGCTCCATGCACACTTAGCTCACAGGGCACCAAAGGCACAAGCATGAGCTAGCCCACTGTCCTTGCTTTGAGGTGTTGAGTGAAGCTTGTAGTACTGGTGCATGCTTCTAATAAGTTTACTGATGTTCCATATTGTTGAGAACGGTTACAATGAAGTCAACGGGAATCTGAAATCACTTCGCTATATCCGCTATTTCGTTATAACCGACTTCGGTTATAACGAAGTGCAAAAGGGAACAGGAATTCGTGATCACTTCGATGTAGCCGCTATTTCGTTATGACCGGTCTCGACAGTATTCGGTCCGTAATCTGCAAATGTCAGCTGAAAAGAGTTTCCTTAAATATATAGACAGTTTTCACCTGGTGCCTAGCCCTTACCGCCTGGTACATAGCCCTTACACAGCACTCCTTGACAAATGCCTGCTTTATTAGCTCTCAAAAAAGCTTGCATAAGACATTGATCATCATTAACTTGCTCTGTCATTCACAAAATCCGTATCGTCGTAATGGCATTGGTTCTCAATTGAGGGCCTGCGGACCCTTTGGGGCTCTTAAAGGCCACCTTAGGGTCCTTGAAGCCCTCAATGTCAATCAAAACAAGCAATAAAAAAAAGTTTTTTTTTTATTGATATTAGCTGTTTTACGAAGCTAAATAGAACAAACCTTGTGCTCCAATTGTCCAGGGTTGATAATCCTTCGATTTCGAGTTTCAAAGTTGGCTCGAATTTTACTTTAGTCATTGTCATTGTCCGATGACACCCCCCCCCCCTCCCCTTTCTGTGGGTGGGGTCCGCGATCACTTCTGCCGATCCAGAAGTGGTACACGAAACATCAGTGGTTGAGAACCACTGGTCTAAAGAAAACTAATTTATCATCTATAGATAGTCCACACTGCATATAAAATTTTAACTTTTAGACCTGCATAGTCCGGAAAATATGGCAACGAATTTAGTTTTGCTTGGAAATTGAGTTTACTTGTGGGAAGCTATGCCATAACCTAGTAGAAGATGCATCATAGCTTGAAATGAACTTATGTCAATAGGCCCCAGTCATTCACCTCTCCCTTTTCTTTTTCCCTTCAAATGCAACTTCTTACTTAACTTGTGCGGTAAATGAAAGTGTGGTACACCCGATTTTGACAGTTTTCTTTTTCTCGCCAATGTAAGAATGTTGTTCCGGTACAGCCGTCTGAAAGGTAAGCAGAGTTTCAAAATTTGGCGCATTGGCGGTTTCGAACATCTATACCAACGATTTTAATGTTGAAAGAATTTGCAGCATGTGTCTTTTACATTGTTCATCTTGGTACAAGTGAGAGAAAACGCGCAACCTTCCCCCAAAATAGTGCAATTTCACTGCCTAATCGCAAAGAAAAAATATGTTTTCTCGATCTGCATTCACGTCTGCCAGTAATTGGAACTAAGGCGTGGGGTCCTTCGGAATACACAAGTTTTCCTGGTGCTAATTATCGGAAGCCAACATAAGCTTCCTGTCCGTCGCTATGTCCCCATCTTCCTCATGGCAAACCGTCCTCTGTCTCGATGGCTTGCCGCAACCTTTAATAATGCTAAGTGGGTGCGGTGCACTATCGTAGCCGAATCGGACTTTGAAAAGTCGACAATCGCGGAGGGAGGTCTGGCGGTGTCCAAGATGGAAACAAATGAGGCACTCTCAGTGACTTCACTGCATGCCCCACTGGAAAGACACTGTGGGAATCGAGGGCTATCCCAACCTTCGATTAGTTCAGTCTTTGTTATATAAAAACAAATGCATTAAAAAAAAAAGGCTTTTTGTTTCATTTGTAGGTGACTGGCTAGAGATTTAACTTCTGAACTACTCAAGTGATCGGAATGAAATTTGCAGGGGGAACTTAATGTCAGATGTAGGTGTGCTGTGCAAACTTTCAGCTCTCTAGGACTACTTCACATACCTGCATAAGGAGATGTGTCGCTCTTCGTTAAGAAATCTATGATATGCAAATGACGCTATTAAGCACCATTTTGACTGCTAGAGTATAAAGTGGGGGATGTGAGACATTGGGCTATCTACTGGTAGTTTCTTTTTTAACTGAAGTGTAAACATTTCAGGAATAGGGATTACCTCAAAATATGAGATATGTATCTGTCCTATACCAGTTTTAGAAAGCATTGTCTTTTTTCAATGAGGACTTCAACTTAAAACAAAATTAAGTAGATAACCCGATTCCCCTGTAAATTTCAGTTCAGTAACAACTTGATAGTGGTATGAGGATACTTTTACCTTCAAACAAAATATTCCTTTGGGTAAAATTTGCAGCAAAAAGTGGAACTAAGGAAAAGGCATTCAAACTTTGAATTAGACATGAGGAAGAAACACAGAAAGGGGGGACGGACAACGAAGACTTCTTCCTCATGACGTCCGTCCCCCCTTTCTGTGTTTCTTCCTCATGTCTAATTACAGTTACCAACACGCTCGTTTTGTACTCAAACATTGAACTTTTTTACTTTGTTACTGCCTCACAGCGTGTTAAAAATATTTTATATCAGCGTAGCTATATTTGGTATGTGGTTATCAAATTTAGTGTAATGGTGTGCAATTAGTTTCTAAAACCGAACTCATGAAAACTGAAAAATTATTTTTTTCTAAAATATTTTTAATTTAGGTTCATGTCCCCTTTTAAGTACACCTGAAACAGTCGGTGGATTCAAGGCAAGTGCAGACAATGCTGAATGCTGTGTGTACTTTCAGAGAAGCTGAAGAGGCTGGAAAGGGAGCGAAAAGCCGACGCCGAGGAGTGGGGCATGCTGCGGGCATCCCTGACCGAGAAGCTGCAAGCTGCGGAGGAGGCGGCGTTGCGGAGGGTAGAAGAGCAACGGCGGCTGTTCAAGGAAGAGATGGACAAACACCGGCAGGAGAAGGTATGCCGGTTGCTCCTGGGCTTGGCCATTTTTAACCCTTTGGCGGTACATTTTTTTTTCCCAAAAGATGTTTCCCAGTGGTAGGGTGTTGTGTCAAAGCACAAGTTTTTTTCTTAATTATCCAGCGGGAACACCCGCAGTGTTTGCAAGCCATTCTGGCCTAGAAACAAGGGTTGCCACCTGCCCGGTTTTTGACCGGCACGGTCAGTTTTTTTAAAATAAAAGACCGGTTGCCGGTCTGTTTGTAAAACCGTCCATCATTCACCGTTTTTTTTTATATAACTATCCAAGCACAATTTTTTTTGTTTTTTTGGTGGAGGGGGTTGTTTATTAATATACTCTGGACCATCAACGTTATTGGGTATATAGGCATATGCAGTGTCTGTGGGGTGGGGATTGAACCCAGGGATCCTGGGTTCAATCCCCACTCCTGCCCCTCTCGATCTGGATGAGCATCGTACCGGCGTGGGGTCATGTATAACTACAGCGTGGTGAAGGTTAAAGACCACAGGCTAGCGGTTTGTACCGCACTGGCCCAATTGCTCATCTACAGCTGGGAGACTCGTCGCCCGTTGAGGCAGACTAAGTTCTAGGCTGTATAAACATACACACACTCCAATTGTCTATTTTTAAGATAGTTTTGCAAAGATATTTAAGATATTTGTGCAAAAGGTGAGCTTGCTTTGTCCACAACACCTACTTAATCCATGGCTCAGTCGGTGGAAGGTGGTTGAACTAGGGGGGGGAGGGGAGGGGGGAGGAAGAAAGGGGAGGGGAAGAGGGGAAGGGAAGGGAAGGGGGGGGAGGCACTGCATATTGGGTGCTCGCAGAGACGAGCTTGCAGAACCCTGTTTGAGAACCTCTGAGGTGGTGGAAGACTGAAATTTGACTAGAAAATATTCGGCCTAAAGCACTATTTACTTTGAACTCAAAATTTGTTATCCGCACACGACTACCGTAAAATACCCCAGAAGTGCCCACTTCGCTCAAGCGCCCACTATTAACATTTCCCAAACCTGAGAATTCTGTAAATTATATGTTAACTGCCCGATTTGACCGGACAAGCGCCCTTGTCTAGACTAACCTAGTTTTCAGTAAAAATGGGGTTGGCGCTTCTCCGGTATTTTACGGTAGTTCTAAAGCTGGTATATTATATATGTAGGATGATTTTTTTTTTAATATACGACACTTGCTAAAATGGCTCGCGTGATACAGTTTGCTTTCATAGTTTGTGACGAAATTTAGCTATGCGTTTGGGACCATAGAGGAGGTGGAGCAAGTAGCTATCTGCGAGCGTTCAGTTTTAGTACTTTTCCTTGTGTGTAATGTAGGGCCATGTTGGGTTTATGCGCAACGTCTTTTTGTGATTTTAAGTATTCGATTAAAGTTTTGTGCTATAGTCATGTGGACTTACTTATGTACATAAAGCAACTTCTAGTCTATTTTTCTCGATTCTTTAAAGCATTAGCAGCTTTGTGCCATGTCTAGTCAAAGGCTAATGTTCACTACATGCGACTCGATTGGTCGGATCCTTCTGGTAGGCTGGCCAATTGCGGCAACTCGAGGAAAGCCACGCAGCTGAACTGAAGCGCCGGGAAGAGCTGCTGAGCGAGACAGAAATCAAGTGGCACAGCGAGGTGGCCCTGCACCAGCAGAGGCTGGAAGACGTGAGGGTGGAGCTCCAGGAAAAGCTAGCTTCTTCCGAGCAGCTCAGAGCCGAGGTAAGACTCCTTTGATAGTGTTCCACAGTGAGAGTACAGTTCCTAGAATGCTTCTTCGACCCCTAGGGTTATGCTTTTGCCCCTGTACTTTTGATAAGGGCTGTCACTTGCTTTGCCTCCGTCGCTCTGATTAGTTTGAAGGGGCTGTAGCATTCGCTGTTTGCCAAGTTACTGCAAAATAAAGTATGGTGTGCACTTTTGTAAAGGGTCCATTGCACATTAATAAGCACCATGTTTCAGCTCGGGATTTATGCACCTGCCTATGAATGCAGCCGTACAGAGTGTGTGGTGCCACCCGCCCTCGCGTCAGAAATGATTGGAAGAATATGAAATGATTGGCAAGTTATTGCGTTTCGTGCAGGTGCAATCCACGGCGGAGGGTGAGCGTCACTCGCCCTTGTCAGAAATGATTGACAGGATTGGAAATGATTGGCAAATGATTGGCTTCTTTGCAGATGCAGTCTATGGCGGAGGACGAGCGCAGGGAGCTGCTGAACTCTCTCGGCCGCTGCAAGGAGGAAGTGTCCGTGCTCCGGCGAAACCTGGTGGCATTCAGGGATGAAGCAGGCTCCAAGATGGCCGCCGAGCAGGCCAAGGTGGCGTCTGCTCTGAAGGACGTCGACACACTTCGCGTGGAACTGGAGCAGACTAGGTCAGGTCGTTAGCCTCGACGAGCAAAACAAGCGGCTGGTTGTTTGTCTCAAACAAAAAGGAGCTAGGATTGGGGGGCAAGGATACACTCATCCTTGCCTGGTCTTCGGTACCTGAAACACGTGTCTGGCTGGTCTGTGTACCATGTCCTAAAAAGTGGTCTCTTGATTTCCACCCGACAACGTCATAGAAGTGTCACATTGTTGCCGGCCACGATCCTTGTAGTTGGAAGCTTTGGCGGCCGAGATTTGAGACATTGAAGTGACAGCGACACTTGCGTTTAGCGCTTTCTTCCGGAACTACAGTGGAACCCACTTATAACGATACCACATATAACTTTGCACTGCTTATGAAGATCGGTTATTAGAGTTTCTAGACTGGAAATTATCAGTTTCTAGTACAGATACAACAATAATCGGTTGTAGCGATTGAAATTTCGGCTTTTCTCATCATCGTTATAAGCGGGTTGCGCTGTATGTCCACGCGCCAGGATGGCGACATCCGACAGCGTAACACTCTGGCTCTTGGGACATCATTTGTCGCCTTTTTTGGGACCACTTTCTAGACATGGGCGGTAAGGAAGCCAAATACACCAGTCCGAGACGCTTTCCAGGCAGTGCACTTGGGCTTCTCTCTCTCCTTTTTGTCTTGCTGTCGCCCTATATTTCCGGTGAGCGTATATTTCCAAGATGTTGGTTGCTCATTAATGATTTTTCAAGGAGACACGCTTTTTTGACTGGCATTTTGCAAATCTGGTGCTATTATTTTTCGTCATAACTATTGTTTGGTAGTTTTCTTCAATAACAGAAAAAGAACAGACTGACACAACCAATGGCGGATTCAAAAGGGGGTGGGGGGACAAGATGTTTCAACAACCCCCCTCCTTTTTGAATTCTACATGTGTAAAATTTTAGGGCAGGGAAAGGGGGGAGGTTTTTTTTTTCATCTGGTATGCCAACACCGCTTCCTTGACCACTAAAAACTGACCTGGGTTTTGTTCCCTCTTTTCATTGGTATTTTCTCACAAGCTTTTTCAAAACGCTTGTGAGAAATTTTCATAGTGTGGTGCTTTATGACATGTCGAGTGTTTCTTTTCTAGGACGGCATTGCGTTTGAAAGAGGCACAGGAAAAGTCACGGGAGTCGCAGTTTCACAAGGAACTCAGCCGGGTGACCGAAGAAAGGGAGCGTGCCATTCAGCGGCTGAACGAGGCCGATGCCAGTCACGCGGCTCTTCAGCGCGAGCTGTCTGAAGCTCTCGGCAAGAAATCTGAAGGTTAGTTTGCAACCTTTCTGTCCACCTCGCTTGTGCCTCAATTTTGGGCGAAAATATTTTTGGTGTATGGTTGCCAAGCAAGCGTGAATGCTGCTTCAATGAAAGAAAAGTATACGGCAAAATGAGACGAAAATAAACCATAAATAGTGACGACCACAATAATGTGTTAAAGGACGACGTCACTAAATGCAACATGTGTAGTCGTAAATGGTTTGATACCAAGGAAGGATTGACTGAACATCATATGATTGGTTTAAATGTATGTTAAAGCAAACAAATCTAATATATTTTTGTCTAGTGTGCAAAATGTTCGATGGGTAAATGCTATTATTGAATTTATCCGCGATAGTACGTAAAATGCTTTCCAAATTAGAAATTTGGTTAACTAGTATCAAAATGTTAGTGTATTTACTGAGAAAAACAAAGCAAAAGTTCAGGTTGCTGTTAAAAAGATATTACAAATAAAACCAACCACGAAACCCAATGTGCAGTGTTAATGCAGCAAGCTAGAACGAGTGATGGATAATTTATATTTTTTTTTTTATTAAAAGTGTTATCAAAACTGGAGAGACGACACATTTGGTGTCCGCCACTATCCTGTGGGAGTAAAAGACTGAAGAAGTTTCAATGTCACATTTGCCTTAAGTGTGCTGCGCAGCGTATACATAGCATGGCGTGGAAATAGAAATAAATACAATTGTATGTGGACAAGCGTAACACTTACCGTAAAATCCCCAGTCGTCGCCCGCCCCACATTTTAGGGGAATGCCGATTTCCCAAAAAAAAATATGCACAGCGATCGTGCACCTCTACAAATACCCGAACGCGGACTCCGCAATCCGTGAACATTCATCCTACTTGAATGACGCGACCATGGAGCATACAGCTGGGGGACGTCCGCGACAAAGTAAAACGAAGGAGAGAAAGACACATCTTTTCTTTTACATACGCTGATGTGTATGTAAAGAAAGAGATGTAAGGTCAAAATCCATCTCCACCAAAATCCCGACGCCAAAGTATTTGCCAACGCGATCCCCGGCTTTCCCGTTTCCCCAGCATCGCTCTTCGGCGCTCGCTGGCTGCACCTGGTTGGTTTTTCTACTTTCTTGTTGACTCTCTTTCTTTTTGCCCCATTTTATTTCTTAATTTACACATAGCAAAGTCTAACGAAGGGAATGTATCGTTTAAGAAACATGTTTTCACTGAAAGAGCATTTGCTCTGTATGCCAGGCGGCATTCATTGCAACAAAGCAAGCAACGGACTTCGCAATAGTAAGACATATTTTTTGGGAGCATTTCTTTCATAAACAATAAAACTACGAGTTTTGAGTTTAACTTATCAACCGTGCGGCCGGGCTAGATGCGTACAAAAAATAAGTTAATTCTTACCTTTTTTAAACTTTTTGTGCTTACCCACCGATACATGGCCCACCCCACATTTTTTACGAATTTCACGCTGCGGGAGGGTGGTCGTGTAGTCGGGATATTACTGTATACTTGCTAAGCGAATGATTTAGTTGCAAAAATAAACTCTGCGTCACCAAATGCTCATTCCTTGCCAAAACGCAGCACTAGTGGTCGAGACCAGATGCCAGAGTTTTAGAAAGGACCGTCATCTGATTCAAAAGTTTCAGGCGATTTTCATACATTCTCTATGGGAAAATTGCAGCTGACCAAGTCCGCAAATACATGGGGCCGAGGAGAGTAACCACCTGGAACAGGCCCCTCTTTTCCATTGAAAGTTTCAGAAACTCACTTGTAACATTTGAATTGGATAACAGTTAGCTCAGAGACTTGATCGTCTGGTCTGGATCTATAGTGTTACATTTGGATGGTGTTCGGCGGTGCATGGCTAATTTTTGCTGTGAAAAACTGGCGTAAAGTTTTTTCGCGGACACGCTCTGTTGGCATTTAATGACACTTTGGACTTGCACGGAAATGTCTAGGCGACCCTCTGGGCACGGTTAACTTTAGTCGATATTGGAGAGAACCCAGCTAAATGAATGCGAAAGTTGTCTTTGTTTCTAAATCTGCTGTTTGTTTGACCGTTGCAGGGGAGCGTCGAGTTGAAGTTCTGACTCATCAGTTATCCGAGGCGCGTCAGAGTTACACGTTGGTCACGGCAGAGACCGAGCAGCTTCGCCGAGTCATTGGGGAGCTGCAGCAGGAGTTGCGCAGCGCCACTCAGGAGAGGGACGCCTCGCTCCAGGAGGCTTCCGAAAAATTCCGCGGTACAACATCTTGTCTGTTCATGAGTTCAACTTCTTTGCAAGACAGCTTCTTCGAGGCTGTGAAGAAAGTTTTATCCCGTACAACGGGTACGAGGCTGGCAACACGAAAGCACAGGTGGTAAGAATATTACGGTGCAATCCACTTATAACGATACCAGATGTAACTATGTACTGCTTATAATGATCAGTTTCTAGAGACGCTTAGTTTCTAGTCTGGATAAAACAATAATTGGTCATAATAATTAAGTTTTTGGGCTTTTCATTATCGTATCACCGTATTTACTCGAGCAATAGCCGCACTATTTATGAACGAAGCAATTGCGTCTGCTTTCCCACAGAACAGATATACAGCCAATCATTGCGTTGCACATAAATAACATAGCAAGTGACTACATCAAGAATACAATTCTCCATACAAATGCAATCTTCACAGATGTTATCTTAGCACGAAGACGTTATCTCTGTCCTGTCAACAGCTGGAGTCACTCTGTCGATCGCGGTGATTGGCCATCTGCGTGCTCCGCGGAAAAAACAAACCCTCAGGTTTTCTTAATAAACAATGCGGCTAACTCGAGTAAATACGGTAAGTGGATTGCACTGTATCCGCATTTTCATATTGCTGGCCTGGTGCCAGCTGCACGAGTGAAAACTAGTGCATCTCCTCGCTTTACCTGTGCTTTCTCTTCCTAAAATCGACTCATTTAGGGGTTCTCGCTTGGCAAGTTCTTAATTTTTACTAATTACAATGATTATTTTAATTTTATCAAATTATTTTGCTGGTTAGTATGTTTTTATTATGGTGCGTAAAATGCATCTCTGACCGGTGTGCTTAGCGTCCCATTCCCCCACTGCATCAAAAGTGTTCTCGAAGTGGTAACGAAGGACGTCGCAAAAGTCTGAGTGTCTTGCTGTCGAATGTCGCGATCCTGGCAGTTGGGTGTAGAGGTTGCGGAAAAAATTATGAGAATGCAAGCATCGCCGAAGCTTCCGTGGGCGGTCCAGCTGGAAAGCGACGTGCAGCAGAACGGACGTCCGCCATGTCCACCACCACTGCTGCGACTACGCGAGGATTGCGGCCGGCGACAGAAAGATACTTCCGCAAATTTAAAAGGAAATGAGGCTTGGGCTCGGAGTGAAGATGCCCATGGGAACGCTCGTCTCTCGGCGACCGTTACAGGCGCGGAGAAAGCGCGGGCGACGTTGGCGGAGGAGCTCCGCGAGCTCCGGAACACGCACGACGGCGTGGAGCGGGCTCGGCAGGTCTTGGAGCGCAAGGTGCGAGCCCTGGAGTCGGCTTTGCTGGAGCACGGCTCGGAGCTGGACTCGCTCCGGAAGCTGTCCGAGCAGAGGGGACATCAGGTGGAATCGGCACGTCAGGACGTTCTCTCCTGGAAGCGGAAGGCAAGAACTGCATCTTTCTTTGTTCCTGCATCTACTGGAACCCTCCACGGGTCTCCCTTGCTTGCGTTGGTCAGACCGCACGGCGTCGTAATGCCACTTGACGTCCGGGTGTCACGTGGCGTCAATTTCCCTGCAAAACGTAGCCAAGAGATTAATTAACGCTACATTCTTCGCTTCCTGAGACGGCTGACTTATCCTTTGAGTGCCGGGTATTTTTAGTGTTGGATCACGGCAGGTTAGATTCTTTAGAGGAACTTCTTACCGAGCACGGGTGCACTGCGGGAAAGCAGCACCCATGGAGCTCGCTTCCGCGGGTGTGGCTTCTCCGCTGTGCACGGGTGCGTGGTAAGAAACACACTCAAAGGGGCTAACCCGCCGTGATGAACACTTAAAGAAGTAGACGTGTAGCAGCTGTTTGCTTAGGAGGAAAGCTCATTTCTAAAACGGGATGTTGGACACGTGCGCCTGGTGTATTTCAAAAGAAACGGAAACTTTATGAATGTTGATATCTACATGCAGTAAAGTTTTCAAAATTAAACTGGCGTGCATGAGCACACGTTAAGCAGAGGTGCCCTGAAAACCTGTGTTAATCATACATGATTTAAGGAAATATATTTGCACGTAGCAATAATAATTTTAAGTTTCTTGATTAGGTATAGCTGGGCACCTCTATAGGCTTAATTTTATGTCAAATGCATTGTTTACTTGCCGTCCCAATGTAGGTATTGAACTTTCGGAGGCCACGGTCAATAAAAATGACTGCATCTCCATGTGGTGAATGATCTTGATTGGGGCAAAGCTGTGGTGGTGCTGATGATACTGATTTTGTTCATAGGTAGTGCTGATGTCAGAAAGAGAATATGTGATATGGAACGTGGTTATATAAGCATTTGAGCATTTGACCACAGCGCCCTCTCTTCTATAAACGTTGGGCCAATGCATGCAAAGTTTAACGCGATTATATACACATTTGACCGCAGCGCCCTCTCCTGTATAGACGTTGAGCGGCTACATGCAACGTTTCATCCATGACATCCCCAGCTCTTGAGTTTCTACCACATCTCGGAGCCCCCTACTCGTCCCGCAGTTGTGGCTGAGTGGTTAAGGCGATGGACTAGAAATTCATTAGGGTCTCCCCGCACAAATTCAAATCCTGTCGACTGTGCAAACATTTTTTTCTTTTTTTAAGAAGACAGATGGGATGGCACTCGATTTGAGCACGGATGCAGGACAAGGCTAGACCCTAAGGAGCTTCGCCCCTGATAGTTAATTGGAATTAACTTGACTTCGAAATGGACAAGTGGAGGCTTGGCCAGAACTTTCACAAGTTCAGCTGGGCTTTTTATTCAAGCATGTAGTAGGGGAAGGCTTAGGGAAACTATTCGACATTCGAGTTGAAAATATTTGGTCAAAAGCACTTTTTGGTTTGAATTCGCTTCCAACTCAAAATTCACTATTTGCAGAGGACTGCAATGTGTATTTATCAAAGATACAATATTTTATGGGCAAAAAGTTAACTGACGTCTGCATGCCACCTAACTAAGACATTTTATAATATTGTGCTTTGAAGCCCAGCGCTACACATTGGCATCCACCTCGCATTCTAAGGTCACGTGTTAAGCAGCCTTGCTCGGCCTTTTTTGTTCATTCGGAACTGTAACTTCCTTGTTTCCAGAGTCGTCAAATGCAGAACTCGTTGGTAATCTTAAAATTTCAGCATTTGCCGTGAAGCACAAGGTTTAACTAAGATTTGTCTTTCTATAACAACGAAGGTGCACATTCAAAACGAAAGTCGCTCATTAAACAAACATTTTTACATGCTGGCAAAAAGTGTCTCCATGCAATGCAGCGTTGTTTTCATCACTTGCTCATACTTAGCACTAACGTAGCATCCTGAACGAACACCCTCCAAAACGGAAGCCGGTAATTGCGTTAAGCCGGTAATTCCATTGGGCCAAGTTGGACACCTTGTCATTCAGAAGGAGCAGGCTCTTGTGCAGCCTTCTTGTTTGGTGCATCCATGCATGCGTCCAGAGACTTCTGAAAAGAAAGGCCTGCCCAGGTGTCCCCAGTTCTTCGAATCGCTGTTTTCAAAGGGCGGACGATACATTGGAATTTTCTTTGACATAGATATTTTTTTTACCTAAAAGGGGGGTGGACCAAAGTTTGAGAATTGACGTACGTTTTAGATATTACGGTACACTTAAACAAAATATTTACAGCCCAGTTGGCAGTGGAAGGGAGCGAACCAAAGCTGAAACCACACGGGAGCGGCAGTCAAACGGCTAGTGCCTTCTAAACAAATTCGTACATTCGCTTCTTAGACGCCGCATTCCACGCAATATAGGACTTGAGGAGTGAAGGTTGTTGGAAACATTTTTCGGGGAACAAGCTTGTCCTTGAGAAAGAACCTTGTTTTCTTTTTTTTGCTGGAAAGTTTGTTTCGTCGATACAAATACCAGGCGCCCACAGTGAGCGAACGCATGAGCGGGCGAACCAAGAAGCGACAGGTCTCCTCGCAGGTTGTCGTGCTCGAGGAGGAGCGGGACGCGTGGCAGCGCGAGCGTGCCTCTTTGGGGCGTCGCCTGGACGAGAGCGAGCGCCGGGCACAGGCGGAGCGCAACGCTCGCGAAGGGGTGGTGCGCGAGGCCGGTCGGGTTGCCGAGAGGCTGGCCCAGGACCGGGCCGACCTGGAGAAGCAGCTGCTGGCATCTGGGCAGGCAACGCACGAGGCACGCCTGGCACTGTGCGCCGCGCAGGGCTCCACGGCTGCCCTCGAGAGCGAGCTCAAGATCGTCTCCGGTGGGTCTGCGTGCGTCGACCGGGTTCAGGCCTAAACCGGTTGACCCCAACCGTTGTCGCTAGCGCAGCACCACCCGGCTTGCTCTGACATCGTCGCCGGCGCTTCCTGCAGCGTCTCGCAACGAGTGCAGCGCCTGCATGCGGTGCAGCGTCTCTTATCGAGCTTTAGCGCGTTTTCCGCTTGGTTCAAGGATCAAGTCACAACGACGTAATGCACAGGCCTGGTCTTCAGGTGCTATTGCCTAAACAAACTCCCAAAAAATTGCCCCTTTGCTTTGTTCTTGTGGAGGAGGCAGTGGCGACACAGAATGTGATGCCACGTCAAGCTAGTCGCCGACAGAGCGAGAATGGCCACCCGGCCTTCAACACGCATTCCGGGCCTTTCACCGCGCGTTGGCTGTGCGTGCACGCGCATGCTCAAGGTACACGAGACGTTGAAGCGTCGATGAAGGTATGATGCTTGCGCTGGAGGGGACAACCCTGCCGTTCTCACCTAGTCAATCACTATACCGTAGATGCGATCGCAGTGGCAACTTTGCCTTCTAACTCCCGGAACGTGACATGCCCGAACGAAGAAGACGAAAGAGTTGCGCCGCGCTACAGCTTCTTTGTGAACAGCACTATCAAAAAGCGCCCCAAAAGATATAAAAAAAATATGTTGAATTGCTAGGCAATTGTCTTGCATGCGTGTAACATTTTAGCTTCACAAACGTTTAGCAACACTCATAGTTGCCAGACGCCTACGTTCACGGCGCTCTTCATCACATAGTTCAACATGTATGATGTGTACACTTGATAATTGTTCCTAGAACAAAGCGACTAGGAAACCTTGTGATCTTCCAGAGCCTTCCATACTCTCAATCTCCTCTGCCTCAGCGCGCACGGGTGGTCGAGCTCCTCTTCGCCTACACCTCCATTCATGTGACCTACCCATTAATTATTTGGCGTCGAGTACCTCACTCCTCCTCTCCCACTCGTCAATGTCGAGTCTCACAGTCACGCTTTTATCTTATCTTCACGAAATACCCAACACCTATCCAAAGAATGTTTCACGTTAAAAGAGAGCATGCGCTTGCCAAAAGCCTGGAGCTCGCTCGTCTAGTGTGCACTTGGAATTCAGTACGTCGCCCGCTATATTCCGTGTTCGATCTTGTGATGTGACCCGCGGGACTAACTCTTATCTCCTCGAGCAAGGCTTTCGGCTGGGGCTTGTGTGTGTTCATTCGTCGTAAGACATTGCGAGACGTCGTAATTAGGGTTTTGTATTTTTGGTAATCAATCACCGATAAACCTTGAAAGCTAACCCCTGAGGCAGTTTGATCAAAATTGGGAAACCGATCAACACCGAATCGGAGCTGTCCTCGAATAAGAATAACCCAAGCTTCATTACAAAGTATTTGTTTGATGCTTTATCTTATGCCAACCCAGAACGCAGACCCCAATGAACTGCCCGTGAGGCTTCTTTTGGTTTCAGAACCACACATCTAATCTAAACTTTTTTCTTTTTTTTTATTGGCGCGGGGAAGTTTTTTAAGTAGAAGGGTGACATGCATGTTTCTTAAAGATTGAGGAATCCCATTTCAGCGTCCGATTTTCTTCAACAATGGCCTCGACAAACCTCGATTTTTCGCCCGACACAGGAAAGTCCCGAATCTATGGAAAAAATATAAACCCCCAAAACACGAAACCCTAGTCGTAACGCACTCAATCATAAGCAGCCGCAAGCGCGCGAACCAGCCTTTGTGCTGCAGGGTTAGTGCAACCTTCGTTCCATCGTGCAGAGTCTCGGAAGTCTATCGAGGGCACTCTGGACTCGCTGCTGAGCGTGCTGCGCTGCTCCCTGGGGATCCAGACCAAGTACGAGCTGCGGTCCCCCTCCCCCCAGCGACCGGCGGCAAGCCGGCCCCACGGCGGCGACCTGTCCAACGAGAGCTTTCGGGGGGACGGCTCACCCTTTCGGTCGGAGGTCTCCCTCGGCCGCTCCCTGCTCCGGCGGCCCACCCCCGACGTCGAGGCCGAGCTCGTGCTCCAAGCCGTGGACGCTCTTTCGCGCCGCATCGCCGCGCTTGAAGCCGACAAGGTGCGGAGAGAATAGCGCTTTGCTTGTTTTTCTCGTAGTCGCCAAGAAGTCGAGCTCGTGTCGTACACGAGTCGTCGCTAACGTACTTTTGTTGACGAAATCTGTCGCGTCTCGTCGTAACGAGCGGTCTCAAAAAACCAGTTCTTGTATAGCCCGCAGTTGTCACTATGAGGAAGGCAAATTGTCTGCTTCCTGCGCAGGAGTTTCGGTGTTGTCAGAACAACACCAAGCTTTGATCATTTTTGCTTGAAAGGATAGTGGGTAGACCTTAATGCTAGACGCCTTGATGTTTACCCACTATTTCTTTTCTTTAATTGACCAATAAGAGCTTCGCATTCTGACATCATCGCAACCCTGTGCAACAGGCAGGCGAACTTGCACTCCACATAAATGCATTCCATCGAACCGCATTAAATTTGAACCTTTCACCATGTATAGTGTGCAGACTAAAGTCCAGAGAATACAGTACCTAGTACATGTACACACAATCCAAATGTGTGGGTGAATGAACTGTACAATTAAAAACTTGTGAGGGAAAGTTTCAAATAAATTTTGATTGTCGCGAGTGATTAGTGAGTGGTGCCCGAGGGCTGCTGTTGCGTTTGCAGGAGAAGGTGGAGGCTGAGTGCGAGCGTTCCCAGCGGGTGGTTGCCGGACTGGAGGACGAGCTCGCGGCCACAAAGTCCACGCTTGCGCAACTGACCAAGGCAAACGATGCTCTCGTCGCAGGTGTGTCCCTGATGTGCAGCGGTTGCCTTGCCAAAGGCTCCTACTTTCTCTGGTGTACACCGACGCCTTTCAATAGACTGCTCTTATTCTTTGTTTTCGGGATACTTTGTGTGCCCTAAAAGCGGTGTTAGCAGTTGAGGTGTGTCGTCTGTCCACAAATATAGTTAAAGGCATCTTAATGTTTTAGCCAGTGGCTCGTTCAGCTTTCACAGCCTATTTTTTGTAAAATGCAAGAAACCGGAATATCTCTACACCGGTGGTTCTCCACCGGTGATGTCTCCGGGACCCCTTCCACCCAGTGGGAGGGGGGTTTCTAGCAATAACAATGACAAAAGGATAAATGAAAATGTCGGGGCACTTGTGCAATCCGTGAGGTAAAACACTGCGACAGTTGAGGTGCGACATCAGTGCCACTAAGGTGTCGTTTCGGAGCAGATGGACCGAATGAATGGTAAAGGTGCGAGCGTGCACCATAGAGTTCGCGTTGGCGTTACGTATTAGACCGAGTAACATACCGGACGAAACTTTCATGGCGTTTTAAAACTAGTGTGGGTGTATTATTAAGTAGAGCATTTCGTGAACCTGTTATTGGACACAAACTAGGACTGCCTTGTGGTAATTGAAGAACACTTCGAAAATGGCACGCTCGAGTTTGAAAGCCAGGCAACGACGAAACCTCATGTGTATGCGTGAATTATTTCCTGTCGTTGGGGTGGCTGCCTGAACGTCTTATGCGATGTTGGACACAAACAAACCGCCTTGTGGTCACTAAAAAACATTTCCAAAATTGCACACTCAAGTTTCAAGAGTTACAGCTCCACCTAATTTCAAGCCCGCGGTTTCGCCGGCTTAACACCCACCTAACTTCATTGTTTTTATCACCTGTAAACCTTTCTGGCATAATTAGCATAAACAATTTTTTTTTATTGTTCTCATTGCCAGCAGTGTCATGACTATGTTTCTATGTGTCGTCAAGGTTTCACGTGACAACATATTGTTGCGTGACGTCTGTGCATTTCTGTGCAACATGACGACCTGACAATGTCGCATGACGGTGTCGCCCGACGCGAGGTTGCAGGTGACGCAACGCGCGGCGTGACATCTGAGACACGTCGAGCGACGTGACGCCAGCGGCGTAACGTCAATGTGGAATCTTTCGGCGGAGTGCCGAAAATCGCGTCGGTACAGAGCGCGGTCGACGGCGCGAAACCTGCAAAGCGTCCCACTAACTGCTGTTGCAGTAAAAAACTAAGTGCGTGCAAACCAGCTTGGAAGTTCTGAAACGAAGGATAATCAACCCCACTCACTATGCACATGTTTGTTTCTTTAGCATTGGGCAGTGGCCGGCATCAATAGTAATAAAAAAAAGTTTAAGAGACCTTTCTTGAAAGCCTGCACCATCGCCTGTCTGCCATTGCTTGATCACCTACTCTGAACATTTATTGGACACAAGGGCTGGACAGCATTCGGCACGAACTCAGCTCGACCCCTATTGAAAACAAGCGCTACGCTGGTGTTCGGCGAGTAGTCTGATACAATCAAGTGTCTTGTGCCCGAGAGATGGCGATCATCCATGTTGCTCGATGGATTTTTCAAAAAGGGTCTATTGCTCGGCATCACCAATGTTCAAAAGATTTGGGAGCATGTTATATGTCCGGCCCTTAGATGTTTTCAGTTTTGGACTGCATCGGCGTTCGGCTAAAACTCTGTGTTATTGTACAGTCCTCTCTTAGAGTCGGACAGAGTGAAAATGGCAGGATGCGTCTTTTGAACGCCCGATTCCAGTTGTCGAAGGTAGGAGGCTCGCACTGGAGGCGGGACAACTGAGGCTCCTCCCTCTCGTTTTCACCATGTCAGTGCCTGTAGTTAATGCAAAGTGTTTGTTTCTCGTGCAGCGAATTTGAGAACGTCGTTCGCATTCCTTCCCCCCCCCCCCCCCCCCCCCCTCCGTTTCCTTTTTGTCCTCGAAACGTGCGTTGTACTGTCTCGTGCAGACAATGCGGAGCTGCGCTCACAAGTGTCCTCTCAGCTGGAGGCGGTCTCGGAGCTCAAACACGCGTCCCAGACCCTGGAGTGGGAGAAAGCGTCCCTCGTGGACCAGCTGGCAGACGCAGCACGCCGCTACCAGCTCAAGACTGACCAGTGCGACAAACTTCAGGTGTGTGGGGGGTCTACGAGGGTTTGAGGAATTTCGCTCCTTGCCTCGCGTACCAGTCGGTTCAAAGGTCAATTTGATTTTTGATTCGAAGGCTACGTGACTCGAAAGGAACACTCGGCCATGGACTGCAAAAATTAAAGTTTGGTTTTCATTAGGGGACGGAATACTTGCGGGAGTTCCTGACGGTACATGACACTGCGAGAGAACAGCTGAAATCCTCGAATACGTCGCCACCGTCGCGTAAATTATTAGAATTCGATTATCGCCGAACTTCTGTGAAGCAGTGGTCATGCTGCTAATAAATCATACAAAAGACAGTCTGCAGACGCTGTCTAAGGTGTGTTTCTATTTTTTTGACAGCCCTGTCATAATATTTAAAAAAAAAAAAAAAAAGATTTTGAAAAGTTATTTGTGTATTAGTTGCACCCCTCTTTTTTCCGAGGCACGCCGACTGCTTCCGCGGTGTGGTGCGCACTCTGCGTCTCCGTCATCTTTACTCCGCGAAATACTATGCGCCTCTGCTCGCACTTCTCACCGTGTTTTGAAATGCAGATAAGAAAGCTTACGGGAGTGAAGCTTTGGAGAGCTGTCCTTTTTATACATTTCGTATCATCCACGGTTGCCTTCTGCCTAGGTCCCAAGAAACCGGACACTTCTGCCAATGTTTTGCTGTGAAATCAAGCACGCGGATTTGCAAACGTGGCCGAAAGGCCAGTTAGGCTTTGTGAAAGTTTTCTTCTTCTTCCAAGTTGGTCTGTGCGGGCACCATAACTTGAGAGCAGCGGGCAGGTACTTTTGAACTGTCACTTATGCTTCGGAGCACGGCAGACAAGCAGCAGGTCGCGATTACGGTGTCGACGAGACCTGCGTACGGTGCTGCACGAAGCGTGAGGTGCAAGGTGGGCTCATTGGTACGCCACAGCCGCTGGATGTCGACATTGAAACGAACGTTGGAGCGAAATTCTGCAAAATAAACGGTGAACGCAAACCCCTAAAACACGCTTATTGGACGACTCAAAAGAGCAACTACGGCCACTGTTGACGCCGGTCAGACTCCAGTGCCGAGGACATGGCAGGTTACAACAATCGAGATCAAAATGAAGTCGCTCTTGACCACCGCGTGCAGTTGCAAGAGTACATTTATTTTTTGATGCACATTCAAAGTTATCTAGTTTTTATTCACGTATCGGGCTGTACCTAAGAAATTGACCCTGAAATTTGGAGAAACGAAGTGCAGCCCTTGCACATGTTCATACGGTTCAAACATGATTGAAGTGTGTCCACAAATAATTCTATCTTCAGTTCGCGGTGAACGCCGTTTCTTTTGTACAATGTATGAACAGTGTGACGGCGACCTTAAGAGGATGGCGTTCTGCATCCGCAGGCCGCCCTGAGTCGCAGCCGCGACCACCCACCATCCCCGATCCGGCCCTCCGAGCCCCTCGAGTCTCGGCTGTCGAAGCTCGAGCTCGAGCGACAACTCTCGCAAGCCAAGGTGGAGAGGCTCAAGCTCAGGGTGACCGAGAGCCAGGCGGAAGTGAGGGTGAGTCCCGGCAAGGTTGCCTTTTCAATGCGTCAACATTTATTGCCTTGGTTCATGCAGCCATCTTTCGTTTGGACGGCCGTGGTTTGAACTGAAGGGGACCGGTTTCGGGAGGCCACGTTGTGGTTTCCAGTGTGCTCAGTTCGCTCGTTACGTCCACTTTCCTTCGCTTTCGCAGAGGACGCGGCGGGCGCAACATGAGGCGCGGTGCACCATGCACACACCGGTGGTGCCGCGCTTGCGCCGTCGGGCACCTCCCAAATCACTTGAAAGCGTGGTTGGGCTTGATCGTCACGGTTGTTGTATCACCTGCTAGCTTACAACCACCTTGACACTGTGCTTACATTATAAAATGAATGCAACCACACCTATCTAAGTTGCACACACAATGTCCAAAGGTTCAAGAAGCTTCCTGCTCGTTGTACTCCCTCGTATGATCTATGTTTTGCGAATGCACTGCAGATGGTGTGGAATCGTAGATGGCGATTGAGGGAAGCTATGGTAGCTGTATCTGAAACCGCCGAAGCTTGGAAGAACAAACTGTCTCTTCGAAGACAACGGTGTGCTGACCTTTGCAAGGCTGGAATTCCCATCCTTCGCCAAGTCGTAACCTCCAAACTATATGATAACGCATTTCATCGATAATCGGCGTAGTGACAGCAGCGATTTCGACATTGCTTATTTTTTTATACTCCTTATTGTGACTTGGCAAACGGCGAAGACTATGGTCTCAGTGAGTCGACGAGCGTGTCGGAGAGAGACTTGCGAGTATACTGTCTCACCGGTTGCACGCAGTTCTGTCAAAGCCACAGGGAGGAAGGGAAAGCTGCTTTTGTACGAATTTTAAGCTAATTTTTCGTGGGGAAGAAAAGCAACGTCTGGGACAAACAAAGGCGGCTTGGTTTTGAACCAAGGTCCCTCCAGCCGCGAATCCGACGTTGCGCCGACAGCGCAGGCGGGAAAAGCGAGGTTGAAACGTCATCCCAAGGCAGCGAGCACGCTCGCCCCCTCTGGTGGGAGCATGTGCAGTTGGCGAGGGGGAAGGGAACAGGCATGTCAGTGATGTGATTGCTGCGCCAATTGCGCCAAACTGCGCCAACGGGCTAACCCTGCTACATCCCGCTACATTCCGCCAAAATATGGGTAATCTGCGCCAAGCCTGCGCCAAAGGACCAGTTTTGGTCGCCTTTCAAAACCGAAACTAAACTGAGTACCGTAACTGAGTATGCGTGAGCTAGGTGGCGCAAGCGGCCACCCGACACAAAGTACTCTGCATCAATCGTGACATTGCAACCCTGGAGCCGGGTAAAAGAAAGAACGTAGAACAGGCAAAAAACTCCAATCTCAGTATTGAACGAGCTTGCTTGCACCCTTGCTTTAGTTACATCAATCGCCTATCCGGTCTCGCATGGTTTTTCCCGCCGTCTTTTTTTTCGCGCTCTAGCCGTCTCGTAAATGTCGTCTCTCCTTTTTTTTTTTTTTTTTTATTACAACGATAGATACGGGCGTGTGCGGGCGCTCCGCTAACGTGCTGGGTACCAGCCATGCCGTCACACTGAAACGAAATTACGTTTTTGCGCGGCTGGAGTTACTATCTGAGCTGTAGCACTCGCTTCGGCAAGCAACGGCCGCGGGAAAACTATATTTGGTCCTGCCTGCCAGTCCGCACGTCGCTAGAGATATGGAGCTTCCTAAACTGAAACATAAGGACCGCCGCATGTTCATCAACATTCCTGTTCTTGTTTAAAACATACGCTACTACAAAAAATCCCCCATTAGTTCGAAGACTGCTGTGTCTAAGTTTTGATTACCTAGGTTTCTCTTGGATGGCTTTCTTTCGAGAGGGACCCCGGTACATGAAAAATCTGTCGCGCAAGAAAGTTGGTGAAGAGAAGTGAGCTAAAGCAAATAAGGCAATGTCTGCACGCTGAACCCGCACAGCGCGCTTGTTTGTCACGAGTTCAGTCGTTGCACAAAGCGCTCCAAGAACGTTTTGACCCTGACTCGCGATACCCTGCATCAACGCGCTCAGGTTCTTTTTTTTTTTTTTTTTTTTTTGTTTATCTTGTACCTCGCCTGCCGGCCTTGCAAGCACGCGCCGCTGAACTATTTTTTGTCGCATGCTGGGCAGTTACATTTTACATACATTTTTGGAGACCAGTTGGCGACGGAGCGGAGTGGCATGGTTTCGGTTTCGATCGAACAGCCGTCACCACTGGCGCGACGAAGCGTGTACAGCTGCAAGCCTGCCGAAGTTGCCTTTACGTGTATGCGATCATTGCACGACAGAGGCACCAGCCGGGACGCTTGCAATCCACTGTTTTACGTTTACTTTTGACGAAAGTCTGGCACGTCGGGAATCAGTAAAACAGTGGGAAGCGGTTTTTCAAAATTTTTCGGCAACGCCTAAAGCACTGTACACTTGTGGGGTGTCTCAATGTTTCTTTGGAGACATTAAAAGTGGACATTCATTGCTAGCCTAAGCCAAAACGAAGCTTACAGCAGCTTTGCAGAAAGTTTTGAAAAGCGAAAAGTACCCGCTAGTCGTACATCACCTTTTTCTTGTGTGCAATTTCGCATTGCACTGCAGTAGGTATCTGTTTCATCAGTCGGGGACTGCTTCCATTTATTATATTATATTACTAGTCAACCTAATGCTGGGATATTTACTACTAAGCTGGTCATTTCAAATAATGTTTAATATGTGAAGTTTAGTTTTCAAATAAGCTTGAATATGTGAAGTTTGGTTCTTATCTATCTATTGTGGGTACATATATAGGTATCATTTAAAGGGGCGGTGCAACGATTTTCGGACTTGGGTCAAAGATTTCTGGAAGTTGCCCGCTGACACTTCTGAAGTAAAGAACAGAAAACCGATTTCGCCTGCGTGTCCTAGTTGTTGCGTAAAAAAAAGATAAAGATCGGCATTTCGGGCACCCCTCAACTCACTCCCAGTCTTCAGGGTCACACCTGGTCGCACTCCCAGTGACGTCATTCCGAGTGCCGTGTAGCTTCCCGTGTGCTATCTCGGAGGACGCTTCCCCTCCCTCTCTCTGCGTATATTAGCGGGCGCTATGCTGGAGCTTAGAGCCGAGCGAGGTCACGTAATCTTTCCGCCGTAGTTCCTTCGGCTGCCACTTGGGGCTGCAGGTGGGGGAAAATGCTCGACTTTTGCTTTGCGATTATGCAGCGGAATCGCGAAATTTTTAATGAAAAAAGTGTTTTCTCTATCCTCTGGGATACGATAAACAACGTAAAAATGACGAGATGCAAATTCTTTTAATCATAAAATCGTTGCACCGCCCCTTTAACTGAACCATTGCAAAGTCTGTCATGTCATTGACATTTCAGTTACATCTTGAAAGACTCCTGGGTGGTCGAACGACTATAATTCGTTTATTTCAGCGAGCAAGTGCCCTTCGTTTCTCCAGCACGTTAAACGAATATTTTTATTTTTCTAAGAATATCTGCTCCGAAAGCCATTTTTGGTGTCCGAAAAACTGTTTTGGCTGCTCCGAAAGCCACTTTTGCTGCTCCAAAACACTGTTTTGGTTGCTCCGAAAGGTGCTCCAAAACGGCTTAGGCCAATCACATCACTGCATGTGATTCGAAGGAAACTGGGAGACGTGAAATGGCGGTGCCAAACCTGGGGTGGGCAAACATAAAGAGATGTGAACTTTGCATTCCGTTCCAGTGCTAGCTTTGCCAGGGCTTCTTTTCAGTTCTACGCACGTTGGCGTTTCTGCTTTTGAGGCACGAAATGCGTACCAGGTTCGACGGTGCAGCACAGACCCAAAATTCTCGTCAAGTGACGAGTTGTAATGTAGTTGTGCCGTTCGTCTGTTGACTGGTACGAGTAACTTTTGAGAGGCACGAATATAATGTTGAGGTTCTCTGTCAAGCAGGGTATGGCTAAGGTCACTGGGTATTGGAGTACCATATTTTCCAATCTATAAGTCACATTCTTTTTCAAAATTTCCGTTGGTGCGTTTTATATGCGACGGTACAAATTACCATAAAAAACGAAGTATAGTTTGAACCAGACAATAGTAGGTTGAACCCCCAATTAACAAATAGTGAAAATATAGAAGTTTTTATAATGAGAAAATACAACCTTACCTGGGAAAAAGTGAAGAGTGCAGCACGGCGAGAAATCTCTGCACGTTTATTTTGCTTGCACTGCTTTGTACCTGCACGCAATGAAACACATGCATGAGTGTTACTTCTATACCGGCCAGAAGTGGCAGTTGTTGCAAGCTGCCAGTGTGTGTCAGATTGTCGTGCGTGTCTTCACATGCGACTCCTTTTCGCATGAAAGATATCTTAAACTGGCATCTAATTCCACTCATTCCTGCTCACTCCCTGAGCAATGACAAGCACAACAAAAAAAACCAAGTAGCACATGAAAAAATAAAATGGCTGCATCAGGCACCCGTAGTTGCCAGACTTTTTTGTTTTTCCGCCAACGATCTGTATATAAGACGAGGGTCAACTTTTTCTAGTGCATTTCTGAAAAAAATTTAACTTTTTTTTGGCAGTTTATACGGCATACGCGTTTTTTTTGTACCAGCGTGGCCCTTAAAGGGCAACTCCATTTCATTTTTGATATTTAGAAAACTATGCAGCCTTCTTCAGTATCATGTAGGAAGACCCCATGTCAAATATCACGATTTAATTCCCTCTATATATTTAATAAACTGGCCAGCAAACTTTCAAATGAGCCAAGTCGCCGAAATCTGCCAACTCTAGCGTGCGACGTGAGGCGCAATCGTCGGCGCAGTCATTGCGACGGAGTTAGAGCGGCCAACGTTGAACCATACGTCAGAGGCATGGCTACATCATTCTCACGTTTTGTTTGTTTTTACTTCCCAGAGCGAAATTGAACGATGACGTCATGAGTTTCTCCTCCCGGTGTTGGCTGAACGGCGTCCACATGATCACCGTAACGCGGATGCACTAGTTTGCGCTGCAATGCGCGCTTATCGGTCTGTTTCTCCGCTCCTCTTCTCCTCTTTCGTCTTCTTCCCCTTTCCCCCGGGCCATCATTGTCCACGCCATGCGAAGCGACCTGCCCGCGTCGCGTGTCCTGTTCCTCGCCCCCACAAACGTCGCAAGACCACGTGGTTCGGCGTGACGTGGCCATGACTCTGACGACACGAGACCAATGTTGCCTGACGCTACCGAAGTTTCGGTTTCGGCATCAGCTGATGTTTAAATTAAGATTACTCAAATAATATTTCCAATTTCGCGAATCCGAAGACTAGTAGTGCTTTGTGAAATGGAATCACATGTGAGCCTAAATTTTTTGGAATTGAGCGGAGTTGCCCTTTAACCGTGCAAACTTCCCAGGGAATTAGGTTTCTTGTTCGGTTTGTCGGTGAGATTATTGAAACTGGCCACAGCGTGTGCATATGTCACAATTGCAGTTCACACATACGGGCCTACCAATGCAGTTTCACCGCCACCACCATACAAATATGTAAATGCGACTTATACAAGGGTGTCACTTATTCACAGACTTTCTTGTGATAAGGGCATATATATGAGGGAAGCGTGACTTGCACGACGGTGCAACTTATAGACAGTTCCTCTAGTAAGAGTGGAGAGAGGAAAAATGCTCTCCCCCACTCACCCCGCGAGTCGTCTGCTCCGCCGAGTGGGCTGTACCTAACATCCGTCTGACGTTCAAACTCTGTTTAAAATCGCGTCATTTTGGAAATTTCAGGTGCAGATGCGCGGATTCTGATATCTAAGTTATTGTGTAATGCCATGCTCGAAAAAAAGACTAGCCGAGTCTAATTGCAATGTTACCTGCGTGCGAATAAAAAAGGAAAAACTGTCAGTGTCCGGTCGCTCTGGCGAAAAGTAAATCCTGTTGCTGTAGCTATTATACTATACAAAGTTTGTACTGGTGCCGGCCTTTAGCGATAACGAGTCGAAGTCTAAAATAATAGATAAAAATGTGCTTTCCTGGCGCAATAGACGCAGTGATTTAGGTGCCGGCTGACTCCACTGCTATTGAACTAACGGGACAAAGATACGCTAGTTGATCATTTACTGAAATAAAACAACAGAGCGCAATAGCCTGATTTTGGAGTAGCCATAAATATTCTAAGAATGCGAACCATTTCATAACAGCAGCCACGAGCGAGAGTTCAATGTTCGGTACAGCCCAAAGATGGAGAACGGCAACCTCCCGGTTTGTCGTCTGCTAGCGGAGCCGGGCGCGTACCCTCTCTCTCGTTTTACCCCGCCGAACCTGCTGAACTTCCCGGATGTGTGGAGAGGGAGCTACGGTTTAACAAAATGGTGCTGCCCTGAGAGCGCTAGATGGAATGGTCTATAGACCAGAAAATATGTTAGGTGGATTTCCGAGCTTCCCACAGAGGCAGCAGCACGGTTAGCACACGCAAGCACTCATTTTCTCTAAGATATATCTTCAAACTGAAAGGCCTTTATCAATACTAATACATCGTGGCAGAACGTGTTCATCGAGAGCATCGACACAGGGGGTAAAATTCTGTGTTTCTCACTTCCTCTTCCAAGTAAAAATGAAAAAAGTGCCAATGTGTGCACCTTCCGTTTCTTTTTGTACTCCTTGCCGCCACCCGAGAGCTTAGTGATCAGCCGTGCACCGGAATGAACCCCCTGTGCAGAGTTTTTTGTCACCACCACAGGCACTTCCTAATGGGTGTCTCGACACAAATACGATTCGGAAAGCCCAGACACTTGACTGAAGTAAGCAGAGCTGACAGCGAGAACACTACTATGGTCACTAACATGTGAGAACGAGGGGCCGTGTCTTTCGAACTCCCAGCCTCTGGCACGGACTCCATGCAGTCTGTTGTGCTTGGCATGCGTGCACGTTCTCGAGGTACATGATACAGCGAAGCATTGTGGAAGGTAGGAAGTTTGCGCTGGAGAAGGGTTGACTTCCTGCCATTCTCACTATGGCATTGACTGTAGCAGTCGATAAAAGGGGATCTGTCAACCTAGTCTGCAAAACGAACGGGAATGCCAGTAGCTCTACCTGATACAGCACGTTCCATCGTTTTCCTTTGTCACACAGAGGCTCCAGGAAGCCAAGGAGGAAGCCACTTCCCAGCTGACTCGGCTCGAGAGGAGGGCGGAGAGCCTCGACCACGACAACAGCCGCCTGAGGGCAGAGATTGCAGAGCATACGTCTAAGGTGCCCCCTTCTCACATTAGTCTGTTGCGGCGACGGATGTCAAAGGAACGACATCCTCGGCAGCATCGCTTTCTTTCTGAGCCCTTAGAGGGCGGTATGATGAAGTTGTGCTTTCAGTGAATACTGCTTAGTTTGTAACCTACAAAGCACACATTCGTTTTTTTCTCCACGCGATGAGAGTCGCGGGAAAAAATTGGAAAGAAAGCTAGCAGCGTTCGCCTCCTCCACTCGTAGCCAGAACACTCCAGCCGCCTCGGCAAATTTGAAACAAAGCGCTGGCCTACGGATCCCCAGGTGGCGGGTTCAAATCCCGGCCAAGGCACCCGCAATCTGACGGAGGCTTATTGCGGAGAAGGCGCCGTGTAACCGAGCTTTCGGTTGCACGTCAAAAGATACCCGGGTGGTCCAAATAAATCCTAAGTCCTCCAGTGGGGCGTGCTAGGTGGCCATGTGATCTGGTACCGGTTGTATACCGCCAGTGTTGGTCGTAAACACTCTCTGGAGTTAGCAAACCACACGGCGTGTGCCGAGTTACAGAGCGCTGTTACGGTTCGACTGTTCTAGTCGGGGCGGCAATTGGACGCGAGCCCCTACTCCAATGCTCTTCTAGACATTTGTAGTCGTGAGTCCGAATTGAGCGCTTGCGCGGGGCTTCTGTGCAATCTGTGAGCTGCATTCAAATATTACCATGGGGTGAATGTGACGGTCACATTGGCACTGCCACCCTGTGGTGCGGCGTCCGGTTTTTCGAAGAAGAGACCGAACGAAAACTTCCACTTTTGTCTTTGAAATCACACTGTGACAGAAACTCTTCTTGGTCAGTGGCGTCGCCTGCGAGTGTACTTGAGTCGTTAGTGTCAGGGAGCTTGAGTAAATTACGAGTTATTCCAATTGAATGTTGTTTCATGGCCCCTTTCAGAAGGCATTCTCTGCACTTTGTATTGAGGATGTGAAACTGTGAGTACTGAGGGACTGAATTACTAGAAGTGGGCTATCTTTCAGTGTTTCTGAAAAGATGGCAAATCATGCCAAAATTAGGGGTGGGCCATCTTGGTGTGAAGCATCTCCTGGGTTATCACGGTACTTCTCAGGTACCGTTAGAGCTTTTTGAGAAACTTGTGTTTGGCACACTGTGCCACTAAACTTGCAGTCACCATTGGGCTTTCTCTACGTTTTGCCACCATGCAGGTGAAGATCTTGAACGCTCATCTGGTGGAAGAGATCGCCAAGGGACGCAGCCTGGAGGAGGAGAAGCGATCTCTGGAAAGCCAGCTCAGGGTGGCCAGGGTGCAGCTCGAGTCTGCCAGGTTCGACCGGAAAAGAGATGGGTGCGTGCTGTCCTGGTGTGCCTTTTTGACGCGGAATGTGTTACGTGGCTGGCTCCTAGCAGTTTGTAGTAATGATCTAACAGGCGAGCATGGAACGAGTGTCGTGTTGGCATTCGGCTGGAACTTCATGCTTTCATGCAGAGTCCAAAATTTTCAAAATTCAGTGCCATCTGGCGGCTGAAAAAGCAGTTTCACTTTTGGCAAACTAATACCGATCGCAAAACCATTTCGTCGGGCACCGTCACTTTTGCACGCCGATGGCAGACGAGAATTGGTTGGGTCGATCACCTCCTAATTCTCTCTCAATTTGTTCCAGTTCCGATGGTGTGATCTAAGAACTGACCAGTACAAGACGGCGACCCAATAAGGGCCTCGAATAAATTTCCGCCATTGGAGGCTTTAGAGTCAAACTTGTGCCAAAGGATCGATTGGACCGCACCCTGAAATAAACGCTAAACGCGAGTGTGCGAACTAGTCTTAACTCCTGCCAATGTACCCAGTGCTCGACATGTCCGTGTGTTGTCTCGTCCTTGCGACGACGTGTGCTTGGCAAACGGCGACGCAGGTCGGTGATTGATGAGCTGAAGGGCCAGAAGGGCACTCTGGAGACCAGGCTGTCTGCGCTCGCCGTACAGCTGGCAGAATGCGAGTCGGCCAAGCAGCGCCTTGACAAGACGCCCATCAGGGTGCGTGCATTTGTCAGTCGCCCCCTTGCCGTTTTCGTTGGGAGGCTCCTTCAACCTCGCGCTCCAAAGATTGGGATAGGGTTTCTTTATGTTAAGACTTTTGAGTTGTAGTCATGTGGATCGGTAGTCATGTGCAAATAGTGGATTTTGAGCTCCAAGCAAATACTGGTTTTGGCCGAATAATTTCTAATAGACTGTCAAATAACTTCTCCCCAGTTTTTCACTACCGCGTGCTGTGCTAAAACGAAAATTCAGCTGAACTTACAAAGGTTGTTTCCAACCTTCCACTCGTCTGCTTCCAAGCTCGGTTAATTTTAATTTAACTATTTGAAGTGTGGCACATGAACGACAGATTTGCCGCAGCTATCCTAATCGAGGGGACTAATAAATCCGCATGCTATATGCAAATATAATTTCTTTTATTTCAAGTTTGACAAAAAAAAACGGAGCACAAATGATTGCGGGCTGTCGGGACATTGCTGCCTGGCATATGCTCTCGCATAATCGCGGCGGGTTAGCCCAGATGAGTGCGCTTTTCGATGAGTACTTGTGCGCTGCGGGGAAGCAATACCCGCAGAGTCCGCGAGCGTCGCGGGTGTTGTTTCCTCGCGGTGCACAGTTGCTCGTTGAGAAGCGCACTCACCGGGGCTAACCTGCCGCAGCCAATTCTTCGAAAAGTATAAATATCGCAGCTCAACTCAAAGCAAATATCGAATAGCTAATTATTCAAAACTGCTATTAGAAAATTAGAATATTTGTGCAGCGATATATTATTACCGTAGTATACTGACTCAATGCCCATCTCCAAGACATTGTCCACCCCTCTTCTAACGCAAAATATTAATTTTTTAAAAGACACGGTCACATCGTCCATTCCTACAAAAAGACTGAGGTACGCCTAAGCACTTCTTGTGAGTTGTGAATACGAAAGCTTGCACATCATTTTTGCTGTACGCATGTTGGCGCGCTGGCTGGCGCCGACTAGAGCCACTCGATATGGCAGCGTAGCTGCCAGAGTAGCGCCACGCTTTTCCTCGTGCCGCCTTTCACCGTGATTGGTCACACGCGGTACCATAGCAACGAGCTGAGCTGGCTCCGTTCCCTTAGCAACCGGGTGACTACTCGTCACGTGACCTCGCAAGAGCCGTGATGTCACCGGTAAGATGGCAGCGCCCAGAGCTGGTGGATACGAGTTTGTTCGGTGCGCGGTAGTCGTAATGTGCCGCTGCTTGCCGACGATTTCGAACTTCTTCATGCTCTCTGAAGCAGGTATAACGTGAAGATCTGAAAGAATGTGACTTTTTACCTTTTCTGTGCAAGATCGCTCTGGATACTAGCACCTGTGCGACAGCATCAGTCATATCGCCGTAGCGGTGCTCGTGTTCCTGGATGTGTTCGAGGATCGATAAGACATTTTGCATGCAATTTTCGCATACTCCTAGCCTTGTTTGAACGTTGGAATGTCTGAGAATCAATGCGAATTGTATGCGTCGCATGTTGGACCTTGGGGAAGTTGTTTCAGCCCCAGGTAACCGCGTAATCACAAACTTTTAGCGAGGAAGCTCCTACGATCTTTACGTGTCGTAATAATCAACGATCTTACGATATAGCTTTTAGGATAACATTTTCGCATTTTCTAGCTTCCTTTGAATGTTGGAATTTCTGAGAATCGAAACGAAAGGTATACGTCGTGTGTAGGGCCTAGGGGAAGTTGTTTCAGCCCTGGATCGCCGAATAATCACAGCAACTTTAAGCGAGGAAGCGCCTGCGACCTTTAACCTTCTGTACTAATCGACGATTTTACAAATTGACAGTTCTGAAGACTTTGATAAACGTCCTTTTGTTTCAATAGCTTGCATTTGATCGCAGTGTTTTTTTGTTGTTGCTTTTTTTTTTTTTTAAGTGACAAGCTGGCGTTTGCTCAAATGACGTATATGAAATGACCTGCTCTATAAGAATGCATCAACACACACTATAAAATTTATATGCTCAGAGGTGTGTTCGTCTTTGTAATGAACAAGTTACAGACAATTATTTTTTCCGAGTGTAATATTTATTTTCTGTAGCCTGGGCCCGTCTTATACTCATTAATGTCCGTGTGATATGATGCTATTGTCATGTGTGTATGGTTCTAAATACCCTCTTTGCAATACCTACAAAAGCCAAAATGAAGTCAGCCGACCCCAGCTCACTCATTTGACACGAAAACTGCGTCACTCGGGCGTATGCGCTCGTCAACAATCAATTCGCCGATGAATATTTCAATTCGCGTTCGTGGCCAATGAGTCCACATGAGTGCACTCGCGAATGACAAGTTCTATGGTGTGCTTAAAAAGCGCGGTGGAAGCTTGGGGCCATCGCACCGGTGCCCTAGCATGTCACGACCGCGTGATTCCACTGTTCGCTTTTGAGTTGAGGATTAAAGCTAAGGAAGAAGAAGTTAAAGAATCATTTCATGGCCCCTTTAACACGGGTATGCGTGCTACACCAGATAAAAATCTTGACATTTTGCATGCCGGAAAACTTCCGGACGACCACTTGGCCTGTCGGCAAGAACACCTCATATCTGGCGTCAGTCTCTTTTGATGGCGTTAACAAGCCTCTGTAGATTACCGTGCTGTCCTTCGTGGTTTAACCCCGTCGACTGTTCATTGCCCAAAACGAGGGTGATACCGTCGTCGACTTCCCTCCCTGCCAGTCGGTGAGATAATCTCATCTTGAATGAATGATTGGGTCCTGAAGAAGTATGCTGCTAAGCATACATTAACTTAACTATGGGGCAGTCAAGCAGCAGTCATGTCCCAAGGCAATCGTCCTGTCGTGGCCGGCGTAATCGGATTTTGTTCCATAGGAGCGAAGTCCGAAAGCACAAGGACGGTACGTTTGTCCCACGAAGCCGCCGCCATCCCGGCGGCGCGGAAAACCACTCGCCTTGTCCGTGCACGCTGCAAATCGTCTCATTTCACAGAAGAAACAGGCACCGCTTCTCTAGAGGCCCGTGCCGTACCGCCATGCAAAGCGTCTTTCAGGTCTTTTACCACTTTTCAATTAACGAATGGAGATATCAAGTAGATAAAGGTCGCCGCCCGGCGTCGCTAGCAGTGCGGTTACCATAGAAACCTCCCAGGCCCAAAATGGAGATCACTATAGGCGCTTCTGACGTCGTGCGTCTAGATAATTTTGCGTCGTGTCGCTACTCTGGCAGCTACGCTGCCATATAGAGTGGCTCTAGCGCCGACCTGGCACTGATGGACACGCAGCGCCATGAGGTGGCCAGTCGTTGAAACTGACGCGCAGCGTCAGCGTCAGTTTTAACGACAGGCCACTCCATGGCGCTGCGTGTCCAGCGAATGGGAGCCTGGTCGACGCACGCTAGCCAATGGGGTCGAAGCGATGAGGTGCCGTGGCCATACCGGCGAATGGGAGCTGGCTTGTCTTGGAGAAGGATTTAGGAGCCGTTTTGCGTGGTTTCAAAGCCGATGACTTCGGCTTGCTCCATGGGACAGTTAATGCTTTCGCATTAAAACCCGACCCACGGGCCATGAGATGAGCGAACATTCGTCCTCCCCAAACCCTTAGTTGGAGAACGTTTTTGGCAATAAAAATACAAAGGAGATAATAGAGGGAAGCTTTCTTTGTTCACAAATAAAAGAAAGTCCGCCTCTGCCCAGCAAATTCAACCGCAGATCACGAGGTCAGTGGAGCAACCGCCCATTCTTCCTGAACATTGTGACCATGAACCCTGAGATTGGAGAATGTTTGTGGAAAAAAAGGGACATAAAAGAGCAAACCTTTTTTTATTTAATGAATAGAAGAAATTCTTTCCGGGGTTATCCCGGAACCATGAGCCCCAAAACCAAAAGAACAATAGTGAAAAGACAAAAAATTTTCATGCCTAAGACTTTAGAAAAAAGCCCAAAACAAAAAAAACAAAAAAAAAGTGAAGAAGTTAACGGAACTAACGAAGCCATCGAACGAGTGTCCACGAATTTTGCCGCATGTCGGCGCCGGAACTTCACGAAAGCTTGCTAGACGAAGCACTCGGCATTGTAATTGATTCAAACAGCAATGCCTTGTTTGATGGCTTTGTAGAGGATGATCAGTGAATAAAGATTTGTTAGGGCACCCCGCTTGAATGTTTGTGAGACACACTTGCCTTGCTTCCTTTGGCTCAAACTGTGTGTAATGCACACCATTCTCATACACTTGCGCTGCACGGACATTGGTTGCTGCGATCTCTATACTTCTCTCGCTGATGCATAGGGAGCGAAGTGAGTGAGAAGTTTTTTGTTGCGCGGTTTTATTTTTACAGCTTTGAAGCGCAAATGGCAAACATAAGCTCGTTCAGGTTTACGGATCGTCTTTCAATTGCGGCCATCCGGGAGCATGAAGCCGCATCCACGCTTTCCATTACACGTATGTTAGAAGCGAACGGAAGTTTATGTTGCGCAACAGCGAAATGTCGTAGTGCTTCGGGCAGGAAAGCAGGAAAAATCTACTAACACTTTCTAATGGCTGGAGGAACATCTCGCGCTAATTATAAAGGTAAGTCATTGCATAACGTGGTGTACTGACTTCCACCGTTCAAAAAATGGTTTCGTGGCACCCTAAAGCTCTGGTCGCACCGCTAATACACCATACGAAGAACATCTGCGGACACTGTCCGACGCGCATTTCTCGCTCGGTCCCGTCGCACGGATCGTACAAAGACTTTCTGCAGACGCTTTGGAAGCGTACGTACGCAGGAAGCAGACGCGCTCGAGGCGCGCCCGCAGATACTCTCGTCATCGCGTCTGCAGCGAACGCAGTCTCTTGCACGACGTACGAGCAGTGGGACTGTGCGGACGGTGCGGAAACAACGGTCTCCAGACATTGTTCTGTCCGCGTTCTGCTCAGACTCCCCACAGGGAAGAGACCAGGACTTGGCAGCAGATGGTGGAGACGTTGCGCGAGGAGAAGCGGCAGCTCCAGGGGGAGGTGACGCGCCTCCGGCGGCAGCTCACGGGCACCATTGACAGTATCCTGCCGCCGGCGACTCCCGACGGGAGCCGAGCTTCGAGGCGGACACGCCGCAGTCTGGTGAGTGCTCCCGCCAGGGTGCGGGAGACGACAACTTTTCTTAGCGCAGTCGGATGCTCCACTGCACTCGCACTGTAGGAGGTGTAGCAAATTTTTGGAGCGCAACAAGAGCCTCCATGGCCTCTCGCATGGTGCGACGCGGTGGCGGCTCTTCACACGGAGCACCTTTGTCCGAAACATGCCCATAGTCAGGTAGGGCATCCCTGATGATCTCATCGTCACGCGGCTTATCGGCCACAACAACACTGTCATCAACCGCGAGGTAGTCGGCAAGTTGCACTTGGGCAGAGAGGACATTGTCGAAACGGCCGTCGTCGTCTTCAGCGATGTCTGGGGTCTCCACCGCCTGGCAAGCTTTGAACCGTACAAAGCTGCTGTGCTTCAAACAATTTGTGATACTGTTGTTCCACACATACGGCAAAATGTGTATCGCACTGAGAAGTGAAAGTGTGTATTCCTTCGCAGCCTCGATGTGCAGTAACATTCGCTCCAATATATGCTTTCTGAATGTGCTTTTCATGTACCAAATTGACCCTCGATCCATGGGCTGAAGAACAGCAGTGGTGTTCGGATGCAAAAATATGACCTGAATGCACTTCAGTACATACTAACACGTTGGAGTGGGCGCTGCAATAATTGACAAACATCAATGCCTTGAACGTCTTGGTGTGGAAGCATCGCTTGATAGTCCACGGGAGGTTGTTCAAGGTTTCTGGAACATCTCGGCTTCTTTGCCTTTCCAATCGCAGTAGGTGGCAAGCGCTCCATATCGGTCATGCTTGTGCAGACTAGAACTCTGACCCTTTCTGTACTTTTTTTTTTCGCCTTTGTGGGAGTCTCCTTTCAGTGTGTTGGTTTTTTCTGGTAGGGCTTTGTAAAACAACGCTGTCTCGTCTGTGTTTAAAATGTTGTTGGGCTCATGTACAACAAGGCGCCTGCAAAGCTTGACGTTCGTCCAGTCATCGATTACCTACATCGCTGTCGACGACACCTTTCTCTCCACACACATTTCTGAGGACCAGTTTGTGTCTGTCTTTGAAGCAAGCAAACCAGCCCTCCAATGCTTTAAACGAAAAGATCTTCATCCTCCTTGCATACTTCTCTGCTTGTGTGCAGATCAGAGGGCCATTCAAGGGCAGCTGCCCATCACGTACGCTGACGACCCCCCGCAGCAAGGCCTCTACTAGTTTCGGATGTGCCACCTTTTGCAGCCGCTTTCTTTTCGCATTGAACTTCTCTCTCTTTAAAGCCTGTAGGATCTCGGCCTCATTTTTCACGTACATGGCCGAAGTGCTTCTCAAGACGTCATACCCTTCTGTCACTTGTTGTCGAGAGATGCAGTCTTTCAAGGTCCTCAGTATTTCCACTTTTGTCGCTAAATCCTTGGCCCGGTATTCGTGCCACTGGCAGCGCCGCCATGAAAGTTGCTGCAGTTGCTGCACGTGATGACAACATGCCAGGAGCGTGCAAACCAGAGCGCCGAACGCACAGCGTTCCAGAGCAAAGTTGACATGGAGAACCAGAAGAACCACGTGTGCACCCTGGATGGATAGCGGTCATAACCTTGGGAACGGGCGCTAGTTTGTGCTATTGGCCGAAATTATCCCGATTAACCATTATGCACCCAACTGCCTCCGAATAAATAAGCGTTTGGTGCCATGGACTAATACACATGTTTGACGGGACCGGATCAGCAGTTCAAATTATCCATATTTTCGAATGGGGGGGGGGGTTGAATGACTGAGGTTTTAGTCTTAAATAATTAACTGCACCTTGCAGCATCCCTTTGCCAACAAGGCATGCACTGCATTGCAGGCGGAGCGTGACGTGCCAGACGGTGCAAGCCTCCATTCTCCCGAGGTGTCTCGCCTGAAGACGCAGAAGAGCCTCCTGGAGACCAAAGTCCGCACTTTGGAGGTGAGCAGACAATCGTCAACCGACCACACGACCGGTAATCTATCGGCCGATCCGTCGCCACCGGCAACCTGTCTGGGACGCGAATAATCATGGGTGCCTCCAATAAAAAGTTAAAACACTCCTTTCGTGTATGTCCCAAAAGTCCCATATGCAGAATGCATTAGCAATGTACAGGGTGTTTTGGCAAAGGCCTGATAAATTCCTACCGATAGGTAGTCGAAAGAAGGAAACTCTTTTCGGGAAGAAACTGCCAGCCATCGCGGACATCAGGGAATGCAAGAAACATACTAATTAGCTAAATAATTCACAGCACTTTTTTAACTTTTTAATTAGAGAAAATAAGCCTATGGTTCCATTTAGAAACTTTCTGAGCAACATCGAAAGCTCCCAAGTCTATCAGTCTCAAAGAAAACTTAAAGCTCGTATGAAGCGCTGAAGTGCACTAAGATTACCGCTCGCGCAGCAGGCACGAGGCTGGCATTGCAGAAATGTGAACGATAAGAATATCGTCTGCATGTTCACATTGCCAGCCTTGTTCCTGTTGCACGGGTGAAAACTTTAGCGCACCCCCAGCGGGAGCAGGAGCAGGTCGGCTGCATCCACAAGATGGTAAGATGGAGCAGTACGAGGTATTCCCGAAACAAACTTCACAGTATTTTTTTTATTCCAAGAATAAACTATCCCTCGTTGAACGCTCGGTTTTTGTCCAAATGTAGTGCTAGCAATCTGAACCAGACGCCAAAGTTTCAGAACTAACCGTTATCTTATTCAACGGTTATATACTAGACTTTTTCATCTTGGTAGTTGCCTGATTGGCGGATAGAGGGTGCTGATGCACTCGCTGCCCTAAGGTGGCTTCAATTCGGTTGGTTTTGGTGTCTGCGTGCACGTGGCTCGCTGAAACCGACGTGCGCCATTGCTAAGGCTGATTGATTCCTGTGCCTCCGTTAGGTCCCATGCAGGTCTTGTATCGCCGACGATGAAAATGCTCGAAACGTGTTATAAAGTCAAATGCAGAGGTTCTGAACATAGTAACGGCATGCAGTTAGGTAGTAAAGACAAACGTCGGATGACACTTTACTGAACAAGGCCAAAGATTGCTGTGAAACGTTACGAAAAACATGAACACAACGCATTCGCCAAGGTACGGAGGGGAGGGCGGAGTGATGAGTTGAAGGCACCTTACGGTGGTCGCGTCACGCAATTCCAAGATTGCAGCGCCAATGCGACGGAGGGTGTTAAGGTCTACAGGCGATTTTTTTGAAATTTTGAATGGTGAAATGGTTGCCAACAAAACCGAGAAATGCACAGAGCTGTATTGTGCTAGCTACCGGGAACGGGCCCCATTTTCTTATTGAAAGTTTTAGAAAATCGCAAAATTCGAACAAACTAATGGTTACTTTTGAGACCTTTCGCATCTTGTCTGGACCGCTACCGCTACATTTGGACGGAGACTGAGCGTTCGGTGATGCACGTTTTAGTTTTTTGGTAAAAAAACGCAATGTTTCGGGGGGGACACGCTGTAGATGCAATTTTACGGGTTGCCAATTTTATGTTTGGGGTGATGACTGGGAGGAAACTGCTGAATGGTCAGTGAAAAATCATCCGACGGTTTCACACGAACCGCTGTCACGCCGTTCGTGCATCATGCAAAAGGCATGGTGTTTGCTCCAGACATGATCACAGAATTATCTCTGATCGAAGCATGTTTGCTTTGTGCAGATGTATTCTTTGAACATGTCTCCAGACAGTTTTTGCATAATCATTGTGACAGGACCATCGTAGAAGGAAGAAACACACCCGACACAGCGTCTGTAGACTGCATTTTGGATGATGAAGGGATTGGTGGCCGAGCGGGCTAGCGCGCACAAGCTCAGAGCGCGTGGAGCAAAAGTTTGCGCCGCAAAATTGGGGGATCCTGGGCTCACTCCCCACCCCTGCCCGTTTCGCTCTGGACGAGCATCGTATAATGGCGTGCGGTCGTGTATCTCTACTGCGTGGTGCGCGTTAATGACTCCCAGGCTAGCAGTCGTACCGTACTAGCTGAATTGCTCATCTACAGCTGGGAGACGGTCGCCAGTTGAGGCAGAGTAACTTCAGGCTGTATGAACATACACACAAGCACAATATTTTCTTTGATACGTTCGCAGTGTGACTGCGGCTTACCTGCTCGTGTGTGGGCGACGGAGAACTTTTTTCGAGCAATGCCCTTCCGCGGAGCTTGTCAACTAATGCGCTGAGAAAGTGAGGGAGAGTGCGTGCAGACGTCAGAACACCAAGCTCCGATTCGAGTGCGAACATACGGTTTGCCAGCACCCTATTTGTGACCATGTCTCGGCGACTATTGAATGGCTAGCGAGAATCCATCCGACGCTTACGGTGGCTGCCGTGCATGTAAAGCTGCGATCGCACATTGGAAATATCCCGCCTAGACGCCAAATTGCACACACCCTAAGAGGTGTTGCTATTTGTTAAGTCTTTGGGAAATTATAAACACTGTACTATTCGTGTAGTGTTTCGCTTTGCTTGGGCTATTTATGCTTCCGGAATTGGATGCTTTGCGCACATGATGTGCGTGAGATTGTCGCCTCATACGTCGGCTGCTCTGGCGGTAGCGACGGTTGGAGCGCCGTCCATTTCAACTCATACTTCAATGTTTCTCAGAGTTGAGTTCAGAGGATGAGAGCTTACCATCCAATGGAGAAGCTCTGTAAAGTACCTCCACCTTTTAATCTGAAACTGGTGGAATGTTGTGGAAGCAAATGTGCCAAAATGAAACCGAATGGAAGAAGGGTGAAAACTTCTTGCCTTCAATATTTCCATTCGACGCTTCTAAACCTGAACATGTTGGAAGCACTGTACATGCTCTCGCTAGATAGTATTTAGAATAATGTGCATTGACCCTTTCTTTGTTATTTCTTCGGAAACAAAACCTGACCACCGATCAGAAACATCTTTTGAGAAAATAAACTTTCAGCCTTTCCACTCTGGTGAAGAAGGAAGGCCAGCGAAGCTGTACTATGGTGGGAATGAAGTAATGGTCGGCCGCGAGTCGGCAAGGCAGAGTGGAAAGGCTCGAAAGGTTGCCGCCATCTCTGAGCGACGGCAACAACCAGACAAGCGGCAAGCAAGTCGTCTGGTTGCTGCCGTAGCTCATAGAGGGGGTAGCTTTCCAGAGTTCTGTGTCATCAATTTGCTGACGGACACGATCCTGGGGAAACTAGCCCTTAACAGCTCCGCTGTAAAAGCTCAACCAATCAAAGGGTTAAGGAGTAATCGTTCTACCGCTTGGCGGTCGCAGGAGCGCCTCTCTCAGCAAGACCAGGTGCACTCGGAGGAGCTGACGCGAGAACATCGGGAGCTGATCGCCGAGATCGCCAGACTGCGGGAGGAGCTGGCAACGCACGAGCGGCGTCGGACGTCGACCCCCGTGCACAACGAGGTAGGCGGGGCCACCTGGAACCACTCCCTGTTGAACCCCCTGCTCAAACTCTGCCTGCTCGAGACCTCTGCCTTGCTCCTGGGGCTGCTGCTCTGCCTCCTGCACATCCTGCTTGCCCCCGAGGCGCCCGCGTCCGACCGGGAAGCCTACCTGCTCGAGTCTGTGGCGTCGGGCGCCTAATGCAGAGGTGGGGGGGGGGGGGGCATCGGTAGTTGGTGGGGCTCCGTACTATCGTTTGTGGCCACAGTTCAATATATATACGTAGGTGTGGGCACGTGGCACTGCGAACGCTGCAACGCGATCAACCGGGTAAAGTCTTATTGGCACGCACCCCAGTAGACTGTTCCAACGGCGTCGCCGTTGGCCGGACGGCACAACTGAGGAAAAAGCAAACGAAAACACAAAGCTGTCTCGTTGCCATAGCACCCGGGCGCACGCGCTTTTCGCTCGGCGCCCCTGCTCTGGCCTTGACGGATGCTGGCTAGAACATTGCGCTGGAGATTTCTCCGCCTAAAGAACACGTGCAAAGGAAAAAAACATTTTTTTTTTAAACAGCCCAGATGGAAAAAGAATACCATAAGACAAAACTTTAAACGAAAAAAAATAATTTTTAGAGCCATATTTTTGGTGCGAAACGAATTTGTAGTTGGTGCCCGCGGGAGCCCGCAGAAAAGTGGCCGCTATGTTCACGTGGTGCTTGCGCCCTTTCGGGAGCTTCATATGGCCTCTAAACGTTACTTATTAATCTTCGTTTGAAGGGTAGCAAAAAAATGAAGATTAATAAGTAACTTTTAGGGCCCAAAGGAAGCTCCTGAAAGAGCACAAGCAGCACTTGGTAGACCTGTGTGCCAGTAAGAAATTAACAGTGGCGGCACGCCGGAGTGTTCCCTTCCGGCGGCTGTGGCGGCGGCGTGACATTGTGGTTGCGGTGGCACACAGGTCTAGCATATGACCAGTGGCGGCTCCCGGGGGTGCCAACTACAAATTCGTTTCGGGCCGTAAATATACATCTCAAGAAAAAAATTTTCTTTTGCAAATTTATTTTATGGCATGCTTTTCCTGTATAGGCAGTCTTTAATTATATTTTTTATTTATCAGCACAATTTTTTTTTAGAATTAGCATGCAGATATGCTTTTAATGATGATTTAAAATCTGGAATTATATTTCACACATCTCCTCCAGGACAAAAGTTGTGACAAAATATTAAATTCCAATTAGGTCATTTTTGTGGAGTTTTTCTCATTAAAAAATATTTTTTTTACAATGTGCAGTTAGTTGCAAGGGTCCACCATACATCCTAGAGCTAATAGAATCTATGACACCAGTTTTTTACCATAAATAAATAGCAGACCGGAAAGCAAACATAATCAGCTTATAATTAGTCAACGTTTTGGCTAATTATTTTTAATCTGTTGACTCTATAAAACAAACGAAAGCTTTAGGATGCAGTTTAGTTGTTGCTGAGAAAAACAACATCAAGTTCACTGGTATTCATTTATGCAAACATTATAAAAATGTCCGTAAGGCATGGACACCTTATAGAAAGGACAAAGCTGAGAAAATAGCATTTGAAGTTTTATGGTAAAACTTTTACTACTGAATTTATAAAAAAAAAAAAAGAAAGCTTTAGGATGCGATGCAGTTATTGCTCAGCACAAAATGAAGTTTTCTAGGAATCGTTTATGCCAGTGTATTTAGAACATCAGCTGAACAACTGCAATTGAAGAGGCAAGTGCAGAAAATTATGTTTGAGTTTTACGGCTGCGAGTGTAGGTTCAGTTGAGTCCTGGGCAATAGCCCTGAATCCTTTCAAACTTTCGCCTCTCTGCCATCATCATTTTCACCTTCCCGCTCTCTGTGCGAGCCTTGTCAGCCTTGCGGAGCCTCTGCTTGTCCTTCTCGAGGTTCCTGCGTGTCGGACAGCTCTCAGTGCTGTGGCCGAGCTGCTCTGCTACCACCTTACTGGTCTTCATCAGTAAGTAGCGCTGAAGACGGACACTGCTTCAGCGACAGCCCTTTCCATAGCCAGCAGAGAGTCACGTATGCTCTTCGAGTTTCGGCCTCAGATCACTGAGTGTAGGCTCTCAATGGCGTTCTGTGTCATTCCATCATGGCAGCACTCCAGGAGGGCCTGTTCACCCAGCTTCTGAAAGACCTAAATGCGTACCCATAGTAGATTGTGATTTTTTTTTATCTTTTCCCGTATCAGCGTTCCTTTTCCTCCAAAAGACTCTCCTTGTGCCTTCTTCTCTACCAAGGTGCAAAGAGCTGCCCCCATCCGCTTGTGCACATGGTTCAGGCAGTCCTTCTTAATTTCGAGGCAGTCATAAATGCCCTCCTGCGTCAAAGCACGGAAGGTGTGGCCATCTCCATCAGAAAGAATGGTCATGTAATGCAGCTCATTCTTTTCCAGAAACCTCTTCGACAGGATCGGGGCTTTTTCGGCTTCCATCCGTCCAGTGTTGCAGTCGACATTCTCGAGGCACCTGTGGTTCAAAACCATAACCATCGTCATCTGGGTCAGGTGCCTCCTGGCAGCCACGGTAGTACTTGGAAGGGACAATGTCCACGTTTGTCCTCTCCAGGTCCACGTTTCCAACAAGGTTGAGAAAGTTTTGGTACAGGACCTTCGCCACCTGCACACTCGCTGCTTCTGTGGCTTTTACTGCTGCCTGGCAAGCTTGCACTGTGGTGTCCCCTGGAGATGTTGTGGTGAGACCCCCAATGGGAGAGGTTCAGGGTGGCAAAGAAGTCTGCGATGGATGTCTCTCTCTTTCCTATGCTCTAGATCCTCTTCATTGCTCTCAAGTTGATTTCAAAAAGCGTGATCTTGGATTCTTTGGCGACTTGTGGCGACGAAAAGTGGAGCTTGGTGAAATCGCAGCTTGAGTATGGAAGCACTAGCTTTACTGCTAGACCGTACCGCCTCTCGTCGCACTTTGAAAGTTCAGCAGTGGCCGTCCTGCACTTGCCGCATGTTGTGGACGCAAAGAGTTTCTGCAGCACTTTTGTGTCCGCGATGAAATAATCTTTGCAGCAATCGTCGTCTTCGCTCGCCAAGCTGACATAAGAGATGCTCAAACTTTTGCCAAGTTGCCGACTTCTCCACCTACGAAGATTTTTCGTCCTCTGCAGATATTTTGCGTTTATCTCTGCGATCGGCGCTCAAGCCTGGTCTGGCCACATCCGCCAGCGTTGGAGTGCCTCACAGTTCCGCTGAGATGCCTTACGGTGTCACTGAAGTTGTTAGTGCAGACACGTTCACAAGCAGTAAAACGACTATTGGCGCTACAGAAGTTGACAGTTTCGTTTTCAACGATGCAGTGCACTTTTTATCCAAGCACCTCTAAGTTTACTGTGCACTTTCTATGTGCTCACTTTTAAACGTCGTTCTCTCGCCATCAAAATGAGCGAAATGAATCGGAACACTGACGTGAAGCTGGTAAGCACACAAAAATGAAAAGCTAAAAACAAAAGCGAGACGGAGACCGAAATATTTACACAAAAGATGAGAAGAAAGTCAGGGGCATGAAAAACTCTATAGAGCACAAAGCAAATGTGAGCAATATCAAAATAGGAACTGGAGAAGAGCAATGGCGTCTCGAACAGCGTAGCGGACTAAAGCAGACGACATGGAGCAGGCGAGAGAGCAGGCCGGGCAGATCGGGAGAAAAGGTGCGTGCCAAGCACAATCGGAGAGCGGTGCTTCGGAGGAGCGCGCACTTCAAACAGTCGGCGTCTCTCGAGCTCCGCTCGCGCTCTTTTGCAAAGCATCTACGACGCTGCTGCCTTGATGCCGATGTCACTTCGAAGCATGCCGAAACCAACTTTCAAACAAGACCGGGATGGCACCGACCGGGCTCTTCAGCACTTACAAATGTCATCTCTTTTTCTAAATATTTAGACCAAATTGAGCATTCATAATTTGGGAAAGTATACTGTGGACTATGAAGGCTTCAAAATCGTGATTTCTGAAAAATTGTATATCTAGCGATTTTTTACTATATTAAGACCCGCGTTCATAAAATGGTTCCTGTTGTCGCCATTGAGGTGCGAAACGGGTCAATGATGAAGCTGTGTCTAAGCAATGTGCGTAGCGCAAGTGCCAAGTACTAGATAATGCGGTACACCCATAAGTGACTTTAAAAACAAGCATGTGTCTCGCTGAGAAGCATGGGAGACCGGGCATGCGACAGGCAACCTCTAGCCGCTTATCAAAGAGTCATCTGGTGGAGCCGCTTGCAACCAAGGCGGGAAGAAAACTTCACTTGGCAGCTCGATGCATGCATATGTATATGCTGCACCGTGCTTGAGGCTCTCGTCGACGTTATTACCCTTATATACTCAATAGGCGCCCACACAAAATTTTCAGATAATGTCAAAAAAAGATGGGGTTGGACGCTCGTTGATTCTGAGGGGGAAAAAAATACAAAAGCAGCACGGGGTAGAGTAGACTTCCTCAGATAGTGAAAACATAATAACTTCCCTCACTCCAAATGCTGCTACTGAAAACTTTCGAAATCTATCTTTTGATGTGTTGAACATAAGGTGCTTATGTGTTTACATGCCATAAGACACTTTGTAAATTTTGCGTTAATGCAATCCATAGCTCCCGGCAACTTGTACATTTAAACAAAATTGGAAAACGAAGCTTAAAATGCGACGGGTGCCACACAATACAGAAAGGAGAGCGAGCGATTTTTGTTTGTATCCAGGCTTGTAGTGCTCTCGCACGTCCTCCGTGAGCCATCTTTATTGTCTTCTTTAATCACCCGCAATGTGTGTTTTTTAGCTGCGTGAGCTGCATTCTTTAGTTACTCACTCTATCTTCACTCGTATATTCATCTCATGTCTGTCTGCCTTTTCATCACATACAAATTTTTCTACATTTTAGTTTCGCCTCGCGGCGCCCATTGGCCATCGGAGGCCAGTCGAGCGTCAGCGCTTTCATCTCCTGCCTCTCTTTCCATCGTTACCTCTACACTCCGTTGCACATAAAGTCCGACCACAGTTAACGCTACTAACCTGATGAAGCCAATCAAGCAGCGACAAAAGTGCATTGCGCGCAGGATCAAGCTGCATTCACCGTGCGCAGTTGGTGTAGCCAATGATAACAAATGCAAAGACGACGAGCACCATGAGGATACACTTGTGGCACTGCTCAGTTGGTTCCGTCAGATTAATAGCGTAGGCCGCTGTTAGACTCGTGAAACTAAGTATAATACCGAATGTGCCAGAGGAAACAGCAGTGAAGCAAACGATTCCTCTCTTTTGCAGCCTCCCGAGTTTGCCATCAATCTAAGCCACAGGCAAGACATCCAAGGGCTGCTCGACCGTTCCCTCCACACCGTGTCCGAAGACCCGGAGCGGCTGCGCGACCAAGCCATGTTGCTCAGCGCGTTCATCGACGGAGCGCTGGAACCGGGGGACAGCCTTCGGACCCCTTCTAAGCTTGCGCCAAACAAGCGGACCACGTGACACGCGTCGCGCGACACGCGCCGCTCGGCCAGCCTTGCACTGCCACAGCCGAATCTGCCTCGATTGTTTGCGGAACTCCGTCCAAGGAAGCGAACTGCTCGTCGAACACGCGCTCCAGATTCCGTCTCGCGTTACGATGAACCGCAGAGGACTACAAGCTGTCGAGACCAATCCAACGCCACGCGGGAGTCACGTGACCTGCGGGTATGTGCGTAGTCACGCGGACAGGTTCACGGCCGACTGGCTGGCTGGCTGGGATGGCTTGTAGTGAATGCCGCGGTTCGTTGTGAGGTGAAATGATGTGTAGCTGTTCACAGCTGAGGGAGGGCAAAGTTTTGCTCAGGTAGAAGGGGGTTTTAATCTTTTTTTATTATTTAATAGAGTTCCAATTTCGCGTTGGAAACTTCCAAGTTGAAATATGTTTATTATATACTCAATAGAGCTTCAATTTTGAGTTGCATACTTCCAAGTTGATTTATGTTTATTATATTTGTGTTGTAGAATTCACATACTTTTTTAAAATTTTAAACTTTGATTCAATTTTTTTTTTTATTGAGGATACCACATGCTGTCTTCATATTTATGTGAATTTGTGTGGACTGCTTGATGGTGAGGTTTAAAGAAAAAAAGAATGTGCAATTGAGTGATGCAAGTTAAGTACTTATCCATATTGTGCATATATGCACTCACCGGGAGAAATACAGCTCCCGAGTGTGCTTGGTGACGAGCTCATTGTGTGCTGACTATCAATGCAATAGAATATCTATTTTACTATGGCTTGGAAATTAGTATGCATTGTATATAGCAGTTGCAAGCGTGTCGTATTTGCTTGCTTGTGGTGCTGTGCATTCCGAAGGAGTAAATTTGAACAAACCGTCTGTTCTGTAACCAAAGTTACGTCACAAATTCAACCCCACATACCGTAAAAATACCACAAAAGCGCCCACTTGGTTCAAGAGCCCACTATTGACATTTCCCAGATTTGGAAATTCTGCAGAGAGCACCCATGTCTAGATCAACCCAGTTTTCAGTGAATGTTGGCTAGATGCTTCTTTGTATTTTGCAGTAAGCTCGCACATCTGGGGGCTGGAACGAAGGGGCAATAGGTTCTACTTCAAAGTTGTTACGCTACCGAAACAAAAGTGCAAATAAAGAGTGCAATCTTATTCTAATCACTGTCCAGTTCTCTTCCAAAATATGACAGAAGCGTGCAAACATTCGAAATTTTGAATAGCTTGAGTATAGTATTTGCTATTCTATTCGACTTTCTGCACACTTCTACTGTTGAAGGCATTCGAGTTTTACTACTAGTATTGAAAAGTTAGGAATAATGTCTTGTGTCAAGCTTCACTGCATTGCACTAGTGGCCCAGAGAAATGGCTTGCTCGCCAAAGCACGGCGGCAGGCACGTAGCCGGGGTGGGGAAGGGAGGGTGTTCAGGTGTCAAAACACCCCCGAAATTTGACTTTATTATATATATATATATATAGTTTTTTTTATTGTTTGTTTCAAGGTCCACGAGCACCTCGAAACACCCCTCGAAAGTATTTTCTGGCTACACCACTGCATCTAGGTTAGCTCAATGGGCTCAGAAGTGGATCAACTAGTATCCTGCCCCCATGTGGGTGGGTCTGGTTTTTCGGGACGAAAATTGGTCACAAGTTAGATCAACCCAATTTTCAGTGAAAGTGGGCTGCGTGCTCCCCTGGTATTTTGCAGCAAGCTCGCACATCTAAACTAAAACTTTTTTTTGTGTGCTTCATTATAATAGTTATCCTGGTCACAGGGAGGGCATTGCATGACTTTTTTGCTTTTTGATACGCAGCCATAAAAAGTTTGGTACACAGCCATACATCTTTTCCACAAGGGCACAGCCATCTTGAATGTTGTCACTCGTGGTATGCGTTATAACATTGGTTTGATCTCTCCATGCCGCTGGAAAGTGTTTACAAAAAATTTGTGAATGTCAGACATTCTTGTCTTGCCTGAGCTACATTTTCTAGCATATTCCAGGTTGAAATGTCTTATTATTTATTTGTCCCGCATACCAGATCGGAACCCATGTCCGTGAAAACAAGACCAAAAGCAAAACGTCTATAGAATGTGGCCATAGCATTTTGTGCTCGCTTCTTCCCGGTAGGGTTTACATGAGCGAAGAGAAGGCGAGGTTGGCAAGGCCGAGGTGGCGAGGCCCCACGAGGCGGCGAGGCCCCGACTGCCCCGAAGAGCAGACGACGTACCACGCGATCAGCTCGTCGCTATCCGTCGTTCGTCCCGAAGGTCTTGCCAAACAAAACTCTAGGAGTGGACGCGGTGCGTGATGTGTCAGCTGTGCACGCTGGAGTACTGTGCTCGCTTCGTCTGGTAGGTTCAACGAGAGCAGCGTGAAGGCAAGGCCCTGGTGGGCGGCCGATGGACCACAACGAAAGGACGAGCCGAGCTGCTGAGCGGTTTGAGTTAACAAAAGTGTGCGGTGTTGCCGAGACCAAGGTGGGACTTTGCAGCGTGAACGGCTGCAGAAACCTTTCACGGTGAGCTTCGTTCACCGTCACACCCCTGTGGATCACGTCCTGAACTTCGCAGTGACGTGAACTTTTAAACGGTTCTTTTTGGTTTCCGAGAGCCACCGAGCTGCTGAAACGATAGATTTTGGCCCTTTGTTTCGACAGTGAGTGGACTTCATCGAAGTGGAGTTTCGTTCTCTTCAAATCTAATGACTTTGACAGTCATGCCACGTGTGCGATCGCGCCCTTGGCGCTGCTTCAGTGGCTTCATCAGCCTGTAGCATTGGCTGCGCTCTGAACTAAGGTGAAGCGAAGCAAATATTCAGATCTTGGGGTTTTATGAGCCAAACCAATGAAGGTCATCTGGCACGCCCCAGCGAAAATCATGGAGGTTCATTTCAAGTTGATCCAGTATGTTGGTCAGAGGATACATATGAAAAAACACACTAGTTAAACTCACTACATGGTTCAATGTTGGTTGCGGTGCATACCAAGGGACACCCTAATTGTATTGCGAACTCAATTGTGTGAACACTCCACAAAATATTTCGCACAAGCGTGCACAAAATAATTGCTGTCAAAATTTGCAAGTAAATTTCTGTCATGACTACTTTGTGTGATCGAGGAAAGGACACATGACGACTGAATGGCATTTCCCATAGCTTGCTGGCGCAGCCCTGGCCCGGCAACTCTTCAAACCACGTGGCCGTCGCAAAGGCTAACACAACGCGGCTGTCTCTGCTGGAGGACCGAAAGGCGAGGGCTCCCGCACCGAGTTCCCTGTTGACCTCTCAGTCCATCGCTCTCCTCATCGGCCCTCGGCCTCCCCTTTTTATAGACAGCCTCCCTGGGTCCCGAGAAGGAATGCTTCTGCTGTGCTCGGCTCTTTTAAGTGGAGCGAGTCCCCTCTTGGAAAACGGCAAACTCGGTTGTGGTCGCCAGCAAATAATAATTTATTTTCTTGTAATATTTCTTTCAATGTGAAACACATTTCTCAAGCTGAACGAAGTTATGCACATCGTTCAGGGGCGGATCCAATAGAGGGGCGGGGGGGGGGGGGGCGCCCCCCCCCCCCCCCCCCCTTTCCTTTGCTCGGAGGGCAATTTGACATGGGTGGACTGGCCCCCCCGGTGCACAAGAAAGAATGGGAGAATAATATACTTACAACCCCCCCCCCCCCCCCCAAAAAAAAAGGAGTTTTGGATCCGCTTTTGACATCGTTAAAACACTTGCAACCACTTGCACGATGCTAACGTGCCAAATGAAATGCAACAGGTGCATTCACCTGCCGCGATCATGAACAACCACGGTGGAACCTGGTGCCACCCAATTCCCAGTCGCAATAGGTCGCAACTTCGCATCCATGTTCCATTCATTGGTCACATGTGGTTCATGTTTGAAAGGAAAATCGGCGAAAAAATTGAGAAAGAGCTCGAGCGACGCGGGAGGATGGCGTGGCTTGGCAAAGCTACGTGGCTGACGTCATGCCCTTCCCGAGAGATGTAAAGATTTAAAAAAAAAAAAAATGTGTTCTTCTATGGCTTGGTGGCGCAAGCTACCGCCCATTCACTGTGCATATCGCCCACTGATCTCGCCATTCATTATTTTCCTTTTCTCTTGGATCCAATCCAATCCAATCCAAAGCGCCAGCCCCATTTCAGCTGAACTGGCTGAACCTGAACCGCTGAACCAGCTGAACTGGGAACATTCAGTGACTCTACTGTAAACCTAATGTTGTCTGAAGTAAATTTCGGCTACAAATGCAGCGAAAGAGTGGGCCAATAGACGAAAAGGACAGGCAGGAGGACAAGTACTTCGTCTGCGATGTGTGCAACATGAGGGAGAAGTACCATGTCGAAACCGATGCTATCAAACGCCTAGAGCTTCGGTAAAGGTTGACGCGGTTCATTACCGAACCTTCGTACCAACTTCGTCAAAAACATGCGCGAATGTCATGTACTGCCCGTGCTCGATTCTTAGCAAATGTATCGTGCAAACTTCCTAGGTTCCTCGAGAAGGTGTACCTGATCAAAGACGGCACCGGCGAAGATATCGGGGGCTTCGCCGTCGGTTCACACTGCTCGGAGTGCGACAGGTGCGTCTGTCTCAGCTCCGTAAGTACACCATGTTCGTTCGTTGTTTGTCTTCATCGCTGTAGGAACAGGAAAGCCAACCCGAAAGTTAGGACCTAAGACTTTTTTTTCTTTATCTTTTCGTACAAACTTAGTGATCCGCTTCACTCTTCAGAGTTGCCTGTGCAGGCATTGGCTCGCATCGATCGGATCTTGTAGAAACGTCTTGCATTGGTTATAATTATAATGCAATTAAATGCAAAGGGGCAAGCAAGCCGGACAAGAATGACGAAAATAATCCCTGGAGAAGGGTAACAAGAGGAACAAAGGACAAACACAAATCTCCAAACACAGCTAGGTGACTGGTGAGCGACCGAAAAAATCTGCCTGGTCCGGGTATCGAACCCGGGACCTCTCCAATACAGGTGGAGCGCTCTACCAACCGAGCTAACCAGGGGTTAGATAGAGCAAACGGGTCTTATCAGCCACCACCAGTCTGACACCAACAAGGGTGAAGCTTGCAAATTTAAGGTTATAATTATAATGCAATTTAAGGCAAAGGTGCAAGCGAGCTGGACAAGAATGACGAAAATAATCCCTGGAGAATGGGAACAAGAGGGCTTCGTTTGTTTCCCAAAACTCTGTGGTATTCATTCGACCCCTGGCAATGTTTTTAGGACCTCTCCAGCCTAAAATGGAATTATTAGAATTTCAGCTCGCGGTTTTAAGAATAAAGCATGCATATAATGCTCAAAGCAATCAAGTTTAGTGTGACATGTTGCACCATCTACCTCAAAATGCTTGCTACACTGGACCTTTTTTTTTTTTTTTTTGCGCCAGTTTGTTTGTTTGTGGGGCTGTTCACACATTGATTTGAAAGGGTTGATTTGAGCGTTTTTGTTTTTTATTCTTAACATTGCATTTGGATGTTGCAGAGGACTAACGTTGAAGCTGTAGGCACTGTTGAGTACCAAACTGTTGTAACCCCAGAAGCTTGGCAGGCGTGAAGCTCCGCAGGGTCCCGTCTTGGCCGTGAAAAATAAAACTCCGTCAGAGATGAAAAACTGTTGTGAAAGGTGTAAAATAAGCATTCGGTTCGCATTGCCTGACTTGAGGTGGATTTCTAAATGTGCTATTTGATTCAATATTTGGAATTAATGTGCTCAAAGCCGGGTGTTGTCTTTGGATACAGTGTGATGGAGTCAGATCGGTCCTTTGACACACTCACTGCTCTCTACTCCGCAGACACATCTTGGTTGAACAATGTATTGTGGATATTTAATCGTAGTTACCGAAGCATTTCCTGCTATTGAACATTTTCTCCGCCTCGCCGGTTGCAGAGTATTGTCATTTGTGCCTTTAGCATGATTGCGTAGCTGTTCAAGAGGGTTGCTCTATTTCGACCCGTGTCTACGTGGTTCTAACTTCAACCCCGCTGCAAAAAAAGTCTACTCAACAAATTTAAAAAGAAAAACATTTACTTACCCCACAAGAAAAAATTATCCATGCAGCATTTATTTGTGTTCTACGTAAAAGAGAACAGCATATTCATTTGACGAAAACGAGCATCAGTTTGCAACGAGCAACTGCGTACGACACAATCCAATTTCCCGGTTGCTAGGTGCCCTGATCTAGAGATCTGTTGTTTCCAAAATGGTATTAACCTGAAATTGGTAATATTATGCGAGAATAGCCTATGTAAATGAGACCGCGGTACAGGGCTCGAAACTAGTTTGATCAGCACACATTCCTGTTTGTCTGTTTCGCTTCACACAAATTTGCCTTTTAGAAGAAAAAAAAGTCATCCAAACTTTTCGAATTAATATATGGATAAAATCGTAAGTTATTTTGGCTGGATAGAATTGTGCATAACATGAAGGCCTTTAATCACCATTTTAAGATTTATCTTTAAGAAACGTGGGACATGGCCTTATAATCATTATCGATTCTCGCTCTTCAATCCGTTCTTATTGCCTAATTCCACAATCTCAACCACAGAGCGGTAATGAGATGCTTATATCCTCCAGTTTACAAAACGTTATTCGTTGCTGTTGCAATGCCTCGCAAAGGTTGTACAGTGCCGTAGCAATTTTTATAATTTTTACCCAATAGCTCCATTTTTCTTTTTCTTCGATGAACCCACGCTGCTTGGAAGTTTGTGCCGAACGAAATCAAGATGCATCGTAAACACTTCCTTCTTTCTTTCTTTCAGGAATGTAGCGTCTTCTACACGCGCCGATTCTGCAAGGACTGCTTTTTAAGTAGGAGCCGGCAGTTTCCGCCTCAAATCGGGCAGGTAGGTTGGGGTGCATTTGTTGCGTTCAGAACCGCAAGTCGCCCTGCGGAACGTCTCCCAGCTGGGTCGTAAATATCTGCCTTCCCCCTTTATGCTCGTCAGCACAGGGAAAGGGATGGGAAAATGAACCTTTCTGCATCGACTCTAGTGACGATTCACACTGGGAGCAAATTCAGTATACCCGATTGATGACCCCAAGCATTTCTCCTGCACTCCTGTAAAAGCTGGTTCACACACTTGTAACTGCTTACGACCGTATGCCTTAAAACCTCTTTCAACGAGAGCAAGTTTGGAACAATTCACATTTTCGCATATTCCCCCTTTTTTTTTCTCATGCATCTCTCTTACCATTTCTTATAGAAGATATAGACATTTCATCTTGAAAATACCACTTTGCTCTGGTGGAATGCAGCTTTAGGGTTGCCTTATGGATGGCATCGTTGCGTTCTCTCTTCGTAAGCAAACGCAACTGTGAGAACGGGCCTCTACGAATACTGCGCCAACTGGCGACTCGTCTTTAGTGAGACATTTTAAAAAAGATGGACGGAATGCGCGCATTTCAGATATTTCAAGGGTCTGCAATGAAGGCGTCCAACCTGGCGTGAGCCCCTTCCACGAGCCACGAATTTCTCGTCCCTGGGAGAGCTTGTTTCGACCAAAACGTCGTCAACGAGGTGGTTTTGTGCGAAGCTCGTCATAATAAAAGTTCCTCCAGAATCGGCGTTCTCAGGATTGTGACATCGAGTAGCTTCTGGCCACTGCATAAAATTCCGAAAAACACGGCAACTATACCCTGTCGCACGCTAAGAAAAGCAGGACAGGTTTTTTTTTAGTTGTTTTCACTTAGCAGAGAGAACGTCAGAGAGGAGGTGAGAAGGGACTCTCCTCTCCTGGTGTTCAATCTGCAAAGTGGAAAGTGTGCAGGGCTTTGTGGGAGAGCTTGTACTGTTTACCTCAACCTGAAACTGTGTAAAATATGCCAACAGAACCAACAACTGAACTTTTTCTTAAAACTAATCCAAATATTACACGCTGCACTCTCCTTGAGCCAGCGGGCGAGACCTCTTGCATGGTCAACCATTAAACACGGTCTCAAACTTGAGGCAAGCACACCACACAGCATCTTTCACGAGTCAATATTGATAAAAGAACCGCTTAAGTTAGCAGAAATTGCACCGCGCACGTTCAGACCGCTCTCGCTGCCGTAATCTCTCGCAGAAGGGATGCCGCGGCGTCCCCTATCCTTTCTCTCGCTTCCGCGTCCGTGAGATGCGCCACCGTCTTCGTTGCTTCTACGAGCGAGTCCTTTCGGTAGAGTTTCTTGAACGCCTCTTTTGACTCTTCCGCGTCGACGCCGGTTCCGAGCACGAATTCAACCGCCCTGTTCAGCGTCATCCGGTTCCTTCTGAGACGGTCTCTGATGTTGAACAGCCCCTTGCTCCTCGACATGTTGTCCCCGAGCGTCAATTCTATGAGTATGTCGTTTGTCGACATCCCTTCGGCAACGACCTCCAGTTCCTTGTCGCTCAACGCACCGGTCGTAAACAGAAGCCAGTGTAGTGTCCGGTTTACCCTCAATGCTTCCGCAAGATGCTCTGCTTCTCTACCGTAGTATGCCACGTCAAAGTCTCCGAAGTCCACCCGTGTGAGGCTCTCGTTCAACTTCAGTGCGTTGATCAGTGGCACCACATGAGCCAGGTCGTATTGGTACTCCGAACGGAGCTCCAGAGTTTTCAAGCTTTTCGAATGAATCAGCGCCAGGGCGAGGTTAGCGATGCTCGACTTCGGTAGGTCTCCCGCATTCTCTATGTAGAGATGCGTCACGTGCTCGCTACGCTGCACCGCGTCAAAGACGTCGCCTAGCCGCTTTACTCCGACGTTGGTGTCGAAATTGATGTACCATTCCTTCGTGAATTTGCTTTCGATGTCCACGGCGAGCTGCGCGAGGCCCACGTCATTCCACGCGACGCTCAATTTGCCGCAGACGTTGCCCGACGCTAGAACCGCCCGCAAGTTGCCTTCCTCCCACCCGTTCGTGCCGACATCGGGGAGACGAACCGTGACGAGACTGGTGTTCCGCTTGAGCACGAGCGCAAATACCTTCACCACCATGCAGCTCACCCTGCCACATTCCAAGGTCAGCTTCCGGAGCGTCTTGTTTGTTCGCAACGCATCTGCAATTGCGAGAGCTCCCCTGCTTCTGATGCCGTGGCCGTGTATCTCCAATTCCCTAAGGGTGCCGTTGACCCTCAGTGCGTCCGCAATCGCTGATGCGCCCAAGCAGTCGATGCCACTCGACGTTACGCTGAGTACCTCGAGCACGCAGTTGGCCTTGAGCACGTCCGCGACGTGGTATGCCAGCCGCCTACTCCCACTGTAGATGTCGGCCGTTACGAGCTTTTGAACGGAGACATTGCTTCGCATTGCGTCGAAGATGATTTCCTCGCACGCTTCGTCCTTGCTGTAGGGCATCTCAAGCTCCCGAAGACCCGCGGTGTGCCTCAAGAACTCAGCCAGGAGCTTCGCCGAGTCGAGGTTGACGGACCAGTTGTGGAAGACCAGTGAAGTGACGTTCCGGCAGCGCGACAGTGCGCCTATCGTCGACGCAAATCCTGCCGCACTGTAACTCCCATGGGCCATCTGCACGCTCTTCACGCATGAGCTGCTTTCCTCCAACATCCTCGCCAGATTTCCGACCGCAACTTCGCCAACCCTGCACATGGACACCACAAGCTTCTCCACATTGGACAAGCAGGTCAGTCCACGCGTGAACTCGCCCGCCGCGTCTTCAGTGAGATCCCACCCCTTCAAGGAAACGCTCTTCAGCGAGCTGCATTCACCAACCACGGTTTGAAGGACAGAAGGCAGAGGCCCCTCTATGTTTTCCACGCCGAGTTCAAGGACGACGATGCAGCCGCGAATTCGCAGAAGCCATGACGCCAGCAGGGCTCCGTCCAGCGCGTCGTCGTCCGCCGCCGACCCGTCGTCTTCCGTCACCAACTCCTCGTAGGGGGGTTCTAGGGATTGTGGGTTTCGGGCCACCAGCGCAAACCTTCCCGGTTCATACTCGTTAAGTTCCAGTGCCACGGACTCGAGTACCGCGTTGCAGGCCGTGAGGGCCAAAGGCACGCTCAGCTGTTCGGCGCGCAGCCTCGTCACATTGAGGCCCGCTCGTCCGAGCTTTCCCGCGAGCCTTGCAACAGAAGCTTCCACCTTGCGGGGGTCGTTGTCTGGGAAGTTGTCCACCAAGACTTCGATCCTGGCAACGTCCTCCATGCCGGCAGCCATGATGGTGCACCCTGGGAACAGGCAATGAATTTGGGAATGCTACCACATTTATCGTGATGCTAACCAACCAACCAATCCCCCCTCCCCTCCAAAACCAATGCGGAGTGCAAGTTCGTCTGCTTCTTTTTGCAGGGGTCGCGGTAATGTCGGAACGGCAAGCTCCGATTGGCGGATAGTGGGTAGACCTCAAGGCAGCTTGCTTTGAAGTCTAACCACTATCCTTCAATTAGTGCTAATCGGAGCTCTTTGTTCGGACGTCACCTCGACCCTTGCAAAAGAAACAGATGAACTTATGCTCTGCATACCACCCAGAAGACAATGCTTGCAGATAACACCATCGTTTGTGGTTTTCCGACACACCCCACTACGAGTTGCTGCTGGCAGAAGCGGCCATCTTGACGTCGGCGCATGCTAGCGTTGCGCGCGCTGCGAGACGTGCTGGCGGCGATGCGCTAATGCAAGTTGGGTGGTGTTGCGTGGATCCACTAGTGACAACATTTGGCGGGGAAGAAAACAGGGCTTTTCTCCTAGATGGTATTGCCAAAATGCAGATTTCAAGGGGCTATGAAACAATTTTCTTACTTTTGCTAAACACTGCTCTGTCAAGAATCCTGCAAATTCACAGCCAACGAAACACGCATTATGTTTTCTCCTCACGCACTTGCGGCTGAGAGAAATGTGAAAAGTGGACAACAGCACCACCCTTGTCCACCACCTCCTCAGCTTGCAGTCGGGACGAGACCGCGCGTTCTGGTTTCAGGCATCGCATGCCGCCAACCTTCATCAGCCAAGTGCTGGGGTAGGCAATGCAGAGGGCACGTGCTGTGCTTCACATATTGTTAGGATTCGCGACTACTACTGTCATTCTCAGTCACACTTAGCTGCGGTTGAAGGTGCCCGTGGGACTAGGGTACGAGTGGGACCCCCAAAGTCGAAGCTGCAAGTTCAGTGGTCACGTAGTGCCTGATGGCTGAGCAGCAGAGCCCGCTTCTATTCTTGATTGCACCATGACAAAGAAGCGTCTGGCTCAGTGGTAGTGAGTGTCAGTACCCATTATCGTTCAAATGGTTTAACCGAACATTCCGTTCGTGACGCAGAACAATGGACGGCTTCGCAATCCACGCTAACATACAAAGATTCAGAACTCCGGTGAAGAGGAACGATAACTTACGTTTATATCAGATCGTCCGATCTCGGGGCTAGAAACGCCAGAAGCAACAGATTTTCATAGCACATTTTCATTTCGATTTTCGATGAACGCGGACATTGGGCTTTCTAAGCGGATGGATGTCTTCGTGCAGTGTGCAAATTGTAAAGGCAATTTTTAAAGGTAGTTAGGCGGTGGCTAGCGTCACCTAGTTGATATAAACACCATAACCAGTGTAGGTAATTGGGACAAACAAATCGCGGAATGTGAAAGTAGCTCGCCACGAACGATGTTCGTGGCGAGCTACAACTCGCATATGTACGCAACAAAAGCAAGAACCAAAATTACAAAAAGGATAGGATTGGATTTGCGACTTCATACGCTTCATACTATATTTTTATTCGTTCATTTGGTATTATATTTCTTTTGTGAAATTTTCTATTTATTTATGATATTCGACGCTGCTTTGTCTTATTCGAAATTAACTTATCGAACAAGACCACTTCCATAAACTGCATAAACGGCATAAACCCCCGCATGCAACACTGCGCGCGTTGCACTCTGGGAGTTAGTTGGCCAGAGAGGAGAGTGGCATGGTTTCGGTTTCGATCAACTGTTATCTCATGTTTTCTGGTCCCAAGAGCGTCCTTTTCTTGGAGCCTGCCCCAGGCGCCCGATCTTCTACCGAGAGGGATCGGAAGAAAGGACAAGGTCCTCCTCACCCGCATCATGGCAGGCGCCACCCGCTCTCCGGCACGCATGGCCGCATGGAGCAAAGGAATACGCTCCAGCACGTGCAGCAAATGCACGAACAACATAAAAGGAGGCATAACTCATCTCTTACCCCCCCATTCACACTGGAAGCGGATCCGCGTTCGCGAAGCGGTTGCGAAAGCGGTTGTATAGACGCTTTGCAGCAGCTGTGCATGGACGCCGCCATAACTGACCTTCAGTTTTTGTTTCCTCTTATTCCGTTTATTTCACTTCATGATTACCATAGCAGGCCAGGTTATTGCCATTTTAAGTGTTACTGTGTCCTTTTCTAAAGCATCGGCCTTTGTAGAGGATCGTCAACTACCGTTTCAGTTGCTCGGCATCTCGGTAAGACAAGAGAAGGTCAGCAATGGCGGCTGTAATTTCGCGCGTGTGCAAAGCGTCTGTTGTATAAAGATCCAGTGCAATTGCACGCGCATTTGATGTCATCAAATGCGCGTGCAATTGTACTGAATCCTTATACAACCGCGTTCGCAACCGCTTTGCGAACGCGGATCCGCTTCCAGTGTGAATGAGCCCTTATGGGAATGCCACTACTATCACAAATTTGGACCAAGTTCAAACCCATATATGCCCAGAACCTGGATGACTGGGTTCACCCAAAGAAGTCATCGGACAAAGAAGGGCCACCTTATACGCCTCGCAAGTGGGCTCATTTTCGTCTTCTGCGCATGAGAAAGGAAGTAGCGGTGACGTCAGAACGCCGAGTCCTGATTGGCTGATCGCGACCCCCTATTAAACGTCGTCTGCTCCTTTGCAACGTCGTCTGCTCGCAACATCGTCTGCGTCTGTCTGACCTTTCCTGCGACTTTCGGAGCGAACTCGACTTAAGGGAGGGCAGACGAAATAACTCGAGCGGTGCGTTGTTTTCGTCTAACAACTAGCAGACGCGCAAGGGAAGTCAAAGGACTCACTGGCGAGGTGTCCCGGGGCGCCGAGGTTTGTTTGCTTAGTGTCCGCAAGTTCCCTCCCAAATACTTTTTACCTCCATTCGTGTGCGGCGAGACCCCTCACTCTTTAACGGCGCCGGCGGGTTGGCGCAGTTAACGTCGTCTGCTTTACGTCTGCTAGTCAAAGCGATGGCTGCTTTACCTTTCCTGCGTCTGTCGGAGATTCGCCGCTTTTTCACCGGCGAGACTCACCGTTGCCTCGGGAAACAAGGAGATAACAAGAGAAAGAAATTTACCTCTTAATCTAAAATTGAGGTCAGCGATCAAAGTATAATACGGGAAGGGTTCACAAGGGTCGCGCGGGCATGTTCCATTCAGCACGCCAGCCGGTCGTGGGCAGACGGTCGCCGAGTCGCGGAGTGCCTGCTAGGCCTAACTGCGCAGCTCGCTTGGTCGCGTTCGGTGGAATCGTGGCCGTTGGAGCTTTTCCCGGGTGTTTGTGGATCCAGCGTTCTTGTTCGTCGTGGTCTGTTTCAAGTACTTTTACCTTTTTCTTGCTTTTTGAAGTCGGGACGCGTGAGAAGCGCACATAGAAAATTAAACGTCCGCTGGTCGTCGCGCATGCAACGCAGTCGGCCATGCTGATTTGATCGTAAGAAGTGCGTAAGACAGCTTCGGAGCTGTCGTAGGATTTCGCCGTAACCTGCGCAAAACTTACGAAAATTTCGTTTCGTGAATACGAATTTGTTCTTAAGTTTTGTCTTACGCACATTTTTGGCGTAAGATCGTTTCGTGAATCTGGCCTCTGCACTTCCGAAAGTCGCAGGAAACGTAAGACAGACGCAGACGACGTTGCGAGCAGACGACGTTGCAAAGAAGCAGACGACGCTCAGATAGGGGGGCTCGATCAGCCAATCAGGGCTCGGCGTTCTGACGTCACCGCTACCCCCTGCGCAAGGAGCAGACGAACTTGCCCTCCGCATAGTCTCCTAAACTTCGTGCTAGAAGCGAAGCTGGACATATATGTGTAGATTCTTTCCTCCCCCATACTCTTTCCTAGTGCCACATGCCCAGACGAAGATATCACTCGGCATATTCCCTTCACCTTCCCCTTGTATATTTGTGGCAATAAAAACGCCTTTTGAATCTGAATCTCTAAACTAACCTAAATGGCCAGACCTCGAAGCTTTAGCACAAGTTCGAGACGTATAGCTTGACTTAACACATTCTTGTTGTATTTTTGTACTCGAGCCTTTCTGTTAGCGATTCGAGGTATGTGAACGAGCTAGTTCTGGGAATCTCGACGCTGCGAAGCTTGCTTATGTACGAGACAACACGCTGTAACAATTAACCAATAAGTACATTAATAGCTCGCATCTTTCCAATAGTGTTGCTGGTCAGGAAGTTTGTTTGTTTTGTATGTCCATAGACGAAATATAACTTTTTGCAATTGCTGTTTTTCTTAATATGCCTGACTGCGCGAGGTAAAAATCGGAGGCGCCATTGAAAGTCTCAATTTGAACAGACTTCTTTACCTCGAGCGAAGTCCCCACCCGCAATTGCATTCCACTTATATTCAACATCGCGTGTGCCCATAAAGTTATCCTGCAATCATATAGGCGCATTCTCGCATGCAAACAAAAGTCGAGTACTTTTGTGAAGAATGTCACACCGTTCGCCGGAAGTGCGCTGGGACGGGCGTGATAACAAAATTATTCAAAGCGCATTTGACGGTTGCTAATGGCCATAATATTTGTTACATGTTTGCTTTCTTCCTGACTGAGCATAGAGGTAATTTCAGACACACCGTCCAGAGATCTGGGGCGTCAGTAAAAGCTCGTCCAAAAAGGCTTAGGCGTTTAGCGAGGAGTAGGGGACGTTTGTTAGAGCCTCCGTCGTAGCAAGCCGATCTCAGCGTTTGCGAAAACTTAATTTCCTATCAGCATAAAATTTAAGTGCGAGATATATGATGACGCAAGGAAGGCATCATGGTAACTTTTGTGCAGTAGTAAGGTCAAATTTATTGCTTTTCCTTAAAAGTTCATGCGTGAACGCTGGGCTCAACTTTGATACTCGTGTGACTTGCTTTTCACCCAATGAAGTAACAAGAAGCGGACGTTTGGCAAATAAAATACGTGTAAGGCTCAAGGTGACAAAATTTCAGTTCGAATTCACTGGTACTTGACGGGATTATTGAAATTGAGCTGAAAGATGCACACGTGGGGTGAGGTGACTACGCCACCCCTTACTGCGTTTGCATACAATATCCGGTGCTTCGGGAACCAAGGAAAGTGCCCCGGTCTTCATTTTATATCGCTCGAGAATGAGTGTATTGCACATTCGTAAAAAGTCTGATAACCGAAAACGCGAGCAGCGCACTCGGTCACGGCGTGATAGTATGAAATGAAGATGCTAATCGAAACCGAAACTGAGTGGCCAACTAGTTCCCAGAGTGCACCAAATGCACTGTGTGGTATTTCGCCGCGTTGGGGCGCTTCGATTTTGGAAGAAGTCTATTTGTGTGGCTTGTCTTGTCTGGCCGTCTGGCTTCTGCAGGCATCCCGTTTGTGGCTTGTTATGAAGTTCTTGCCTCCTTGGAGTTCGAGACTAGCGAGCCCAGTGGCCCAGTTATAACGAACGGCTGCCTCGATATAACGATCGTACCTTCCGGAAACGGCGGTCGTCCTCGTACCACTCGTACATCAGAAGCCGGCAATCTTGTCGTGCCTTCTCGAGTGTTGTGCATAAGCTCTACGACCTCCGTGCCAGAGCCTGGTTCTTGTTTGCACTCCACCCGCCAATTTTGTAGAGTACTTGCGCTTGCGATTTGGTGTGGCAATGGTCAGTCACGCGTCGTCTCTGTCTAGCGGCAAGGAGACGCGGGTCGCAAAGCGGAATTCGCTCACCATCGAAACCAAGCTGCGCATGTTGAGCGAGCTCAAAGCGGGCGTCGTTATGAAGAACGTCGCCCGAAAGTATCGGATAGCCAACTCGACGCTTTCGACGATAATCAAGAACGCAGACAGGCTCCGCGAGAACTCGGCCTCCGGTCTCGGGAAGCGCAAGCGATTTCGCCCTCCCGATTACGCAGACATCGAAGAGTCCCTTTACAAGTGGTTCGTGAAGGAGCGCGCACAGCACGCCACGATCGACGGCGCCGTACTACGGGCCAAAGCCCAACAGTTGGCCACCTCCCTGAACTATGAGAACTTTCAGGCCAGCAATGGGTGGTTGTCCAGATTCAAGCAACGCTATCGCCTGTCGTCTCCCAGGAAGATGAGGTTGGTTAGCTTTCTCGTACTTGCACGCGTGTAGAAAACGTTAGAATGTTCGCTTTCAGGGGCGGCTACAGGGGAGATGAAAATGAAACTAAGCCTAGGATTGGTGGAACGTTCTGACGTCAATTTCGCAGCTCTCTGACGTCACACCACTATGGTGCCTGGAACGCGCCCCCGACTGGTATGTTTACCACATCCAAAAAAGTGCTCCCTTGATTTTTGCCTGATGACATCATAGAAGTCAGCGGCAAATCCAAAGGGGGGGGGGGGGGGGGGGGGGGGGGGGGGGCGACGGGGGCGCCCCCCCCCCCCCCCCCCCCCCCCAAACAAAGTCGACCCCCCCTCCCCCCTTCTCGGAGGGTAATTTGCCATTGGTTGACCCCCTGGTGCACAAGAAAGAATGGGAGAATAGTATCCTCACAAATTTTCTGCCCCCCCCCAAATGGAGTTCTGGATCTGCCCCTGATAGCAGATTGTCATGTTGTCGCCCGTCACAATCCTGGTGGCGTCCCAATAGCGTTTGTGTATGTGGCAGACGCCTCTCCTGCTGCAGGTCGCTCTCCAGTGTGGCAGCTTATGGAAGTGTCCGCAGCCAGAAGATGGGATGCCGCGACGACAGCGGCACTCGCGTTCGCTCATGCTTTTCGCCAGAATTGCTACGATCAACCGCTAGGTTCGCGACATCCGACAGCATGACACTCCGGCATTAATGACGTCATTTGTTGCCACTTTGCGATGACGTTTGATGTATGGGTGGGATATGACGCTAAACACACGAGCCGGAGATGTGCTGTTGGCACCATAACACCACTGCAGTAGCGCTGCTGTTGGCACTGCGCATGTTCAGACGCTTTAGCTCACCTGAGCTTGGTTTCTATGCACGCGCAGTACCTACAGCTGGTGTGAGCAAATGCGGATCTGTTTGTAGACAACGTGTTGGTGTATAAAATAAACCCAAACACTATTCTTCCTACTGTATCAGACCTCCCTTAACCAGCGCGACTTTTGAAAGCACTTGTACGCACGGGCTCCATGCCTTTTGGCTGCCTCAAACTCTCGGCCCTACAAATGTTAATGCCAATAAACGCCCTGACTTTGACCAACCGGCATATCATCCAGCATCTTCTCCCTTCATTTGCTTCACTAGTTGAGTAAGGAACATGCAAAAGTTAGCCACTCTTTTGTTGTGAGTTTAAATATGATTTTAACTTGCGTGCATGAATAGAGCATATGTGTGATTGTCGTGAATCTGTAAGAGAACCAAATTTAAGATTTTAACTTCCTTTGGGCGATTATTCAGGATTCGGCCCATGATACATCTCGTAAATACCAGGCATGTACAGTCACATTACTACAATGGAGTTTTCATCTAACTAAAACGCTCCTGGGTGCTTCTAGGAGAGACGTTACATACTTGTCGGTGCATTTCACCAAGCTGGTTGAACTTTCCTACGTTGTCTTATGGGTCACTTTCTAGCTGCGGTCTCGCAAGTTTTCTACCAAATGTGAAAGAATTGAGTATACAAGCAAATGACCTACCAATTTATTATTCAATTAATATCATGCTTTGGGGCTTTTTCGACGAAACAGAGAAGCATGAAAGTTGCACTGCTTTCAGAATTTATTTCTTGGCCGATAAACGAATCACCCCAAGTTTCGAGTCAAATCTCTTGAGGGAAAGTTTGTAGTCATCAACCCATTAGTTGTTAGAGTAGAAAACCTGGAAGTAAGTTTCATGTTTGAGATTTATTCTTTTTATTCCATAACCTCTGTGCGACATTGTCATTCTGTTTCTCGGCGGGCTTGTAAATGGGAAAGTAGCAGTGAAAATATGTGCTCCTAAAAGATGTTCACCTTGCATAGAAACACTGCACATTGAAATATTGCAGCGCAAAACGAGAAGAGCATACACAAGCTACGGTGCAAGTCCCGGAAGAATCTTCTGGACGAGTGAACATTGTGGATGTGAGCAGCAGTACCGGGCTCCTACAAGACGTAAGGCAAAATAATCCTACAGGGCATGCCTCGGGACTGGGCTCTCATACTCCCAGATATAAATCCGACAAACTTTCACTGTGTCATCGTTATTTTGTTGCGTTATAAACGCTCCGAAATATTTAGAATTTGAGGTCAATCAAGATTCCGTGGCCCAAGAAAATGATGACCTCCAACAAAACTGTATTTCCAGTAAAAGCAAAAAGATCTTGAATGAACACCCTCTGAGGTTGCCCGAAAATCTACTCCAAACCATGCAAAACTGTGCTTACTGCCGAGCATTTCTGGAAAGCAAGTGAGCTATGAATAAAGTTGCATATTTTCGAGGTTTTCTTTTGGGAAAAGTGGGGAGCGGGGTGATCTTTTTTTTTATTTTTTGCCAGATTTAATGCTAAATTTCAATGTTGGACAAAAAAAAAAAAAAAAATTGGGGTTAAGAAGAGGTTTATATTGAAGAAAATAGGACATGGACATTGGATTCCTTGACCTCCAGGAAACATGCTCATGACCTGAATACTACGGGGAAATCGTCCCGGTACCAACGGTATTGGGGGGCTTTACCTCCCGAACCAGAGAAAGGCATCTAGCACGCCCCAGCGGTGAACTGAGGATTAATTTCGACCGTCTGGGGAGCTTTTGACGTGGAACCGAAATCTCGGTGACATGGCACCTTCTCCGCAGTAAGCCTCCGTCGGATGTCGGAAGAAACGAAATAAAGGGGTGTGGTTACCGTAGGAAGCCTCACAAACATTTTGTTGCAGGGTAACCCAAAATAAAGCTGTGGTTAAAGATATCTTCCCATGAAACTTGGGGATTTCTTTTTCGAGAACAGTTCCGATCAGTGGCGTCACTAAGGTCAGTGGCACCCATTGCGGTGGCCCACCGCGACACCCCTCCTGCCCTTGCCCGCCGTGACCCTTCCGTGCAGTGACACCCTCTTGAGCACTGCACCTGGGGCAGTCCGCCACCTCCGCTCCCGTTAGTGACACCGCTGGTTCCAATGCAGGGTTTTCCCCGTTTGCCCTGATTTTGATAAAACTGGCGGGGGTGTCCACTTTTGGGGTTTATTGAAGACGCTGTATCGTAGCTATAAATGGAGCTGCACGACACTGAAACAACTGGTCGTTTCAGGCGAACACACAGGCGGGTGCTGGTGTTCTCGACACAGGCAGCAGCTTTATGCCGAGCGTCTTGCTCTGCTTCCTGGACAGAAACTGCGCCCAGACTCAGGTAAGGGGGCGGGAACCACTTATCGACCATTTGGGAATGTTCCCGAATACAAGTATTAGGCAACTAACATTAGCTGCCCAATGTTTGCCGACGAATGGCTTTAACAATGGGACGGAGCCGGCTGCCTTTTACTCTGCATTCTTGCGATTAACGCTTTTGAGTGCCACGTTCGAGTAGGCTCGAGTGCACTTCCATGTGGTTTCAGTTTCGGTTTGCTCTCTGCTACTCGCCCAACTAAACTTGCAATTTTTTTTTTTTTTTTTTTTTTTTTTTACATGTAGCGTTTTGTATGAGCGAGCAATGAAAAAAAAAAACATTTTATCTTTTGTCACTTTTTGATATCATGTATAAAAGTACTTATTTAGGTGACCTTTGTTCTGGTATGCTTCTTCGTTGTTACAGAACGGCGAATCTGTGTCATTCAACTTCAAGCTTCTTAAAGGGGCCCTGCTATGACTTTTTTACTAATTTTTAATTTGCACTGAACCTGAGCACACTGAACGTAGTAACTTAACGAAACCTTTCTTTTCATGAATTTCGCTTCATTTTAAAAGTTATAGGCAAATTAAAATGACAACAACAAGCAAAATATAACCTCTTTCATGACGTCCTTGGTTGCTTGAGTGGCCGTGAACTAGAGGAGGGGTAGTGAGCTATGCAAGCGCTCACGGCTGCCGCACTGTCGACGGCGCAAGAGGGTGCCACTAAAGCATGTTCTGAATAGGCTGTATGCAGCGGGCAGCCAGAGCGGCTCTCAATGCATTTGCTGCGCGATTAAACACTGATTCGGCATGACACTTCATTGACCACAAACGACAGCAAACACGGGGTAAAGATCAGTTCAGAATGGGAGCCACTTCGCGCTGCCATACCGCGAAACAGCCAAACCGCCAGACAAAGCTGCTCGCCGAAGGCTTTCAGATCGCTCGGAGCCGGTCGGATTTTATAGTCCCTACGACCGCAGTGCCACCTCGTACATCCGGGACCTTTCTGTGTCGGCGCCTGATCCCACTGCTCCTTTCTAGTATGCGCTGCCTTTTTCACCGCTTGGTGGCGGGTATGTCTACGGGTCATTTCTTGTTTTCGTACTTTATAAACTGCATTTGTTTCTTTTCTGATCTAAAATACTAAACAAAAACTACTTTTATACATAATTGAAATGGGTCGCACCACTTATATTTTGTATTTCGACTAAAAAGAAGCTTTTAGCAGCTTTGACCAGTAGTAAGCCCAGGACCAAAGACGTTACATATCGTGCGCTTTCGGTACCGCGGGTCGCCTTCGTCATTGGAGGAGGTTTCCGCGTCGTCCGGTTAAAATATGACGCACTGATATTTAGTTACTGTCTCCGTGCCTGCTGGCTTGCCCAAACCGCAAGAGACGTGGAAACCGCAAAAAAGGTAGACGCTTAAATATGATTGCAGGGCCCCTTTAACCCTTTGCCTACCACAAAAATTTGGAGAAAAACTGTTGAAAAATGTTGAATTCTTTTATGTGCCCTATAAATTTAATATGCAATACAAAGGCCAAAAACAAATGCCAAAATATTTATTATATGAGAAATCTTTAAACACACTGCAAAAGAAAAAGAGACTAAAGTTCCGCTTCACTGCATTACCGCAGACAGTTCACATCACCTTGCACATGGACGATTGCATGCTAAGTGAATGCAAAACGTGAAGGGGCTAAAGCGAGATTTTCTACATTGATTCTAGTCCATGCCAACGCGCCAACACAATGTCCTCATTGAAATCGGAGTCGTCTGAGCTAAAATCCAATAACTCAGTTGCATTGCTCTTGCTGTTCGATGAAAGATTCATTTCCTCGTCTTCTGAATCTGAAGAGACATCACAGTATCTTCTTTTGTCCCGAATTTTGAGGCAAGGTCGTCACTACGAACGCAGCGACCAGAAGTTGACGTCGCCATATTTAAATCCACTGTTGCCTGCATTGGAACAATTTTCTGCCAAATTCAGAAATTTACCAGGTTTTTATTTTCCGTCGGCATCTATCCACGGCAAAGCTCACTAGAAACACGTGGAGTAGCCCAGTTCGTCCATGGTAGCGTATTGGAGCCTGAATCAACGTGGACGAGCCCAGCTCGTCTTCGGGGGGAGCGGTACAAACAGTGTGGAAGAACTCAGGTCGTCCATGGTAGGGAAAGGGTTAAGGCGAGTACAGAAATCTAAAAATCCTTCATGAACTCTGTATTCGATGACTGTGAAAACAAAAAAATTACAGTTCCAGATAAAAAAAAGGCCAAGTAAGGCCACACTAAAGAGCAGGGCACAAGGTTGAGGTGCCTCTGCATAGTACCGTGTCTTGATAAGTACAATATGAGAAAAATGTCTTAGGCTGGAGGCATGCCAACGTCGATTAACATTTTACCCTGAGAGTGATGTTTGTTAAATAAATAAGTGGTCTTTACAATGTCTGATATAGCGTCACTAAGACCAACAATTTTGTTCGGCATGCAGGGTAAAACCCGGCACTTTAAGGGCATATGGTGTTTGTACCGTGTTAAAAATGTTCTTAGTACTGCTTTCGTTACATTATTTTGTTTTCTCCTGTCCCGGGTGGCTGGCTAGCAGACGTGCAAGCATACAAGCTCTTGCCAATTTCTCTTCTAGCCTTGTGTCACATTCCTTTGCAGATAGATTATTATTCCTCCTCCTTCTCTTAGGTACTGATGATGATGATGATGGTGAAAAAGAGCAAGTCACTGTAGTATCTTGCTTTATCTGTTTCTTTGGGTCTTTCAAATAGGCCTTTTCTTTTTGCAATGAGGAAATTATTTAAGTAATTTATTGAAAAATACTATAGCTTACTGAATTACCGCAAAATCTTGTTAATTAAAAGAATATTTCGGTGTCCCTTTAAAATAAAGTGAATATCATTTCCAGACCATCCTGCCTGTGCCATCCCGCAACGCCTCCACCGACGCGAGAGTGAAGCTCGCGGACAAAGGATGCAGCACGGCGAATCTCTAGCCGTCGGCAGGGAGACTCCAACCATACCACTACCAGCCAAAGAGAAGCCTGGATCGTTCATCAGTGCACCCTGTGATTCCACGTCACCCAAAGGCCAAGGACATCAAGGCCGTGTTCCAAATCTCACTCTATCATGGGTCCGAGTTACTTCGGCTGATCGTGTCACGTGACAATGCAAATGGAGTGACACTGGACGTGGGTAGGTTTTCGGAAGCCAAGGTGCAGAACCTTTACCCTAGAGCGAGATAGAGTAAATTTTGGAACACCGCCCTTAGACTGTCTTGGAACAGCTTTGTGTTCGGAGAGCATCACGGCTCTCTTAGGGTCCGAGTGTCGAAATCACTTTTCTTAGAAAGGAGTGCAGCCAGCTGAGTGAGGGAGATTGGGGAATATACTTCTTAAAACAGAAAATGCAGGACCCTAATCATATCTGCCCATCTCGATCGGAAGAATGCAGACCATCAAACAAAGCTACCACTTTATTTCAAAATGGACATTGAGCATATAATGTAAATGTGTTCCCATCATGTACAAAAAACTGCAATTGTTACTTTAACACAGGGGTCGGCAACTGGCGGCCCGCGAAGCCCGTGAGGGAATATTATGCGGCTCCCCGACAAGCCCCACCTCGCCATCCCACACACACACTCTAGGACTAATGGCGTAAGAATTATTGTTGGTTGTTTAAGCGGACTACCAGGGGATCAGTTTATTGTCCATTAGCAATTGTTGTGCACCACAGTGATGCATTGGAAATCAATAGTTAAGGTCGTCGTGCTTAGCATACTTTTCGTTTGCAATCGTGGTTCATAACATTGTCAATTTTAAGTTTTTTTTTTTTGTTGTACTCAAGGGCTTGCTATAAGGATTTTGACCAAGTGACTGGTCGGAAGTTTAGCAAAAATCTTATACTCCATATTACAAAGAGAAATAGACCATAAGTGAAATGTAGAGCGCCATCTAGTATCGTGCCGAGAACTACGACCACCATCTTGGTAGCGGCGAGAAAACGAAACCAGTGACCCGACCGGCAAAGGCCCCGTGTAAACTAGCGACTGCACTTCGTACGAAAGATGCGATGCCAACGTGTTGCTCCGTTCCGTTTCGGATGTGGCGATAAACCTTCGATTCGTGCGCGACGTGAACGCGACTTTTTGTGTTTCGTTTATGCACGTTGTAGTGTCGGCCTGCATTTTTCTTGATGCACAAGCAGCTCAATGTATGCGGACGAGACCAAGGCTGTTAAGCGAGTCAAAAAGATGACAGTTGTAACGATCTACGCCACCAACCATAATTGAAGATGCGTATGGTTAACAGTGAACAACGAAAGCTCAAAGCATCACAGAGCCCTCATTTTAATGTCATATATTAAAAAAAAGATGAATTAATTTGGAAAGCAAGAAAACAATTGCATTGCTTGCGAGGATTTCTATACACTTCATCTGCCGTCGGTAAACGAGGTTTGTAAAACACCTGTACAACTGAATGGCGGAGAGTTCGTTGATATAATGTTCTTGAATATTTGAAGTGCGGTCATGTAGAATAGAAAACACGACAGACACAGACAATGTGTCTGTTTGCTCAACACTCACGAAGATGGGATTTTGCTGTCTTTTTGTCAAACGCCACGTTCGACTTAGGTTCACTGCAGTGGCTAAAACTTTAATGTCGGCGGCAATGAAAACTTACGTTGTGGACGTCGAATGGAGCAACACGGGCGGTGCCAACTTGGTTTCAGTCTCCTTTTTTTTTTTTGTTGTTGTCACAGTTTAGGTAAAATTTTTGTTTAGTACAAAGAAGCTCGGGGGGTAGTTTTGAGAAAGTCAGTGCAGTTATTGTGCCAGGGTAGAACAAATCATCATTAATAGCACATCCGTCAACTGTGCTTGATGTCATTGCCATCTGAAACCAATTTGAGCTCTTTGCAATGCCTGACAAATATTGTTTAGGGCACGGTTTCCTTTAAAAAAAACAGCTTTCCACGAACAAAACCTTTTGCCAGTAACAACTAAAAAAAAATATATCTAACCTTGAATCACATATATTGGCGTGAAGTGGTCTACCGCTGAACAGTACGACTTCCTGTGTATTTGCATTGAAAAAAGAATCAGAAGTGTCCTCAGAGATGAAAGGCATGACAGTCTAGTTCTTTGTCCATGTTGGGTGATAGAAAGTCAGAAAACAATGAAGTTTCCGAATCGCTCTTAGTGGCATACCCTGGAAATGCTGAGAAACCGAAACTCAAGATTCTTAACACTACCAAGATGGCCGCGTGCACAGTGCTGCCAGACCACCAAGCAGTTTCGGATATCATCTATTGGGACGGTAACATTTTAAGTTTGTCTCGGTCCTTGGTGTTTGGAATCGGAACTGTGCGTGCGAGTAGTTTTGCTAGAATGATGGAGGCAGAACCTGCAGCTTCAAGAGCCACACATAATATAGCCTGCAGCAGTTTACTTTGCATTTTGTCCCTTATTTTTGTTAGCCGATTGCCTCCCACTGATACCGTCCCCCCCTTCCCCCCCCTTTCCCTGATTTTTACCCGGCCCACTCTGTCTCCACTCTGCGACAAATTGGCCTGTGGCAGCGAAAGGTTGCCAATTCCTGTTCTAACATATGTATATGCAGCGTTTACATGCTCTTCAGGACATCATTTGTGTGCCTCGTTCTCTTTGGTCTATAGTCAGCGACAGGCTAGGAGTTCAGGAGAAACTCCTCCAGACTTTTTTCCCTTTAGAAGAGTGAATGCTGGAGGGGGGGAGACCTCTCCAGCGTTCATTCTACTGAAGTGAAAGGGGTAGGAGGAGTTTCCCCTGAACTGTTAACCCCTCGCCAACCAAAGATGAAATTTAGTTTCTTTCCTTCTTTTTATGTAAATGTTTCGCGTAGAACCAACCTCAAAATGCAAGACACGTGGAGAGTTTTCAACAAGTAATAGAGCCGCAATCGTTACTCGAGATAAACTCGAATCAAAGTTACAAACCCAGTTGCATGTCTGTTGAAATGTTCTGGTTCCAGCAATACGTAAAAGCCAACAACTCGCAAAACATTAGGCGCCATGAAGACCGTGGACGATGCAAGTGTCACCTCGCCAATCGGCGTACAACAGAGGAAAGATTGATCCAGCCATCACATTTCAATATCGACACACTGCCTGTAATACACATTGAGGCAGCAACATTTATTGTGTACCAAAAGAAAGCTCGTCTTTAGTTTGTTGTTCCTTATACAATTTACACACAAAACTTGTCAAACAATGAGGAATTTTTTTTAAATATATATATAAACTTAATTTTAAGTGATTGTAACTGCCCCGAGTTGCCCGAAAAATGTAGCCACCAAATTTTTATTGTGACCTCGGGGCACAAGTTGCTGAAATAGGAACTACAGTCGGGCCCGGTTATATTGCGCCTGGGTATTTCGAATCATTTATATCGAACAGTCCAAACAACCACATGTAATAGTATAGGAGCATTGTTTTTTTGTGTTGAACTCCCATAGCGGGGTGCGGGGCTGGAAAACCACCAAGCCAGCATACGCACACAAAATACACAGCAAAAAAGCAGTTGTAAAAAAAAAAATAAAAAAAGGTTTTTTTTAAACGTTGCTGTTGCTGCACGGCTCCTTAGCCCCAAACTAAAATAAGCAACAAAAAAAGTCTTAGTCAAGTCGAGCATGTCAACTCGACTTGACAACGTGGGCTCAAGTGTGCCGGTGACACTCAAGCCCATGTGTCCACAATCGGTCATCGCTTCGCATGGTTTGTACGACGGGTGCCCCGTTGTACAAACCATAAAGACAGGATGGTGAATGCAATGCACAAAATGGTCTGAAGGGCACAAAAGTAGACAATCGCACCATTTGCTATCTTGTATACGAATGTCGTCCTTCTGTTATGCAACGTGTCTAATTTTGCGACTGCACGTTCCTTCGTAACTGTAATAATAATTTTATAGAAAGTGACTATCATCTTTGGTCCCACACAGTTCCCAACAGTCAAAGTATTCAATATGGCTATGCACTGCAGTTCGTCTCACTCTATGTGCAAGCGAAGCCTTACTACAAGCACGGGTATAATGCTCCGAACGATGCTTGCACTGCTCGAGTGCACATGCTCAGGAAGGACGCTGAAAGCTTGAAGCTCGCTGTTGGGGCCTTTGCTACGCTTGCACTTAAAGTGGAACAGAGTATAGCGAACAAAAGAAGTAACAAAAACAATGCAGATTCAAACACTGCCTTTTATTTTCCCAAAACAAGACCCTAAAAGGCACATTCACAATGGTGCAACTTGAGTACAATTTTTACAAATGTGTTCAATCACACAAATTTCATTTTGAGCATCTTGGAGGAAAAAAACAACATGCACACGTAAATTCAACAAAAATATTTGTGCGAAATGATGTGCAGGGGGCAACTGTAAGACGAGCTGGGAAACTTGGCAACTGCGGATAGCGAGCCAAAGCTTTCATTAAAGGCATATTTTAGCGCTGGGTTTTCCCTCGTCTGATTTCGAAAAATGAGAACATCTGCACCAAATTTAGTACAAGCCTATTGACATAGACGATCGAGTGGAGCGAACCACGTTTGGCACTTCAACAGACCGAAGGTAATATGCAAGTCATCTAACTTCCCTCTAAAATTATTTGTGCACGCAAAGTTAATGCAAAATCTATACGAAACAAAGCGAAATGTGATTGTGCAAACCTGCCGCGAAGGGTCAGTCATCGGCACTGTCTGCTTTTGGAAGACCTTTGCACTAGTGCTCTATAGACGTTTGCAAGTATGGCCTCTAAGCGCCGTGATCTTGCTGCTGAGGCATACTCGCAGCTTTGGCAATGCTCGACTAGGCAATGACTGTAAGCCCAAAAGATTTTTCCGGAAAGTCTCACAAGGCCTCTCGCCAATCCTGCAGCTCACCGCGACTGTAGAACACAAAGAAAAATGAGCACGCTAACCACAAGGCCAATACATGCCCTCTTCTGTCATCATCCCGCTTTCCTTGTGTTCCGACATTGCAAAGTACTAAAGCAACATGAACCGCTCCTTCTATTGATGGCTACTCGTTCACGCGCCATACATCAGACTACCGTATTGCATCAAAAAGACGATGGGAGGTGCCACATATTTCTGAAATGGTCCGTTGGGTTATCCTTGGCTATCCACAGCTCCGATTTTAAGGGACGACATTCTCATATCTTGCAGAAACGGAGCTATGCCTCGAAGCTTCAGGACGTAAAACCCACCGCTAAAATACACCCTCCACAAAGATTTCGGCGCTTCGGCGCTCTACGGGCCGGGGCAGACCCGTCCAGCCTGTTTTACGGTGGGCACTGGGATCGAATTCAACCCACGTAAAAATGGGGCGCATGACGAAAGGTGCGGTCGGAGGTGAAAGGCCTAGAAAAATAAAGCAGCAATACTACGGTCCCTGAAATCCGTTTCCGACTAGTGCGTTTGGAATCCCAGTTTGCCCACCGGCGGTCCTGAAGTGGCGATACATAACGTCGCAAAAGCCGGAGTGCCATGCTGTCGCGATCCAAGCGATTGGGCGTAGAAGTTCCGGAAGCAAGCATGAGCAAATGCGAGTGTTGCTGTTATCGCGGCACCTCGACTCCTGGCTACTTGCAGAAATAGACCATTTGCGATATCCTCCAAGTGCCCCGGCCCGCGCTAAAAGAATCATGGGAACGGTGTTCCTTCGGCCCCTTAGTGATTGGTAATTTCAACGCTATTCTTGGTTGCACAGGTTTTGAGCGTAATTCGGAGTCACCTTGAACAAGTGCCTGATATACCCCAGTGACCTGTCATATCGCTTTTAAAATTTCTCTCAATGTCGGCATTTTTGATACTGTGCATGCTGTCCACCCTTCAACCTGGATGGGCTGCAGAAATCTCTTACATTATTATCAAGCTGATATTAAGTTAGAAACGCTAAAAATTCTATAAAGAGCCCTGCGGACTCCGAGCTAAATCCTGGTTTTTGTTGTTGTGAATTATCGTTTTTTTTAAGCAATTCCTGATCAAACAACAATCACGAGAATGATAATATTGTAAGGGATTTCTGCAGCTCAGCCAGGTTGAAAGGTGGACCGCATACGCAGTATAAAAAATGCTGACGTTGACGAGCAAATTTAAAAGTAATATGACAGGTCCTTGGGGTATATCAGGTGCTTGTTCAGGGTGACCTCAAATTACGCTCAAAAACTGTGTAACCATGGAGTTGGTCGAAAATTAGCGATCACTAGGGAGCTGAAGGAACACGTCTCCCATGATTCTTTGAGTGTGGGCCAGTGCGCTTGATAATACTGCAAATGTTCTATTGAGGGACCACATCGTAGGACAAACTAAACACGCCATTTGAGAAGCTGCGTTCCGGGGACCGTAGCGTTACACAGTCTGCTCTCTGTGGGCTAGCCGGAGGTGCCTTGTCAGGTTCTGGCGGTTGGTGTAGCCCTTGGGGCACAGCTCGCACCGGAAGCAGACCTCGTCCGAGTGGGTCCGGACGTGTGCCGCAAGCATCGTCCGACGCGGAAAGTCCAGGCTGCACGACGTGCACTTGTAGATGTGCATACCGGCGTGCACACGGCGGTGCTTGGTCAGCCACGACCGCTGGAGGAAGGCCTTAGGGCATCGGTCGCACTTGAACGGGCGGCATCCGTCGTGCTCCACGTCCACGTGGGCCTTCAGGTGGCACTTCTGCCGGAAGCTCACCGGGCACAGGCGGCAGACGAACGGGCGCTCGTCGGTGTGCGTGCGTGCGTGACGTGTCAATGCGTCCGCCTGCGCAAATGCCTTGGGGCAGACGGCGCAGGCGTGGGGCCTCACGGACGAGTGCACCTGGTGGACGTGCTTGGCAAGGCCCGAGCGGCTCGGGAACATTTTGAGGCACCGTTTGCAGCCAAACGGCCGCTCGCCCGAGTGCACGCGCAAGTGCTGCGAGAGGTCCCGCTGGAACAAAAAGTTCATCGGGCACATCTGGCACCGGTGGGGCCGGTCTGCCGTGTGGCGACGCCTGTGCGTGGTGAGCTGGTCGCGCCTGCCAAAGGTCATGGGGCAGAGGGAGCACGCAAAGAGTACCGGGGGCTCCGTGGCGTGGCACTGGCGGTGCCTGGTGAGGCTCGACTTGGTGCTGAAAGACTTGGAGCATTCCTTGCACTTGTGGCTCTGCTCCTGGCAGGCCATGGCTGCCGGCGTTTGCGCGGGTGGTTTTGGCGACGGACGACTTCGAAAGCTTGTAAGGAGCACGTTGGTTGTCAAGTAGGGTGCAAGCCACGATGTGGGCGTTCCATGTGTTCTGTAAAGATTAAGCAGGCACGATATACCCTGCTCACCATGTAATGGACAGTTTTCTCACAAATCAGCTTTGCTACCGTGCAGAAGAGAATGAAGTGTGTAAGAGCGTCTGAAACAGAAAGGGGAGATATGGGCCCACCAATTGCCCAATTGACCCTATCCACGCATTTTGTTTTAGTCAATTACAACTACACAGCAAGTATAACATTGATAGAAAACACTCTACTGCTCCCAAGTCTTGCACATCTTTTAAAAATAAGATCTATCGCCAGGTGTTTCAGCTCAAAGCAGAGCTAAAAATGGCACCATCATTTCTTTGGGCACATCATGAACTGTCACGAAGTCGGTGTTCCATTTTGCCACTCTTGACGCAGATTATGCTTATCTGCATTGCCCAGATCAACTGTCGACCCCTCTTTCTTATTCCCCTTCATTCTTCGTACTGTTTCTGCACACCGAGTATAAAGAAATACATACAGGGTGTTCTCAAGCGCTATTCTGGCGTACAAAACTTTTTATAAATAAAGCAATGAACGAAGTTCATTGCAGATCTTCAGAAAGCTGTCTTTAGGTGGTGCATTTATCATACTCGAATTTTATTAGTGCAGGTTTAAGGAGAAAATATTAAGTCTAAGAAAACCTGTTTTTTCCTATGTACAGGTAGGAAAGCGGCAAAAACCTTCTCGTAGACGTTGCTACTCACACATGGCACAATGTAAAGCAAAAATGTAAAGCTTATTTGAGATGGATAGTTTTCAACAAGTTTTCACGAACGTCACTCGGGCTTATGGGATATGTCGCCGACGTCACCAGGTACTGACAGTTTCTGTTTCACGCCGCCAGCGACAACACTGGCTACTGCTGCATTATTTGCTGTGCGTGTTTCTTTCATGTTTTCACGTTATATGCACTTGCAGTCACCGTGGCACAGTAACGCTGATGCGGACGATGTTTGGTTGCCGCAGCAGAAGCAAGTTCTCTGCAAAGGAGGGTAACACAATGCCGAATATGAGGTTACATTGTGTGCCGAAAATGGTAAACCGACAGTTTGAGCCCACAAGACTGCTGTCCGAGAAACATTGGAGCTCGACAACGTCTGTGTCTGTGGTCGTTGCTTCCTGTGGTGAATACACGTTTCATCCGTAATACATGGATTGCTGAAACCTTACTTTCATATTATGTGTGCTTGGCCACAGCAGCTAAGGCAGCTTTACAGTGCCTGGCAGTGTCATGCCGCAGGGACTGACAAACCCTCTACTAGATTGTGGACAGTTGCTGCTGCTCTCTTTGCTTTTACCTTTTATCACTGAGCTTCCTCATCTCTGTGGTGTCTGTTTAGCCCACCCGCGATGATAGTGTTTCGGCGGCGGCGCAAGTGTACAACCCAGATTTTGCGACGTTGAATGCCTCAGGTACAAGCACGTCTTTTCATGTACAGGCAAACCTTCGACTGGACGATACAAACCGACTGGGTGTCCACCCAGCATCTGGGCTACGAATGTGGTGAACAACCTCTGCCCTTCATGAGCCCGCCGGTTTGCGTAACGCATTTTATAAATCGTTAGAGTTAAAATGCTCAGTTTAGTGATCCTGCATTTTGTATGAAAACTTTGTGTCGTAGTCATGCATGTGGATGCTGTAACATATGCATGATACGCCATAGCAATGTCGTGGTCGAGCAGCGTTCAAACGGCGGCGGTGTCCGCGTCTTCTCAGCAGAGCTCTTCTCAGTACCTCGTAATGGCGGTTTGCGAGCGGGAATAGGGGACGTGACGTCACGTGAAAACTATGCTGTGAGTAGCAGCGTCAAACAGGTCTTTGCAGCTTTTCTTCCTGTGCATAAAAAAAAAAAAAAACGTTTTTATGATAACTGTCATTAGTTTATTTACACGAACTGAGGCAACAGTAATTTGTGAATCACCGGCATGAAGTATCGCCTTATTCTTCAAATATTTCCTCGCAAATTTGCTACCTCGCGAGTGAATGAGCGGTGTGAGTTTCTATCCGCACAACACCTTCGGCCCCTTTCTCGAACGAACAAAGAGCACCACGACGGGTGTACTAGCTGGCTGTTCACATTGTTTGCATGCCTTTACGTTCGATGAAAACAAAGGCGGCAAATGCACCTTTTCAACCGCCTTACCTTCGTTATTCATGGGCGAATGCACAACGAATGTGGGACAGTGTGGGGTGCACGACCAACTCGTTGGTCGTGGTGGGGTGGATCGATCCTGCCTCTGATTCTGCCCACTGTGGTTTCGGCCGGTTTGGCACATGCAGAACTTTTGAAGGAAAATTCGGCAAAGATTCGGCGAAAAATTCGGCAAACGTCTAGATGGTGCAAGCTAGGTGGTGCAAGCTACCACCCACAGCGCAACAGAGCAGAGCAGCGCAAATACCTATCCATTAATTTTTTTGGTTGAATGTTCAGATCACCGTAGTTGGAGCAAGTGTACTGTTGTGCATGGTTTCATGTTAAATGTATTGTATTGTAATACAGGGTGTCACAAATGAAAATTTACACGGTCTTTTCTACCGCAAAAATAAACTCGGCATCCCCGAACGCTCATTTTCCGCCCAAAGGTAGAGCTAGAGGTCACAACCAGATGCCAAAGTTTCAACTCGATCCGATAACTTAATCAAAAGTTATAAATGATTTTCTGAAAATTTCAATGGGAAAATGGAGCCCATTTTCGCCCGTTTTCGGTTTCTGGTGCCATAGAGCCCCATGTGTTTGAAAACTCCGTCGGCCGCCATTTTCCCATTAAAATTTTCAGAAAATCATTTATAACTTTTGATTAAGTTATCGGATCGGGTTGAAACTTTGGCATCTGGTTGTGACCTCTAGCTCTACCTTTGGGCGGAAAATGAGCGTTCGGCGATGCCTAGTTTATTTTTGCGGTAAAAAAGACCGTGTAAATTTTCTTTTGTGACACCCTGTAGAGTTTTATTTGGTTTATTTTCTAGTAATCGATCAAACGATAAGCAACGCGCCTGCAGCTGTGCAGTGCGCTTGTCCGCTTGCCGGCTTGCGCTTTCGTCCATGGCGTCTGAACGCTGTTTGGTGCCCGACAGCTTCTGCGTGGGTGTAGGAGGCTTTGTTGCGGATTCTTGGCCTTTTTCTTAACGAACTCACGTTCTTTTGTGCTTGGAATGTTACTGAACTGTAGAGAACGATTCCTCAAAGCGGTATGCTTTAATATCGTGTGGGACTGGCAGAACCCCGAAGGTAAGTCCGTACGAGCTCGAAGAAAACAGCTAAGGTAAGCGATTTTATTCTCATGCAAAAAAAAAACAACAACAAAAATGAGATGATCACGGAGATTCCGGCACTACCTGCACCGAACAAGTTCGCTAAAGCATGTGCGTAATAAAAAAAAAAATTAAAAAAATCGCCAAAATAGTACTTTAATAAAAAATTTGCATAGTGTAGGACATTTTTGATTGATATAATAACATGGTGGCACGGCCACTTATTTCAATCTCAAACGAAAGAGTTCACTTATGGAAAAGACAGTCTTCAACACTTTGATGACGTCAGTGCGAGTAATATATTTTGAAACGTTTGTTGAGTGGCAGCTTGATATAAATCAAATCAAATAGCTTCTCTGTGTACTCCTCTCTGGTGTTGTGTGCACAATTTTCCAACATTAAAATGCCTTATAAATAGGATTAGACTGGAGAAATTCTGACCGAATTGCCCTTATAAAAGACAAATAGAAAAGGGTTTGGTTGACAACGTACGGTAATATCCCATGAGATGGCCTACACCCGAAAGATAACCCACCCCTATTTATGGCTTTACTTGTTGGAGAATGGACACGGAACGACGAAGAAGTGAGCAACGGTGTCACGCGCTGGAAGTACCCGCCATGTTTTCATTCTGATAAAACTGCTACCATCACGTCGATCGGGTCATACTTTCTTCAGATCCCAAACATCTGGTGCCGAAACCCGGGATCCAGGAGACGCCTGACAAAAAGAGTGACAGATTTCTATCTGACAATTGCGGGACCTGGATAACCACTCGCCTTCAGAAAATGGACCGACTGCGGAGAAAACGAGCCGTCATCCGGTCAGTGGTGATTAGAGCCACCAATGATTGGCAAGCTTTGCTGGATTCCTTGGATGCAACCACTGGTGAGCACTCAGAAATCTTGAATATCTTCGAACAGAAGGAAGCAGCATTGAAGGCAGTTGACAGTGAGATTGAAGACGGGGTTGATATTGATCACCTTGAAGAAGAGATGAAAGCGTAGAGTTTTATCCAGCGTTGATCTGCCATTCATGAACAAGAGCCGCGATCAAGCTGGATGTCCTGCGCACGTCTAACATCGCATAGAACGCTGTGGAATGGTTACAGGATCGGGACCAAGGCCATCTAAGGTCAAGAACGATAGCAATCAAATTTCAAAGATTAGAGATCCTAAAGTTCGAAGAAGACCTTCATAATTGGAAACCTTTCTGGGATCAATTTGAAGGGCCTATACACAACAACCCAGACCTTTCTTCAATTGATAAATTTAAATATTTGAAAGAGCTATCTATTCGGAAAGGCAGAAGACAGCATACGGGGATTGTCTATTATGGAGAGCAACTATAACATCGCTGTGGATCTCTTGAAGAACAGGTTCGGCCAGACCCAGGCGATAATTGACAATCACATGACCTGACTCTTCAATTTAAAAAACGTCACCACGTCGAGCGACGTCACGGCTCAGAGACGGCTATACGATGATATCACGATAAATGTCCGCAGCCTGGGAGCACTTGGCGTAAAGGCGGAAGTGTACAGTGTGCTGCTACATGCTGCCGTGAAGAAGCGGCTACCTGACGACCTTGTCCTCTGCTACTGCCAGCAAAGTGCCACCGACATTGCGGATAGCACCAATAGTCTGAAAACCTTTTTGAATTTTCTGAAGTCCGAGGTAGAGAGCCGAGATCGCTTTCTGGAAATAAAGCCAAATCAAGGCAGTCTATCAAAGGCCAAAAAGGAGGACTCATTAAACCAGGTGCTCAAAGCATGCATCACTCCATCGGCAGCAGCTTTAGCTGGAAGGACGGACGCTCAAGATGCCGAATGCTTTTTTTGCGACTCACGTGAGCACTCGTTCGACCAATGCAACGTGCGTTTCATCAGTGAGAAAAAAGAAATACTGAAGAGAGAAGGCCGATGTTTCAGGTGTTGCAAAAGATATCATCAAGCAAGAGATTGTCGCAACGCCAGATTTCTCTGCTGCACCAACTGCCAAGAGAGACACATGACTTGCCTCTGCGATCCTGACCTCAAGCCCACGAAGGACAGTCCTCACTCATTGTCACAGCCAGGCACTTCGTAAGTGTCAGTAACGATTGCGGTGTCTAACAGCGTTGAAACAGTTCTTCTGCAAACTGCCACGATCTGGGCTGAAGGGGAGACAAAGCACCGCCTATTCTGGTGCTTACTGGACGGAGGGAGCCAGCGGACGTTTGTGACGACCAGGCTTGTCAACGAGCTGTCTTGTAAGGTTCTAGGAAAAGAGGATTTGAGCATCACAGTCTTCGGTGATACTGCCCTTGGTGATGCGAGTGAACTACGCAAGGTAGAGGTATGGCTTCAAAGCCAATACGATCAGAGGCGGGTACGAATTGTGGCTCTGGAAGTTCCTGTCATTTGCCATTCTTCTGCGTTCCCTGTAAGTCTTTGCAGGACAGCTCAAACGTGCACGCTGCAACTCGCCGATCTTTCATGCTCTGTGTTCAAGTGAGACATTGGCATTGATATACTGATCGGAGTGGATAATTACTGGAAGGCTGTCACTGGGTCCATCAAGCGACTTGATGGAGATTTGACAGCGGTAGAAACAATATTTCGTTAGACCCTGCGAGGGCCAGTGCGACAATTACCCGAAGTGGGCTGGCACCAAGCATCTGTTATGCAGGTAATGACTCGACATCAGAGCGATCAGCTTTCTCAGCGGCTGAGGGCATTCTGGGAATTTAAAAGTCTTGGCGTCCTGCAGAGAGAGCAACACGACGTAAGCACGGACGAAGTCCTTCAATGGTTTCTTTCTACAATTAAGAAATTTGAGGACTATTATTAAGTCTGCTTTCTTTGGAAAGAGAACGTCAACGACTTGGGCACCAGTGAGGAGGTAGTCCAGAGACGGCTGGAAGGACTGACCAGGTGCCCCCTGAAAAACGGGAAACAGTTGATTCAATACGACAGTCATCCGGAGTACCTTGAGAATAACTTTGCGAAGAAAGTCAAAGAGGAACATATGGATGGTCCATGGTACTATATGCCACACAAGGCTGCCATTAAAGATGAAGATGAATCTACTAAAGTGTGAATAGTCTTCGATGCCTCGTCCAGTGGTCCTGGACAGTTGTCACTAAACGGCACGCTTCATAAGGGTCCAAATTTGAACCCAGACATTCTAGACCTTCTGCTTAAGTTCTGTACATACCAGATTGTGTTTACGGCAGATATTGAGAAAGCGTTCCTCCAGATCAGGTTGGCTGAACAAGACAGAAGCGCTCTACGGTTTCTATGGCACAAGTCTCCGCCTGCTTGCGGATACGACCTGCCACCTATTGAAGTCTGGCGAATGAATTGAGTGCCCTTTGGAGCAGCCTCAAGCCCTTCCCTCTTGGCGGCTACCTTGCGGCATCATTTTGAAAGTGTGAAGATTTGGCTTCCAGGAACGGCAAGCCAAAATGGGAAACCAATTCTATATGGACGACTATGTGGCGGGAGCACAGAGCGTCGAGGAAGCCCACGTTATGTGTGATACAGTGGCTACGATACGAAGTGAAGCGGGATTGCATTTTTGCAAATGGACAACTAATAGCCGTGAGTTACGTCGAGTAGCAGACGAAACATCAATGCTCCCTGACATCAAGTTCAAACCGGCGAACACGAGGAAGGTGTTGGGTGTGCTTTGGAACCCAGAAACCGACACTTTACATTTTGAAGTGTTCAACTTGATCCTGTTCATCCTGTCAGCAAAATGGACTAAAAGACTGGTATTTCAAGCGACGTCGCGCATTTATGATCACTTTGGGCTTATCTCGCCATTTGTAAACTTTTTATTGCGGCGAAAGTGATTGAGGAAAAGATGACTACTTCCCAGTCAGCAATGTTCGCTTACATCCCGCCATAGCTAACTAGACGCATTTACGCCATGGTCGTCATTGATCTGAACACTGCGATTACTGGGAGCGAACTATCTTTCAATGTGTAAAAGAAAATAGCAAATCAAGCCATAAATAGGGGCGGGTTACCTTTCGGGGGTGGGACATCTCTTGGAATTTTAGGATACAGTGAGTTTCTTTGGTTTACTTTTTGTCATACAGACTACTGGCCGGACGCATGGCCATCAGAAATTCGAACTTTTTATGATCACTGACGGAATAAAAATGGCAAGGTTTCGCTGTCTTGTGAGCCTCAAGTGCGCAAGCACCGCCAAAGCACGCCAGAGGGCAACGAGCGCGTGCTGGAGGCTGGACGTCTAAAAGAGGCGTCTCGTCGTTCTCGTCCGTTCAGTGTCGGTATGGTGCCTGGAGTGCGTCTATGACTGGTGTGTTTGGCGTCCCATCCCGCCTGTGCTTCAAAAGCGGTCCCAAAGTGACGACGTCACAGAAGCCAGAGTGTCACACCGTCGGATTCTGTAATCCCGGCAGTTGTTCGTAGAAACGTGGACGAAAAACACGAGTAAACGTCATTGTCGTCGCGGCGTCTTAACTCCTGGCTGCCGGAATTTCCGGGGTCTGTCACACTGAAGGGTGACCTGCAGCAGAACGGTTGTCTGCCATATCCACCACCGCTGCTGCACACCGCCAGTGTCACGACCCGCGACAGCGCGACACTTCTGCGACATCCCCGGGCGGAAACCGAGGAATCATTATTTTGGACGCAGTAAATGCACCAGTCATAGACGCGTTACGGGCAGCATAGTGTCAGTAACCATTGGAGGCGGGCAACACAACAGTGGCGCCGCGGCGCAACCCCTAGCAGACTCACGTTGCGCGCACGTCGTGTGCAGTCATTTCTAATTAATGTATGTTTACAGAACGTTGCGCTACACGAGCATTCAAGGCCACGTTTGGCGCCAACCTTTTTTTTTATGCTAGAGATGGAAATCGAAAACACGGACACCCGAGGGCCGCGGAAACAGCTGTAGTCGTCCCGTTTCCGGCGAGCCGAGCTCGATGTTCCGGCAAGAGAAAAAACAATCCGATATAATGAGGAACAAAAAATTGCTTTTCACATTGATTTCGTCGATCACTGGCACTGATGTACGTCGTTCCGTAGCAGTCGCCAGATCGTCGTCGAACAGCCAGGCATTGTGGGCACGGATACATGGAAAGCGTGGCGCCGAGCTGCCGTCATCGCCGGTTACGCTGCGAGGACACGATTGAATTTGAGCTTCGAGTCTGCCTCGCGGGTTGTGTCGCACGGTAACAAATGCAGGAACGCCGAACAGAGGTAGGTTTTTGAATATCAAGGTTCAAAACTTTTACTTCAGCGTCGGATGAAGGAAGGCAGTTGCGGGCAGACACTTACATGGCGGTCACATTGGAAGGGTGAGGAGCAGACAGACGGGCAATGTAATGCTCGCACGAACCTTTGGTGGCGCTGCCAATGTGCTTCCAAGGCGTAGCGGCTTTCCCTCCTTAAGTGTTGCACAATCCCCGTAGATAATTTGTCATTTGGAGGCAGGAGAATGAATGCATTGCTAATAACCACTCTTTGTTTTCTGCCATCATTTCCACATGCTAGGAGCCTGATGCGAAACATGTTTGAAGATCCGGACAACCTGCCCGTGTCTGCAAGTGATTGTACCACGCAGACAAGACACATTACAAGAACCTACGTTGCAATGTCGTATTGAGCGCTTCAGCGAGGCTTTTCCTTCCTGCGCGTTTGTCAACACTCTAATCTTGTAGTGCCTCTAGCATTCAATTGCTTAGCATGACTCAAATGCCTCGCTTTGTTTTGTGTGCATTTTAAGGAGCTTGAGGCTGTTTCCCCCTGTATGTATTTGGATAAGCTCCTTGTATTTGTGTAATATGTTTTTTGAGCTGGTAGACAATATCTCTCTGATTGCCCTCGGGAGTGGTGTGCGTTACAACGGTATGGATATAGAGCTTATCTTTTCTGCTCTGCCAACAGCATTGAGTATTAACATTGTGGCACATAATTTCTTTGCACGATTACGAGCGTTAGACCTATTTCGGGGCCTTTTATCCACGTCGGTAAAGTAACACTGAGAATTTCTACTGCTTTGAAATTGTGAAACATGCTTTGCGCTTTTGAGAGTCACTGGAGTGCTGTGAATCAACTTGCAATGTCCATGTGCTTTTCTCTTCTGTTTCGTTTGGTGCTATGGAATACTTTTCTTCCCCGTCTTAACTGTACGGATAATCAGCTCCGATTCATTGAGTCTGTTTTGAGAGTTGTTTGTTCGAGCCAAAATTTTGTCTGTTTTATTGAAACAAAAAAAACAAAAAAACTGGAAAAACCATTTTTGTGGCTAAGGCCAAAGGATTTCTCCAATGTCTTGAACATACCGAGCATGTGCTGACAAAGGGACACTTCCCCTTTTGGCCTTTTTCTGTGTCGTTTTTTGGAATGCAGTTCAGTGAAAATCTATATGCATAAAGTGAGCATAAATCTTGTTCGGATTCATAATCTTTTTAAGATTTTCCACAATTACCTCCCCACCACGGTTGGTGCCTGCTCGGTATCTCAAGTTGCGTCAGTTTTTGACAGCTCATTCGAGAACTCCTACACTTTTTACTTCTACTCAATGTCATCATAAAATACAGATTGCGTGGGAGTAATGTAAAACTTGTTTTTATCGCCGCAAAAAAACTATCTTCATGTTGCCAAACATTCGGTCTCTGCCAGAATATAGTGCTGGCAGTTGGCATCAGATGTGTCGAAGTTTCGAAACTGGGCATCATCCGACTCAAAAGTTAAGAGCGGTTTTCGGAGACTTTAGACGGGAAAATGGTGCTCGTTCCCGGCAGGAGGCTTCATATGTCTCCGCGTATTTGTGGGCTCTGTTAGTTAATGTCTTATCATAAAAGCTTTCGAAAATTGTGACGCGTAATGGCTGTTACGCTAATCCGTGCCGGTTTCTTGGCGCTTGGAACGCGCCTCCATTTGGTGTGTTCTCCGTTCCTATCCCGACCATGAGTCTAAAGTGGTCCCAAAGCAGCATCAAGTTACGTTGCACAAGCCGGCCCGTCGAGCGGTTGGACATCGCGATCCTGGCAGTCTGTCATAAAAGTTGCCGCAAAAGTCACGAGCGAACGCAAGTGTCTCCTTCATCACGGCGTCCCGATTCTTGACTACCGTAGCTTGCACGGATTGCCAGGCCGTGGAGATCGACGTGTGGCATAACGGGTGCCCACAGCGTCGTCCGCGATCCCGGTTGGGGCGGTTTACCGACCGGTGCAGCTATCTCTCTCAGTGGCTAAAATAGCCGCTAGAGGGATTTCGTGGTCACGTGACCGTTTTCGAGGGCAGGAAGTACCTAGTGTTCCGGTCGATTCTGCTCGGAAGAGGCGAGTCTTCCCTGTCGCTTCCTTCATTCTTCGCTTGATGCGACCTTCCTCGGAAATAGCTTTGTATGCCGCCTCCAAAGTACACATTTACACTTGAAGCCTCTTCAGCCATTTTTTTGCGCGCGGAGTTGGATTACAATAATCAAAATAAGGACAGAATAGTGGAAAACGTTTGCCGGTCATCAACTATTTGATGCTGCATGTTCGATGCCGGCATTGCTAACGCCGTTCTCTAACGCCATCAAAACTACTGGCGCGAGCGTGTCGCTTCCTTCGACGTCTCCTTCGCACGAGAGCACGTGCGAACGAGACGCATGACGAAGCCACCTGCCGTCGCAACAGTGCCGGGCTGCCGCACTGTGGAGTGGAAGCTATGGTAGCCTCGGCAGCATAGCAAAAAATAGTTGGCACGGACGCCATGAAGCTAATCACGTGACCAAAAATCCTGCCGGGATCCGGGCAGGCAACGGCACGACGCAGGTGCGACGTCGTCGAAGGGAAGTTGAGGGACCGTGGACAGGAACGCGGCAAACGCTGGTCGGAGACGTGTTCCTGGCACTGTACCAGCGCGGCGTTGACCCGCACCCGAAGTAAGGTCAGAAAACACCTCACCCGTCGCGTCCATTCTTCACAGGGTGCGCGGCGGCCTCCCCGGGGCGGCGGTTTGAGCGCTACCGCTGCTTCCGGTGCGGCTACTCGAGCGCCCACTGGCCGGCGCTGCGCAAGCACCAGCAGTCCCATGACGGACAGCGGCCCTTCACGTGCCCCGTGTGCGCCCGCTCCTTCGTGCAGCGCACGCACCTCATGGACCACATGCGCATCCACACAGGGGAGCGGCCCTTCCGCTGCGACCTCTGCCCCCTCGCCTTCACCCAGAAGTCGGTGCTCACACGCCACGTGCGCACCCACGCCGCGCAGGCACCGCTGCCGCCGCTCGACGACTTGTGAGCCACACGCACAGCCGGGAACGCTCAACGCAAATCTTATTGCAAGGGAGGCTCTTACCGGATTTTGCTTAAGGAGCAGACGATTTTAACGTCATAAGCGTTTTGGAGTTTGTATTTCTTTTTTCGTTATATCGTTTATCTCGGCACGAGCGGGAGAAAGCGTGCCACCTTCCATAGAAATAGTGCAGTTCTGCCAGGTAACGGGGAAGGAAGAGACTCATTATTTGTGGATCTGCAGCCGCGCGTGATGGTTATGAAAACCACAGTGTCGTGTTATGGAGTATACACGGTAGTCAACAAGACCAGTCTCCCCCCGCCGTTACACTGCGTCAGCCTCGTGGCGAACCGTCTTTTGTCTGGATCGCTCGCCGCTACCTTCCGTGTTGCTAATCGTTGAAAAGTTGACCTCTTCTGAGCAACGAGTGCAGTGTGACGGTTCGTCCGTGAATCAGAAATGAAGGGCAGCCCTACAGGACTCCGCTTTCCAAAACGCATTGACATAGTGCCGTTGTATCGCTTTTCATTGCTTTTTATGCCACATGCTACCAACACCCAGAGAAAGAATCGTAAAAAAAGACGAAAGTATGCGGAAAGATAGGCACTGACAGTGTCAGTCGTGCTGGATTGGGCCCTGCGAAAATGGAGACAGCAGGAAGCAAGGGTGCGTGCATGCACAGAAGCTTACTGGAGAAAGGTCCATTGTGGAGGGAATGCTGGGGGCTCTAGAAGTAGAACCCAATGGGAAACCAGATGGTACTTCGAGTCACGTCGCTCAAAAGAACGCAAGAGAGCTGAGGGGCGACTCCACAGTGGGGGAGACTCTGACCTTTGATTTGTTTCGGGTTGAACCGAAATTTGGTTTTCGCAAAATAAGGCCGCAGAAGCGTTGAACAGGAGGCTGCGGACTTTAAAACATCACTCATGCATCGATATCTCAAATGAATGGCTGTTATTTTTTAAAAGGAAGGGCTTGATCAAGCGAGGAATGTGACGTCACAATTCTCTTCGAAAAGCTGAGAATGAGGGGAAGTGGCCTCGCTTCTCTCCTTCTCGCTTCGGTTCACCCGCTCAAGGGGATAAAGCGAAGAGGAGAAAGAATGAGAATCGTGACGTGACCTGGTCTCGTCGGCCGTGTTGAATCGTGCACTTCTTTTCCGAAGATACGGCCATCCGTTGGAGATACCGCTGTATGAGTGATGTTATTGGGTTTTGCAGCGTCCTGCCTATCACTCCAGCCTTGTTTTGTGAGCTCCAAATTTCAGATCAGCATCCCTTTAAATACAAACTAGAGTGCACAAAAAACATACTGTTTCCCATTCTTCGTTTTACATGCCATATGCAGGCTAATGCCTGCGGTTAATTGGGCGAAATCCGAGCATTGTTGCATCTCCCTTTTAAATGCGACGCTTTCCCGGGGGCCATCAAGCCGTGAGATTATGTATGTTTGTCCATCGCAGCTCGAAAGGTAAATTTAGCAGGAAAATTTCCCCGCTATATTTAGTACCTTAGGTAAAACTTGTATTGGATTACTATTGATGCAGTGTCACATCATCTGGAACTGCATCATATGATGTGATGAAATGTGACACTGCATCACATGTCACTGTAACATGAGGCCAGAGAAAAGGTGTAATACAGTCTAAGCTCATTACAACAGACCTGGTTACAACAGATATCTGGATATAACATACTGATTTGTGAAGTTTGGTTGGTTTTCCTCTATGTACCACTGACATAATTTTATATCTGCATACAACATACTCCTTTTACAACAGACCGAAATCTTCGTCAAAATCAAGGTCTGTTGTAACGAGCTTAGACTGTAGTTCCTTGTTTTTTAAATTGCATTTGAGAGTACTGTCATGATTAGGCGGGGACTGGAAGGCAGCTTTCTGAGGATGTTGGCATTCAGATGTTTCTGTGGCGCTCTCTCATGGTTCCCGCACTTGACGTTACGACCAGGGTTATCGGTTACGAATGACAAGTTCGATAGTGTGCATAAAGAGCAAGGTAGGGGAGCTTGGCTTCGTCCTGTTCTTAAACCAACATTGCCAACGTTGATGGTCTGACACTGCTCTTATTTCTGTCAATGAAAACAGGATTAATCCTACTAAAAACATTGTAAAAAGTGTCTGGCCAATCGTGGAAGGCCAAGCACAGCTATGCTTTCGGTCGTGCATATTAGAGGTCTGCACGGGCACTGGCCGCCCCGCTGGCTATGGGCCGACCCAGCCCGCAGGCCAAGCTCACGCTTGACTGTTACATTCATGAACGGCCTGGGCGAAGCACGGGCCTTGCATTCGAGTCTACAAGGCAGGTCGAGCCGCCCATTACTTTTTTTTTAGCAGCAACGGTTTTAGAAGCTTGTTTGGGGGGTCGGGGGTGGTACCACAATGGAGGAGACCTGAAAGCATGTGTGTGCATGTGCATAAACCATTTCTACGTGCGAGTGCGTGCATCCACAATATGCCTGAAAAGGTTCCCCTTAGGGGTGCTTTCTATAAACAATTTCTCACAGTCAACTGCAAAAGAGCAAAATTTTTTGTATGTTTCTTTTTATTTTTAAATACACACTGTGGAAGTTTGTTTTTATTTTTAAATACACACTGTGGAAATGAGCGATATAGAACTTTGCTCGTCTTTTCTCAGAACCCGTCGCATCGTTTCCCTTTGCTTTCAACTTTGGCACATGGTTTTGTTTAGTGTCACTTGCCATTTTTTTTTCTCCATCCTTTTCGATAAGTGGATTCGGTTGAAAAAAAAACGACAATGAGCATTCACAACTGCACGCTGCCGGGCCGTCCGTACCGCATGTTTTTCCCCTAAAAGAGGGACACACTAGGCGTGACTGTTTTGCTTGTGTAATAAGCTTTTACAGTAAAACTCTGTGCAGAAAACAAGAAAACATGTTTATTTATATGCTTAAGTGGTTCGTTCAAGTCTTTAAATCAATAGGCCCTCGCAGATTCTTCCTCGTATGAAAGATCTCGAAGCACTCCATCCTCGGTCGCTTAGGCGTCGCACAACCAGTGTGCTCTTTCCGTGATTCGGACTTCGAGCCGCTGCTAGAATCGCTCCCGTCGTCGACAGAAGGCTCCAAAAACTCATGATCCTCACCAGACGTCCCGTCATCATCGCTGTCGAAGAGGATATCCAAGATTTCATCGTCAGAAAGGCCACACCGTACACTGGACACTGCCATCTTCTCCAAGCAGGCAGCAATCGAGCGGGAAACATGACACACTGAAGAAGAAACTCAAACAAACACAGCGAACAGAAGGACCCTCGCCATCTTTTGGCAATGTATCTAACTGCACTACTCCAAGCCTACATAGTGTGCCATCTATAATTGGCTCTTTAAAACAAAAATTCATACAGACCGGCAAATCGCCAGCTTTGGCAATATGGCTCCTCACGGCACGCCCGGCAATTCGCCGGCTTTGGTAGTCAATGGGTTAACAAGCTGCGTAAACTTGCAGATCAATCCAACTAATATTAGCAGCAGAAAAAAAAAAAAAAAGTATGCTTACAATTATTACTGGGTACCGTTGCCTTGTTATGCAATGTGTGCTGCGAGCTGCCTTGTTATGCAACGTGTGAGCTATTCATTCTGGGCAGAACTAGAGCAAGCCCCAGCGGGCCCAAAAAGATTAGCGTCGGGCCGGCTGTTAGAAGTTAATAGCACACCCCGGGCAGAGCCGTATATGGGGAGAGTTTGGTCAGGCTATGATCTCGCCGCCGTAACGCTCTCCTCCCAAGTGAGCCAATCAGCACGCGGCGTAGAGCGAGAGGCATGAGCGCATGCGCGTGAACTCCCGGCTGCTCCCACCTGAGTGGGGAGGGCCGCCATCTTCGATCATTCTCCCGGCGGAATGCATGGGATCGGCATCTAAATCTCGATTATTGCCTTTTATATCGCTGGCTCTGGCAGAAAAATGACATGCTGTTGTTCCTCGGTCGGTTAAAAAGCTAATAAATGAAGATTTTTCGGCGTATGTCCACAAAAATTTATTCAGGCGAAAAAGAAGTCGGCTTGTAGCAGACGACGCGTAGCCTCAGCAGTGCTCTTCTCCGACCAGTCTCCGACAGTGTTGCTAAAAAATGGCGGTCGTCTCCTCTCTGCTCCCTTCTTTCTCTCTCGCTCCTTCGGTGCTCTCCTCCCTTTCATTTACTTTTCTCCTCTCCGGCGCCTTCGTCGCCACACCCACTGGCCAAACTCTCCCAATATACGGCTCTGACCCCGGGTAGTCCCGGGCCCAAGAGACAGCAAGCCAGGCTAAGCCTGGCTCCTAAATATCGGCCCGTACAGACCTCTAGTGCACGAGGGTATGCAGTTAATTCCTCCCCATCTCCAGTTGTTTGAACCAGAGCGCACCACAGTTGCCGACGAGGTGAGAATGGCGTGGAGCTTCACTTGTCCCGCCTACAGTTTGAGCTTCCTACCTTCAACAACGCCTCGGCGTCTCGTGTGCCTCAAACGCACGCACGCGGCTGAAGCACACCGGAGTCCGTGTGTTCGAAAGATATCCCCTGCCGTTCTCCTCTCTCGGGATTAAATTCTGTAGTTCTTGTTTTGTTTGCCACAGGTTTTCGAATCTGCATCATTGCCATGAAGTGTGCTTTCTTTGTGGGTCCCGTTTGTGACGATACCACCTCGGCGTGACGTCGAGGCAAAGTGTCGGCTTTCCTAGGTGTCGTGTGCGAAGCGTCTTGCCGCCGTCTTGTGAACCTTCATTTTACCGTTTTGTTTCCTGTACTTATGTGCGGGGCCCAATCGAGGAAGTGAAACGCGATCTTTTGGCCCACAAAAATAAACCGCACCGCAGAAAGCCGGAACTCGGTGAGAATGGGATGCTAGCAGTGGTGACAAAATGCGAAAGTTTGAAAGCGTGACATTACCTGGACCAAAAGATAGAGAGAAAAACAAAACTTTTTTTAAGAGCCGACGTCCACCTAAGCCATTCATCCAGTGAAAAAATTTAATTGCAGAGTAAGAAACGTGTTGGCGAGAAAGACAATATTGTTTGCCTTTTACAAGTTTTGTTTTACGAAAACAAAGGCTACAGGCTTTCGCAATCTCATTTCTTGGTTTTATAAATATTAGGCGTAGGTAGACCTTGGGTCATAGAGAAATTTTGTTTTTCTCTCGTAGTGCTCTCTAACTTTTGCATATTGTCCCCACCGCTAGCATCACAATCTCTTGGAGTTTAAGCTTTCTGCAATGCTTAGTTTACTTTTGCGGGCCAAAAAGTTGTGTTTCGATCGTTTTCTTGATCGACCCCCGTAGTTGTTATACCGTCGCTGCTTCTCAGTCGTTTAACTACTGAGGGAAGGGTGTAATTGCATTCTGCTTTCTTTCTTTGGACGAGAAGAGTGCACTTCAGTTTGTTGAATATCCTCGAGCTTTATTCTTTAATGTGAGCTGAATATTTGCTAAAAAAAAGAAAATACACAAAAGCTTAAGTGCTGTTGTATAAAAATCTATTTTTTTTTCTGAGAAAAGATTGTTTTTCTCTTTCTCATAAATGAGGCAAGTGCAGAGGAAATCAAATGGCTCATTTAATGTGTTGCAATTTGGAACGTTCAAGAAAAAAAATACAATGACATGCATACATATATGCTCACTAAAAGAATGGGGATATACTAGTCATTCTGCTGGTTGGTTCATGCTTAGTGTGTTACAATGTGCTTGAATGTGTCGTAAATTAACTTAAACCATATGGTCATAAGTCCGTTTTCTTTTTCTTAAAATCATTGTTTAGTTTCTTTAGAAGCGTTCATCATGATGGTTTATAAATAGTATTTTTTAACAAATACCTTCAGGGCTTGTTAAATACTGAAGGTGTAGGCGGGAGATGATACACAAATAGGTTTAATCTGGCTTGCGCCTAGCGTTCGTCTGCCCGCGCACCTGACGAGCTGATGGCGCCGATCAGTCAGTCGGTATGTAACACCATTTTAACGTCAAGACGAATCTTTGGAAACTTGACCCACACTTTCTCTTACTGAAAGGTTTTTTTTATTTGCGTGCAGTTTATGTAAGAATTTTATCTTAACGTATTGGTGTGCCAAGATTTTAAGCTATCTTAAAATGGACTAGTCAGTTTCTTCGAATTTATTGTCCAGTCTACAAGGGTCCCATGTGCTCAATGTTTTTGTTTTTTGTTTTTGTAGCTTGTGCTTATTATTATTAGTTATCAGGAGTGAAATAAATCTGTTCCCTGTCAATCGTTCAGTTTGTTGCATTGCTTAACACGCCTCCTGTGCTAGATTTGTGAAAATCCACTGGTGCTAGAGCATTTGCATTCTTTTTGTGGCGGTTACTGTAACGGGCCAGAATTCAGTAATGACTATTCCATTTAAATTGTCCAGTCGGTTAATTGTACCATTGCTCATATACTTTGTGCTTGCATTTTGATTCCTCTTGTAGAGTTAAAAGTAAGTAAAATAAGACTTTATTTCTTGTTTTGGAGTGCTTAGTGATCCACTAAAAACCTATCATCAGAACATGTCTCGCTTGGACGACACTTAGATTATTTAGCCACAAACTAACCGGCAGTCTTTTATTCTGACTCGGTAGATAGAATATTTTGTCCTCTGAATGCAGAGGTGAAATATGTTTGGTTTAACTGGATATGACTGCATTGCATAATACTTCTGCTATTAAATATTTTTAAAGGAGACCTTTCTGATTCTACTGTTGTGCTTTTGTTTGTATCAGTTCCATCCATTTGTCCGAAACCACTCAAATGAGAAGATTTCTTCGAAACTGGTCGTCCGTTACGTTACCCTGAGGTACCTGAAGCTATGCTGAAACAGCCGCCGCTCACAACTTTGTTAGATCACCAGAAAAGGCGACTGCAATCGCTAGGGGTAAATGAGCTCATTGGTAGTAATTTGAGGCATCAGTTGAAAGAGTTAAGGCACAATTTTTTTCAGCGCAAATTAGCTATTGTGTGCAGTCCGTTAAAGGCCTCATTTTCATGCCTTGTTTGGTGCTTTTTGGTGAAAGCACTCGAGCGCGAGATTTTCATTGCATGCTTGATCATTGAGAGTCTCGCACATCACTGGCATGTTTGTGTGTTTGCATTCCAACGCGCACCTGAAGGCTGGTTATGCCTGCTTACGACGAGAGAGCGGAGTGGCGCCATCTGTTGGGTGGCCGTGGAACACTTGCAGTTTCTGCGCGTTTCCTATTTCTTTTCGTGCATCACTCTTCCGTATTTGACACGAAAACCTTTAGGCAATGTTCTAAACGACCATTTCTCTTAAGTAGTGTGTATGTTTGGTCTCACAGATACCACAAAGCCTTCGCTCTAGTGAAATACGGTTCCAGGGTCAGTTCATAGATGGCACCAGAGTTCCAGTGCGTTCTCTAGAGAGCCTAGATTGTAGAGAGGGTCCATCTCGAACCACAGGGAGCGTGTGAAATCTGAACGCTTCCTGCAAAGATCGATCGGTTGGAAGTGGGTGTGTGCCGCGTCGTCTGGTGACGAGGTGTTTGCAGACGATTGACGCTTTCATCGCCTCCTCACAGCTCGCGTTGCAAACACGGCAGATGAACTGTGCGACTCCGATTGAGCAGTTGGAAACTCTTTGTACTACAGGCTCTCTAGCATTCTCTCGTCGTGAGCAACCGCGAGAACTTGGTTGTAAGCAGATGCAAACATGTGAACGGGCCTTTGCATTCGGACTCAAATGTGTGAACAACTTGTAACGCCTAATGAACAGAATGTTAGTGTGCAAATGAGCTGGCGATGGTTGGACGTGATGGACTAAGACCTCCAGACAAGAGAAAGAGGGACGACACGACATGGAAGCTTCCGAGACTTCCTCGTCCCTTTTTTGGCCCCCGTCTCGGGGTTTTAGTCTATCACGTTTTAACGCCTTGTATCGGAGGGCCTCGCGACGGATCTAACACGGTGGCACTTTTCACGTTTCTGTTGTCCTTTCAGCGCTCCCGTGCCCGCTCACCAGCAGTGCCTGGTTAGAAGGCGTGCCCAAGGTCATTGGCCGCTTCCCGTGCCCGTTGTGCCCCATGAACTTCAAGCAGAAGTGGAATCTCAGCATGCATCTTCACACGCACACTGGCGAACGGCCTTTCAAGTGTGGCTATTGCAGCCGTGCATTTGCGGACCGATCCAACATGCGCAAGCACATGTTCATCCACACGCGCGACTGGTCGTGAGACGGCGACAAGGACAAGGCCGTGCGCATTTCTATACCGTATTTACTCGCATAATAAACGCACCCCCCACAACGGGCATCAATATTTTGACTTTTTTTTTCCCCTCCCATAATCAATGCACCCCCAATTTTCGGATCCGCAAGTCTCGAATCGTGCCCAATTTAGCGAGCCACCAAGCCAGTTTTCTTTTGCCGCCAAGCGGTCAGGCCAAGTCAAGTCAAGCCAAGCCAAGCCGCTCTCCTAATGACCGCAAGTGCATAGTTGCGGTAGTTACGGAAGTGATCAACCTTGAAACCGAGTGTCGCGCAGTCTTGACGAAGCTTGGGTCGAGGAATCGGCGAGCCCCGGACATTCTTTGCCTATCGGATGCATTGACGTCAACAAACAAGCCGTCGTCTGTGGTCTGCTTTCGGACAGTGAAATAGTGAAATCGTGAAAGTGGTTAGGTTTAATTTCACATACTCCGGGTGAATGCGTTTATTTAATCCATAACAGAACAGCACAGCCAGGTGCACGCTGCACTGTAGGCTGAGAGTGTCTGGTAGCCTTTTCGTGAACGAAACTCGATCCGTGCGAGGGGGCTTCGAGGGTCGAAGGTTGGACTTCGACTTCGTACGAGTTCTTGTCTCCGTGAACGAAACTTGATCCATGCGAGCGGACTTCGAGGTTCGGGGGTTGGACTTCGTACGAGTTCTTATTGTGTAGTCTCAGACATACCTGAGCGTGCCCGCCGGATACTAGCAATATATATCGCTTAAGAACGGTCATGTTGCTTTTCATGTTGAGTGAGCTTCGTAGGGTACTTTTCCTTCGGCCAAAGGCACCCCGAAAGCGTTCTAAAAAGGTTTGCAATTTATAAAGCATGGTTATTGTGGCGCGCCCCCTACCAGCCGTGGGTGTGCTTCCATCACTGAAGACATGCCACAGTACCTTGCCGTCTCATATTGGCAGCTAATATGACATTTGCACGAAGTGTGTAAATCCAAAAAAGTGTGTTTATTATGCGAGTAAACACGGTATACATATTTTGCACTACGGCTCCTGGAACGTGTCTCGGACTGGTGTGTTTAACGTCCTGTCCTGGCCGTGCACCAAAGGTGGTCCCGAATTGGCAACAAACGACGTCGCAGAGGCCGAAGTGTTGCGCCGTCGGATGTCGCTGTCCCGACGGTTGGGGCCGGAGGTCCCGGCAAAAAGTATGAGCGAACGTGACCGTCGCCGTCATCGCGGCGTCCCAGCTGCCGACTGCCGCAGCTTCCGTAGGCTGTGAAGTCGAAGAACAACCTGCGGCAGAATGAGCGTCTGCCACATTCACCAATGCTGCTGCGATGCCGCCAGGGTCGTGGCCGGCAACGACGTGACACTTCTGCGACATCCTCGGGCGGAAATCGAGGGACCACTTTTTTGGACCCGGTAAGCACACCAGTCGGGGACACGTTCCGGGCACTGTTCCTGCACGTGATGTCGTCGTACCTTGCTGATGGTCCTCCATGCTCGTAGTCATTGAGTGAAACGAATTCGGTGGTGCGAAGTTTACGCCGAGTAAGGGACGCGCTCGGTGGCGAGGCTGCCACGTCTGCACAAGCTACGTATACGGCATCTCTGTCTTGTCTCGCGACAAGATCTCTTTGGTCTACCTCTGCGAGGATCTAGATTTTGTCGTTTCGTACACCTCGTTTGTGGAGCAGTCTCACCTTTCCTCAAAATTACAAGGGGAAATATTTATTTGTTTAAATTGGAATAGAGACGCATTCAACCGACACCAACTAGGAGGTCCTGTGCCTGACGTCGTCATTTGCGGGTCTCCAACCCGTCTTGAGTGGCAAACGTGCCGAAGCTCGAAGAGACGGTAGATGCGTCCGTCTCGTCATCACCGCCTGCCAGTGTGCAAGGTATGCAGTGCTGCAGGGATACTTCGCTAGTGACAATGTCGAGAGGGGGGGAAATGCATGGGCTTTGTGTTCTAGGTGGTGTGGGTTCAACACGTTTGTTTCCGAATTTAGTGCTGTTTATTGCACGGAAGGTATACAAGATGTGTGTCCTGCATTTCGTGAATCGTTGGACTTTTGTGAATACTACGAGGACCTCCAAAGTTTCTCTCCATTAGCGAGAAAATCAAGGGACCGTGAATGCGTCTGCCCTCTTCGATCGGCAACTGACTGGTTCTGCGAAGGCAAAATGTTTTGTGAAACTCTGCTCATACGAAAGTGTTTACTCGTGGAAGTGGGAACATTGTGCCACCGTTCAAGAGAAGCGTTTCACTTCCAGTCATTAAAGCGAGAAAGGAAGGAAGAAGGTAAACTTTGTTACGTTTTCAATGATTCTAGTGCTTCTGTGCGGCACTGAGGAGCTACATAGGTTTCTATGCTCCGCGCAATTGCAGTGTTCTTCGAAGCAGTTGTCGTGGCAAAGCACTCCAGGTAGTAAAAAATATGTCACCTGAATTTATGTGTGAAATCTGAAATACACAGAATGTGTAACCGATTGATGTTATAGCATGACACAATATTTTTCAGTTGCGTGACACAAACTTCGTGACCATGTCATATGACGTCTCACATTGTTTGTGGTGTCGCGGTGCTACATAACTCGATGACATAATGGTGTAACATGGCACTTTGACGTCCTGCTACACAGTCCGTTACGTCAGCTTGCATAGTCACGTTACTGGGATGCCGAATTGCATGGTAAACAAGACACTGACATCAAGGTACACGATCACGTGACTGGGACGCCAAGTATCGTGGTCAAGTGACTGGGACGCCAGGTCATGTGACACTGTTGCATAGAGGGCTAAGGGAACATAAAGACTAAGAAGGCTTCCAGAAAGTGTGCCTAAGAAACGCTCGAGCCCAAGAAATGCTACCAATTCGGGATCAAGTAGACCGACCGATCAAAGGAAGAGATGTGCAAACGTGTTGGAGGTTGAAACAAGACTGATACATCATGTGTGTCTACAGTCAAGACTCGCTGCACAAGTTAACAATGTTGCTGGTTGGGTGTAGTGCCATCTGCAACAGTTAAATTCGTAAGCGAAACTGTGTATGAGTATGACATACCACAGCTGCGTGATCACGTGACGCTGCAATGTCGCATTATGTCGCCTCATGACACCGTTGTAAAATTACATTTTCACATCGCACTGCGATGTCAAGTGACGTGGTCATGTGGCACCATGACGTCAAGTTACTTGGTCATGCGACACTGACGTCATAGTGTGACGTGACCCTGCAATGTTAGGTTATGTGGTCGCATGACATCACGTTACATGACCACGTAACGCGATGCAATGGCTCAGCAGGGGTGTGCCCATAACCTAAAGTAGCACTAACCAAATGATCATCGTTATCATGTTTTCCTTGGCACTCTTTTGCGATGCCCTAGACTTGAGGCCCGCTCATATACTTGCGTTTGCTTACGCCCAAGTTTCTTGTGATCTCTTACGACAAAAGGTCACACCGGTGCCATTCATTGGGTAGCCGTGGAACTCTTGGCATTTCCGTACTTTTTCTATTTCTTTTGTGCAGCATTTTTTAAAAACTCTGACAATGTTATTTAAGACCATTTCTCATAAACGGTACATACATTTGGTCTTGCAAATGCAGCAAAACCTTTTTTCTAGTGAACTGCAGTCTCGGAACCACCTTATAGGTGGCGCCAGCATTCCAGCATGTTCTCTAGAGAGCCTAGATTGAAGAGAGGGCCCATCACAAACCATGGGGAGCTTTTGCAGTTTAATGGCAGACGCCTCGTGCGAAGATTGGTCGCAAGTGCACATGTGCTGCGCTTCCGCGTGGCAAGAAGGAAAGCGCGCGGAAATGCGGAGACATTTGGAGATGATCAACGCTTTCACCATAAGTCGCAATTCTGATCGAGCTGTTGGAAACTGTCTGTAGTGTAGGCTCTCCAGCGTTCTCTCGTAGAAGATTGCAACAATTCGGTCCTAAGCAGACGGGAGTATGTGAACGGGGCCTTTACACGATTACGCACCTTGTGCATCGCTGCATTCCGGTTTAAGGGAGGACGTAAACCTTAATTTAAAATGTTTTTGATAAAATTTGTTTTTTAATTCTGAGATTTTTGGTTTTAGAAACTAGTTATACACCCTTACACCACATTTGATAACCATATGCCAAATAGTTACGTTGATATAAAATATTTTCAACACATTGTGAGGCAGTAACGGAGTAAAGGAGTTCAATGTCCGAATGATTTTCTCTTAGTTCCACTTTTTGCTGCAAATTTCATACGAAGGAATGTTTTGTTCGAAGGTAAAAGTATTCTGGTACCATAACCAAGATGTTTTGTGAACTGAAAATTTTCTGGGAATCGGTCTTGGCTATCTACTTTATTTTTTTTAAGTTGATGCCCTCATTGAGAAAAACTATGTTTTCATAAACTGACATAGGACAGATATTTATCTCATATTTTGAGTTTATGACTTTTCCTGAAATATTTGTTTCAGGAAAATTTGTTTCAGGTGTTTAGTAGGTTCATTTGCATATCATAGATTTCTTAAGAAAGAATGACACATCTTATGCAGGTATATAAAATTGTCCTAGAGAGCTGAAAGTTTGCACAATACACCTACACCTTACGTTATATCTCTGCTGCAAATTTAATTCCGATTACTTGAATAGTTCAGAAGTTAAATGTCTAGCCAGTGTACCCCCCTTAAAGGGATACTACAACGAAATTTTGGCGCTCATTTTTTTGGTCTATATGTGTTTGGTCTATATCAATATTGGTCTATACCAATATCTTGTTAAAAAAGCCACGAAAAGGAATTTTAAAACAAATTAAACGATTAGCAAAGAGCACCTGGTGGATGTTGCTAACGCCTCGCTTGTAATGCCCGTCTAGGAACCTTGACAGTTAGTGACAGTGAGTGTCTTGGCTCCGGCCACGACGAGAGAAGAGGGCAGGAGGAACTTCTCTCTTCCCGAGAATGCCTTTTGTGTGTCGCAGAAGTCGCTATTGTCCCCCTACAAGATTACAGAAGATTAACCCGTCACTCAAAATTCGTACAAAAGCAGCCGCTTCGGTGGCTGGAACAACTAGGCCATCCTCTCGACGTCAGCCTCGCCGTAGCTTTGCTTGTCTTGAGACGACCTACGTCGCGATTGTGTTGGATGTCACGTGCTCTAAGCTGGGCCTTCTCCAAGCGCTTGCCAGAGTGGGCCGTTTATAACGAAAAATACAGCCACCAGGCTCAAAATACAAACGTGCAATTGTCATTTACGGATATTGTGGATCATATTCAACCTATTTTTGAACACGGCGGGAATATTTCAAATTTCGTTGAAGTATCCCTTTAAAATGAGTTTTTGGAGTGCCTTTTAGAACTCATTTCCGGCGCCCGTCTGACCATCCGACCTCCCATCTCTTCGGCAGGGCCCAGCTACGGCGAGAGCCCCGTCCTGTGGACTCGTCTGGGCGTGGGCTTCCGGTGCAACGTCTGCGGCCACGCGACCCTGCAGAAGGACCACGTGAAAGCCCACTGCCGCACACACACGGGCGAGAAGCCCTACGCCTGCGAGTACTGCCCCCGGCGCTTCGGGCAACACTGCAACCTGGCGCGCCACCGCCGCACCCACACGGGTGAACGCCCGTACGCATGCCCGCTGTGCCCCAGGGCGTTTGCTGAGAAGGCCAAGATGCAGGGGCACCTCAAGACTCACACCAAAGAGAAGCCGTTCGAGTGCGCCGTCTGCCACCACCGGTTCGCGTACCGTAGGGGGTTGAAGGAGCACATGAGGGAGCACGTGCACCGTCGGTAACTAGATAAGTTGGATACAAGTTAGCCAAAGGCCCGTTCACACACTTGCGTCTGCTTAGTGCCGAGTTCTCGTGATCACTTGTGACGAGATAGCTGGAGAGCCTGTATTGCAGAGGGCTTCCAGCTGTTTGATAGGGGTCATGGGGTTTATGGGCCGCATTTGCAGTACGAGCTGCAAGGAGGTGACAAAAGCGTTGATCGTCTTCCATGCGAAATCACAGTGCTTGCGTACTTGCGATCGATCGCCGCAGGAGGCGTTCGCCATTAAATTGCGAACGTTCCCCTGGGCTTGAGATGAACCCTCTCTTCGACCTAGGCTCTCTAGAGAGAACACTGGCATGCTGGCACCCTCTATGAGGTCACCCTGGAACGGCATTCCACTGGAGCGAAGGTATCTTGGTATCCACGAGATCAAATGTTCATGCTACGTATAAGAAATGGTCGAATGGTTGTTTCTAACATTGTCCAAAGAGCTTTTTGAGCCATGAAAGATAGAATGATGTACCAAATTGGGAAATGTACAGAAACTGCTAGTGTTCCATGGCCACTTGATAGATGGCGCCAGCCTGTTTTCTCGTACGTTGTAAGAGACGCGGTCATAAGCAGTTACAAGTGTGTCAACCATGCCTTTGCAATAGACTAGAGAGGATGCTACTTGCCATCAAAGCCTATCCTATGCTGTGGGAGTGTCGCATGACCTCTGGGAAGGGTGCAGCGACATGCGGGGTGCGTAGTCGCGCGACATATTAAAACGGCGCCAAATTGGCTGGTATGGCTCGTAACATCTGCTGCGGTCAATCGTAAGACCAGGAGGGGTCTATAGACTAGAGCGCTGCACGGGCCTACTTTTTTTTAGGCTCAGCCTGGCCGTGTCCCGCTGGCTCTTACTCACACCCGACCCGGCCCTGGCCCGATAAGATGCCCACCTGATCAGGCCCGGCCGAACCTTCGAAAGCTTACACGAATATGAAAGACATAGCTGATCTTGGGTAGTTTTTTCTTTGGGACTTCGAAAAAGAAAGAGAAAGACAGTCGCACTGTCCCCTGCGACCGGAATGTCCTTGTCTTATTGCCTGCTTGCAGCTATCCCACTATGCTGATGGAATCCCCAAGATTATTCTTTGTATCTTCTTGTGGGCTTTCTTAGTCCAAGAAAGCTTTCTTTATTTCTAAGGTTTTTTTAGTGGCATTGTATCGAGTTCGCACGTCGGCTTTTTCGTTTCTTTCAAGTCTAAACCACCAATGCTTTAGCATTTTCTTCTCAACGTTTTAGAAAGTTTGCTACACCATTGCCCGAAGCCGGCCCGGGCCCACCCCGGCCTTTCAGGTTGGCCCGGCCCCGTGCAGAGCTTTAGTATCGATGTCTCTTGGCCAAAATTGTTTATGGAGTTTCTTTCGATGAATCATCTTCCGGGACGAACGTCCCTCGTGCTGTCAGTGCTGTCCAGCAAACGCTTGAGGGAGGCACGTAATGGCAGCTTCACTCTTCCACTCCTCGTCGACGGTGAATTGTGCAAAAGTATGGTTTGTTGACCCCTGGGAACAGGCCCCTTGGTATGCACCGATGCCGCAAAAAGTGCCCACCCCTACTTTTGAAACATGTGAAATGAAGTTAATGTAGACCCCGTTTTTCTACACATTGCAGAAAGCTGAAACTCCGCCTGAATGGGACGCTAGTGGTGGGGAAAGAATGGGGAAGGTTGAGAACATTACGTTACCTGGATCAAAACATAAAAGAGAAAGACAAAGTTTCTCTTTTAGCCACCATCTAGTACTTAATGGGCCACTGACGACCCCAACATTGATTTCTTAATCATTTCCGGTGATCGCCCTAAAAATATCAAGCTTGAGAACTGTGTGTTTGAAAAGAACAAAAGTATTTGCAGAAAGCTTGATTTGAAACACCTGTCTGAATCTGCAATGTAGTTAGTGAAATGGTGCACTCCTTGACTTTTTTTTGGATGTCTTTGAACGGGAAGTGTCATCTAACTTTCTCTCTTTCCCTCTCGTTGTTTAAAGGCCGACCAACAAACAGAAAGAAGGAAACTCTCCCTCAATTCCTCCGTTCCATTTGAGAAAGAGGGAGACCCTCCTCCTCTCTACCGGGAGTAGTTCACAGATCCGCTCCTGTGTGGAGAGGAGGGGAAAAGTGGGCGAATGGGAATGGAGAGAAGGAAACTGGGAACCGTTTTTTTTCCCGGTAGAGGACGATTCTGTAGGTCGGACTTTAATGGGCACGCCCACATGCCATCTGACCAACCACGAGAGTATTTTGCGAGATTTCTCTTCGTGTGCGGATGGTGCATTTTTTTTCAGTGCCTCTTTTTTTAGTGGTATTAAGGCCTGTGCAAACCGAAATCGGCTGTCAAATCCGACATCCGATTTCGGGAAAAAAAGGTGAGGCGGGCACGTCGAGAGTTGATTTTGGTTTGCATGCATTCACAAGCCGGACCTTACTGGATCTGCCTGCCTTGTTTCGGGTCGGAATTTCCCGAGCGTGCAAAAAGCCTTTCATCTTGTCCATCTGACCAGGCCGGCCGAGCAAGGCGTTCGTCAACAATCGGAAGGCACCGGAACGAAACGTGATGTTTCCTCCTCTCCGGACCGGTTTTCTTGCTAAAATCGGATGCCGGATCCGACAGCCGTCTTCGGTTTGCAGTGCGCTTTAAGGCCTGTCCAAACAGGAATCGTGGGGTTACACGACTCCGGCAAAGATCGTAAACGTTGAAGCGTCCAGCAGTCCGATGTTCCTCCTCGCTTCCTCTGCTTTTGGGTGACATTGGTGCACGTCAGGCCTGACGTCACACTCCACCTGTCAGTGCTGTCCATCTGTTTTACCGGGCCCTGGAACCCTTGGCCGTGTTCCAAAATTTACTCGATCTTACCCCAGGGCCGGAGAATCTCGGATGTATTTGGGTAAGATTTCGAACACAGTCCTTTCCTTTCCCGTTTTCGGGACCTGAAGACAGGCGGAGACCTTGAGCGATTGACCGACAGCCAACAAAGCTTGTGAGTGGCTGTCCGGACCCACGTGATGAGCATGCTCAAGGCCCCCGTGAAGCACACATGCGAAACATGACAAAAAAAAATATATATCCCCCAGCAAAAAAAAAAAAAAAAAAAAAAAAAAAAAAAAAAAAAAAAAAAACGATCAAAAGCGGATTGTTGTACAACTTAATGTCTCAGTCGTGTCACCTCACGATTCCTGTTTGGGCAGGCCTTTAGTCGGTCAAAAACGATTTTTAAGGAAGTAAGGAAGAAAGGGATATATGTAGTAGCCCTTGGTGAGCATGGGGGGCGACGTCGCAAAGGTTCTGCGTGAGAGGTTATCCGAAGGGTTATCCGGCGCTGAAAAAAACAACTTCCTAGCCGTCCTTGACTCCCTTGCCGTGCGCTCCCACTGCCCTTGGCCGCCATGTTGAACGTGTGAAGAAAAAGCTAGGAGACTGCCAATGTGCCGTCATTAACACACTTCCAATCCCCGATTTTTTTTTTTTCGAAGTCAGCATTGTAGTGTTTTTATAGTTGTCGTAAAAAGACATTTTATAAATGACAGTAATATTGATTATAGACGTGCAACTTGCTACACCTCTTAATGTTTCCAAAATGCCTTTGCCAATTACGTCACCAGATGAAAAAGCGAGGAGGAGCTCGAATTGTGGGAGGTGGACACAAACTTTGACAGGCTCTTTTGTGTGCCAGGACTTTTTTTTTTTTTTTTCAGTGATTTAATTATTTTTTTTGTTTTACCACATTCTCTGAAGCGTTTGTGACGGTAAAAAGAGATTTATTGATCTTGGGGTTGTCAGTCTAATTTTGTCAAAACAAGAAAGGACATTGTGGGCGCTTCTGACATTTATTTCAGCGTAATTTTTTCTAAGGTTGAAGCTCGATTTTGTCAAAATAAGAAATGACGTTGTGGAGGTTGTGACATTTATTTTGAGTGAGCGCAAACACAAAAGACAATATTGTTTTCCTTATCTTGATGACGATTTTTGTTTTACTGAAATAAATGCCACAGTCATTTCTTGGTTTGACAAAATTGGGCTTTAGTGGATGTCTGCTCATAAAGAAATTCCTTTTTTTCTTTTCTATATTTTCTATATATTCTATATTTATATATAGACCTGAAATAGGAATATATATATTTCTATACTCTATTTCTGTATAATCTACATTTTCTATTTTTCTATATTTTGATCAAGGTGAAGCTAAAACTTTCACATTTTATCCCGAATGCTAGCATCACATTCTGACGGAGTTTAAGCTTAATCTTTACTTGCACGATAATGATTATTTCTTTCTGGACTGTGTAGTTTATTCGGGGTGTAGGACAATATAGTAGGGGACAAAACGGCCCGGGGCGAGACCGTTTGTCCGGGACCACTTTGCATCCGGGGCCATTTTGTCGGACCGTTTTGTCCGGATCCCACTTTATTTATGTGAGCCGAAAAACTGGCTTAGAATTTTTCAGTCAAACCCGGTAGACTTAGAAATGAAGTGGCAAAGGAGACATTCCAGATGCATACTGCTACTATCTTCGACTCAAGTTGGCGGTTCACTTGAAGGTCGTGCCAAAGCTGCCAAATATATTTTTTTTCTGGAGTGATGTTAATGCTCATCGGGGACACTTTTGATGATATGGGGTCCTTTTACTACCAACAGCATTACCGCAAAGAATGTAATTCTGGGTGCCGTGGAAGTGAAAATGTCACTAGTTTTGAGGTCCGTTATCCCAAGGTAACATAAATTTTATGTCAGTTGTATTTGCTTGCTTCCATTTGGAAATATCTAGTCTATAACCACCCTACCCAAGCATGGCAGTGCGCTAAGAAGGGGTGCTCTAATGTAATACACAAGCAGAATCCAATAAACCTATAACTTTCATCACTCATTATGCATAGAAGTGTCGCAATCTTTTGTCATACCTGAAGTTCGACGGTGCTGTCCGACTTCTAGACAAAAAATTTGAATTATTTGGAAAACAGTAATTTATAAGGTAGTGTACTTTATTTTAGAGCGCAGCTCTTAGGCGCCCGTTCCCGGCTTGAGCGGCGTCGCCGTCGGCGTAACCGCGAGTAACCCTCGTGAGGGTTACGAGGGTTAGTCTCACGAGTGTTACCCTCACGAGGATCACGAGGGTTATTAACCCTCGTAACCCTTACGAGGGTTAGTTACCCTCAAAAGGGTTACCTTCACGAGGGTTACCCTCACGAGGGTCACGAGAGTTACCCTCACGAGGGTCACGAGTTACCCTCATGAGAGTTGCCCTCACAAGGGATACTAGGGTTACCCTCACGAGGGTCACGATGGTTACCCAGGTCACGTGACCTCCCCCCCGGGGTCACGCGACCTGAGGATACCCCCCGAGGTCACGTGACCCCCCGTTGACGTCATCGCCACTGATAACGTCATCAGTGACGTCACTGATGACGTCACCGGCATCCGGATCGTCATCGCCATCATCACTGATGACGTGACGTCACCGGCATCCGCATCGTCATCATCACTGATGGCGTCATCAGTGTCGTCACTGATGACGTCACCGGCATCGTCATCATCATCACTGATGACATAATCGGTATCCGCATCGTGATCTTCACTGATGACGTCATCAGTGACGTCACTGATGACGTCATCGGCATCGTCACGTGACACCCCAAGGTCACGTGACTCCCACAAGGTCACGTGACCCCCACAAGGTCACGTGACCCACCCCCCAGTACCCTTCCCTCCTCCTCAAGAGCTGCGCTCTAATTGGGCGTTACGGGGAGTTGTAAACAGCTTTCATTTTTAAAAAAGGATTATATCAATCTTTAGACTGTATAAAAGTAAATATGTGTACGTTTCATGCGGTTCTTAAATTTTTGCACATGCGCACAAAAGTTGAGCTTTTGACGAACCTTTGTGTTAGAAGTTAGGAAAAGTCAAACCTATTCGCACTCGAACCTCGGTAGGTTCGCGACATCCCTAATTATGCCTCTTGCTTGACTCTACAGCGTGTGCCAAGAACAAATTTACACACTAAAAGTTGTAAAAAAAATTTACACACTAAAAGTTGCGTTTTCGTGTAAAACACAATTTTTTGAATTTTTTACTGATTTGCACGAAAACATCCACTCTTCCAGACCAACTGGAGCCATCATATTTATTGATTTTGCCAAAGCCTTATTCGACTCCGTACCTCACCAACGCTTGTTGTACAAGCTGTCTCAACTCAACATTCATCCTGTCATCATACAATGGATTGCCACTTTTCTTGAAAATCGTAAACAGGCTACATATGTTTCAAATGAAATTAATTGTGCGGAGGAAGTTTAAAAATTGGAATATTGTGCGGAAGATATACCTAAAACCAGACACCAGGGATGGGCAAAATACATGCAAATATGTATTGAAATGCAAATACAAAATACTTCGTCAAAAACGTATTTAATTACAAATCTACTTACATTTCCAAAAAAAAAAAAATAAACATTTATTTACAAGATACAAGTACAACCAAATGTATTTGGTCTCCTCCAAATACTTTTCCAAATACATCCCTCAAAATTTGCGTCAGCGACTTCAGGACACCTGCAAGGGGTTTCTGGGTATCATTTTAATTTTGCGTCGCACACGGGAGTTGGTGTGCGAGGCTCTAGTAACGTAGTAGAAATATAATCACAAAAAAAAAAGTAATCGGCTTGGACGTAATAGGTGAACAAAGTACAGAGCTTCAAGCAGCTTTTTTGTCGATTACATTTTGGTATAGACCAACAAAGAACCGAGACGACCAAGACGCGCAGCACTAGCTAGAGAATGTTTTATAGTTGCAACTCGCATCAGTTACGAAAATCTGACGACCCACGCATTTAGAATGTTCCAGGCAAAAATATGGATGGAAATTAGGCTGGAAAGCATCACAAGTTGTCACAGGCACTTATTTAGCCAGTCTGCCTGTGAACGTCAATTTCGTCACTATTCTTGCCCTGGACTAGCACCGTAATCACAAAGTCACTAAACGCGTGTGCTTGATTGAGAGACACTGCATTTGGTGCAGAACGTAGTTTTCTTCCTGCTCTGGACAGTGGCAATAAATTTGAGGAATGTATTTTCGCCCACAAAATTGTATTTAATTACAATTGTATTTGAAATACCCACGTTTTAGTATTTAAATACACACGTCAAATACATTGCCCAATTTGTAATTAAATACAAATGCAAAATACACAAAGTATTTGAAATACTGCCCATCCCTGCCAGAGACAATATAATTTATTTGTTTCCTGAAACAGAAACCTTTATTTAAACAATCCTTTTAAACAAAAGCAACACACGAAGAAAGCATTGCCGTTTGGCTACTACAGCGTTCTACTCCACTCATCTGCGCACCACCGGCACGGAACTCCAATACAAAAGAGTCTAAAAAAAAAAAAAAAGACAGAACGTCTTTGTTCTTTTTTTAAAATTTACTTGTGTAACATTAATAGCGCTCTCTCTCTCTTGTCTAATTCTAAAAACCTTTTTTTTCTTTTTTTTTTCTTTTCTGTCCTTCACGTTTGACGCGTTTGAGGCTGACCTCACAAGCATAGGGCACGGTTGCTACGTGTGCACGAAGTCAACTCGGCTGAACGCTTTGGAAAATGAAATCCGAATAAATAAAAAGGGACATACTCAGTGGAGTCGTCTTTCACTAGCTCAGTGCTACTTTGTTAAATTTCGTGATCGACGCGTCGGGAACCGACCTCTGTAAATTCAATAACGCAGAATGTCAGGACATAAACTGGCTACCGTGTGGAAACATTTTCTGTCAAAAAAAGAAAGAGAACAAGTGGTGAAAGAGCGACTTGTAGAAGTTGTGGCAAGGAAATGCAGGGTCTACTCGCCAGTCGGAGAAACACTTGGTTGAGTATCCTGCTGCTCGCAACCAGGAGCAATCCATTCTACAGGACTTAGATAATGGTTCTCGGGCGTATACTTCACTGATGAAACCAAGTCGACATGACAACGGCAAGTGAGTTTTTAAGTATGCCATTATTATAAGGTTGACTTTTAGAGCCGAAAGAACTGCTTCTTCGTAAAGGACGTAGTTGCAGCTAGACATTGCAAGAGGACAGGGACCAAATTGGACGCACGCCGGATTGCAATCAAGGCCAAGGGAGCGTCGCAGAAAGTCTTGGATTCGTTCATTGTTCAGACGTCTGCCAGCTCCAGACGTAGTTTAGACAAGGAAGTAGCCAGATTTGTGTGCGCCACGATGTCCTATCAATCGGTTGAGTACCTCGGAGTTTGCTACACTCACGAACATGCCGCGTCGAGGGTACAAGCCTCTCTCTCGACACTTGGTAGGAAACGCCTTGCTAAAAAAAGTATACAAAAAAAAAAAAAAAAAAAAAAAAAAGCTTCTAACTCCTGACTAACTGCACTACAAGGCTGTGACCATGAGCATGAACGGGTTGGCTAATATGCAGAATACACCAGTAATTTGTGTCACTGTCGCAGATGAAACTGGAGAGACGTTTCTTGCTTACACCGTTGAAACCTTCGGGCACTCGAATACTTTAGATGACCTCGGTGAGCTCGCAACAAATGCAATAACGAAATGTGATAACGAAAGGAAATGTAACGTGTGAAGCTACTTGACGGAGAAAGCAGTTAACATGGCCAAAATGAGGAGAAATGTACGGGGACAGTCTTCTAGAGGAGTCGTCACTTACGGCTGCTCCGCGCTTATTCTAAACTTGCATTCAAAATAAAAACGAAGAGCATACATTGTTCACGTGATGAAGTACTTTAGGAACAACCCCTTTGAGGGAAGTAAGTGCAGGAAGGTGGGACGAAAGCGTTTTACTTTGCCATCCGACGTGCGCTTGAACACTTTGGTGGACTGTTTGGAATTTTATTCGTCAAACTGGGCGATTTTATTGAAGGTTTGGGTCGAAAACAACAGAGCATTGACTCAGATGTGCAGCAGAAAGTAACAAGCCTCGGGATAAAGTAAAAGAGATGCTGTGTACAATGAAGCACGGCGCAATAGCCTTAGGCATCGCACAGCGCTCTTTCCGCACCCTCTCGGAGGTCTTGGAAGCTTGGGAGAAGCTTGGAGAAAATATGAGATTTATGTCAGTCGAAGGGGCCCTCGGTGGCCGAGTGGGCTAGCGCACACTAGAGCCACTCGATATGGCAGCGTAGCTGCCATGAGTAGCGCCACGCTTTTCCCCGTGCCGCCTCTCACCGCGATTGGTCGCACGCGATACCATAGCGACGAGCTGAGCTGGCTCGGTTTCCGTAACAACCGAGCGACGACTCGTCACGTGACCTCTCGAGAGCCGTGATGTCATCGGTAAGATGGCAGCGCCCAGAGCTGGTGGATGCGAGTTTGTTCGGTGCGCGGAGTCGTGATGTGCCGCAGCTTGCCGACGATTTAGGGCTTCTTCGTGCTTTCTGACGTAGGTATAACGTGGAGATCTGAAAGAATGATACTTTATACCCTTTCTGTGCAAGATCGCTCTGGATATTAACACCTGTGCGACAGCATCAGTAATATCGCCTTAGTGGTGCTCGGGTTTCCGGATGTGTTTGAGGATCGATAAGACATTTAGCATGAAATTTTCGCATTCTCTTAGCTTTATTTGAACGTTAGAGTGTCTGAGAAACGATGCGAAATCTATGCGTCGCATGTTGGGTCTTGGGGAATTTGTTTTTGCCCCAAGTAACCGCATGATCACAAACTTTTAGTGAGGAAGCTCCTGCGATGTTTACGTTTTGTACTAAACAACCAGGGAACCTGGGTTCAATCCCCGCCCCTGCCCGTTTCGATCTGGATGAGCATTGTACCGGCCTGCGGTTGTATATCTCTACTGCGTGGTGCACGTTAAAGACCTATAGACCCCAGGCTAGCGGTTATACTGCATTGGCTAAATTGCTCATCTACGGCGAGTGACTCGCCGCAACTTTGAAGTTGCGGCGAGTCACTCGTGAATATTTACACGCGTATACACCAACTCAACTCTCCTACGTCACGCCGCGGTGGTGGCGCGCCGGACGCACTTCCGGTCTGGGGCGGTGGGCAGAAGTCGCCGTGCGAGACATGCATTCCTGTGTTCCTTTGGAAGAAACGAGACAAAAAACCTGCCTTCTCGTCAAAATGCTGCGATGGGTGCTTTACCAAGACAGTCTGGAAAGGTTTGAAGATCAGTTTTCATGTGTTTTTGCACCGTCCGTTCGTCCGAGAACGTGGATAGTAGCCGTGAAAAGGGCAAACCAGACGCTGTCGAACTACGATTGCGTGTGCGGGCCACAATTTGTGGTCGCCAGGTGTATTTGCTTTGTTCTAACATGGACGAGAGAAAACCCTCAAGTTGTCCGGACCACCCACGGGTTCAGTGCGTCTTCAAATTCACACGGCCGCCTGATCGTTCGGACTTTCGTCTGCTCTTTCAAAGTTGTCTGCTTTTTGTCGTCTGCTCGTTCAAACAAAAGCGGCCCGTAGACCAAACTTTGACCCGGTGATTGCAATAAAATTGCAGGCCTCAAAAGGCTTAAGTAGGCTCGGTGTAAACAGTAGATACAAGATGTTAATTATTGGTACCGGTGGCCATCACCTATTTGTTACGCTTGGTCTGTTCCCGCTTCCGATTTTCAGTATCGACGTCGATCATCGCCGCTACCTTTTACACTTTTGCAGCACGAGCGACGTCGCGACCGAAAATAGCTACAAGAATCTCTTCATGGTTTTGGCGTCCATTTCTACAGCGTTCATGCGAATGAATCGCCGCACGTCAAATTATTTACGGAAAGTTTAGCGGCGTAACGAGCCTTGATAATTTCGCTCAGGCGATTCAAGTGGTAAGACATTGCGATGAGAACGCAGAATCGACAACTCCAACGCGAAAAAGACTATGCAGACTCACACAGACGCCTACAACGTGACATTCGAATGGTTTGTTGACGCGGGACGCGGTGCTTCTTGCCCGTACTCCATTGCGCGTGCGTTCGAACTGTCGTCTGCTCTTTCAAACTTGGCTGCTTTTTGTCGTCAGCTCGTTCAAACGACAGCGGCCCGTAAACCAAACGTTGACCCGGTAATTGCGATAAGAACTAAGTGCAGGCCTCAAAACACATTTGAAGGTTGGTTGGGGTAAGTCGGCTAAGTGTAAACAGATACAAGAAGTTGTTGATCATTGTTACCAGTGGCCAACACCGACTTGTAATGCCCGATTCTACTTGCGGTTTTCAGTATCGATGTCCACCATCTCAGCTACGGTCCACGCTTTTGCAGTCCGAGCGACGTCGCGACTGAAAATAGCGAGCAGAATCTCATCATGGGAGTCAGGCCTTAGCGCCCATTCTGCGGCGTCCACGTGAAATGAATCGCCGCACGTCACATTATTCACGCAAAGTTTTGCCTCGAAAGTTTTGCTGAAGCTGCTCAAGTAGTCAGACATTGTTAGGAGGACGTAGAATCAACAATTCCAGCGCGAAAAAGAGCACGGGGACTCCCACGGACGCCGACAACAACGCAATTCAATGGTTTGTTTATGGGCGACGGCGGGCTTCTTGCCCACCATCCACCGCGCATGCGCGGCGCCGGTGGCGTCCGCTAGGGGCGCTCCGGTTTGTTTGTAAACATGAGTTGGTGTATAAATATTCACGCAACCCCCAAGTATGCTAATCAACAATTTTACGATATGCGCAGCGCAAGTTCGTCTGCTTCTTTTAGTAGGGGTTGTGGTGACGTCAGAACGCCGAGCTCTGATTGGTTCTGAATAAAGAATAGTGGGTAGGTTTCAAGGCAGCTTGCTTTTAGGTCTACCCACTGTCCTTCAATCGGAGCCACTCAGATCTCGGCGTTCTGACGTCACCACAACCCCTGCAAAAAGAAGCAGACGAACTTGCGCTCCACATGGATTTTAGGATAAAATTTTCTCATTTTTCAAGCTTCCTTTGAACGTCTGACTTTGTGAGAATCATAACGAAAGGTATACGGCGCGTGTAGGGCCTAGGGGAAGTTGCTTCAGCCCTAGGTCACCGAATAATCACAGCATTTTTTTAGCGAGGAAGCTTCTTCGATATTTAGCCTTTTTTACTAATCGCCAATTTTACGAATTGGCAGTTCTGAAGATTTTTATATAACTTGCTTTCGTTGCAATAGCTTGCATTTGATCGCAGTGTTTTTTTGTTTGTTTTTCAAGTGAGAAACTGGCGTTTGCTCAAGTAACGTATATGAAGTGTCCTGCTATATAACAATGCATCAACACATACTATTAAACTTAGATGCTCAGAGGTGTGTTCGTCTTTAAAATTAATAAGTTACATACGTATTTATTTCTTACGAGTATAATATTTATTTTCTGTAGCTGGGCCCGTTTTGTGCTCCTTAATGTCAATGCGCCATGACGTTATCATCATGTGTGTATGGTTCTAAATATCCTCTTTACAATGCCTACAAAGGCCAAAATGACGTCAGCCGACCCCAACTCACGCATTGAACACGAAAACTGCGTCGCTCGGATGTATGCTCTCGTCAGCAATAAATTCGTCCATGGATATTTGAATTAGCGTTCCTGGCCAATAAGCGTCCTGACAAAACTTATCACTTCCGAATGCCAAGTTCTACGGTGTGCTTAAAAAGCACGGTGAAAGCTTGGGGTCATCGCACCGGTGCCCTAGCATGCCACGACTGAGTGATTTCACAGTTCTCTTTTGAGTTGAGGATTACAGGTAAGAAAGAAGAAGTTTAAAAATAATTTCGTGGCCCCTTTAACACGGCTATGTGTGCTACACCACATAAAAATATTGACTTTTTGAATGCCGGTAAACTTCCGAACGACCATTTGGCCTGTCGGCAAGAACACCTCATATCCGGCGTCCGTCTCTTGATGGCGTCAACAATTCTCTAGAGACCACCATGCCGTCCTTCTTGGTTGAACCCCGTCGATGTCGCTCCTCACCAGTCGGTGAGAAAATCTCATCTTGAAGGGATTATCGGGTCTTGAAAAAGTATGATGCTTAACATATACTCGCTCACTATGGGGCAGGCGAGCAGCAGTCATGTCCCGAGCCAATCGTCCTGTCGTGGCCGGCGTAATCGGATTTTGTTCCATCGGAACGAAGTCCGAAAGTACAGGGTGTCACAAAAGAAAATTTACACGGTCCTTTTTACCGCAAAAATAAACTAGGCATCGCCGAACACTCATTTTCCGCCCAAACGTAGCGCTAAAGGTCACAACCAGATGCCAAAGTTTCAGCCCGATCCGATAACTTAATCAAAAGTTATAAGTGATTTTCTGAAAATTTCAATGGAAAAATGGCGGCTGATGGAGTTTTCAAACACATGGGGCTCTATGGCACCAGAAACCGAAAACGGGCAAAAATGGGCTCCATTTTCCCATTGAAATTTTCAGAAAATCACTTATAACTTTTGATTAAATTGTCGGATCAGGCTGAAACTTTGGCATCTGGTTGTGACCTCCAGCTCTACCTTTGGGCGGAGAATGAGCGTTCGGCGATGCCTAGTTTATTTTTGCGGTAAAAAAGACCGTGTAAATTTTCTTTTGTGACACCCTGTACTAGGACGGTACGTTCGTCCCACGAAGCGACCGCCATCCCGGCGGCTCCGAAAACCACTCGCCTTGTCCGTGCACGTACGATACCATAGCGGCTCTCGCCGCCCGACAGTCCCCGGGCTGCAAATTGTCTCACTTTTCAGAAAAAACAGGCACCGTTCCTCCAGAGGTTCTTGCCGTACCGCGATGCCAAGCGTCTTATAGCACTTTTCAATGAACGAATGGAAATATAAACTAGACAACAAAGGTTGCCGCCCGGCGTCGCTAGAAGCACGGTTACCATAGAGTTCCTGTATAGGCTCCCTACGGGAGCCAGAGTTGCGCATTTGTTTTCCCCGCGCCGCCACGCCGCTATTCGCCGAGATCCGATCACGTGAGGAGCAAAGCATCCCTTGGCGTGCAAGAAAGCCACCTTTACGGTCGCTCCGCCGACGTTTCTCTCGCCCCGGCGTATGTTTCCCTGCTTTCCGCCTCCTTTTCCTCCTCTCCTGTTTTCCATGCGCGGCGGCGCGCGCGTCGCCGCTATTCGCCAAATTTAGTCACGTGAGGAGCAAAGCAACCAGCTCGTGCGGGAAAGCCGGCGCTACGGCCACGCGCCGAGGCTGAATGCGCAACTCTGCTACCGTAGGTAGCATATAGACAATTGCAAGCAGGGCGCCACAAGTGGTGCCCCATGCGTGCAAGCGCGTGCAACGCGCGGGTGAACGTAGCTTTCGCAAGCTCGTAATCGCACGGGCGTGCCTGCTCGAGCAGAGACATGGCGGCGGCCAGTCGCCCAGCTTGCAATCGTCTATACAGGAACTCTAGGTTACCACAGAGCCGGGTTACCATGGCAACCTCCCAAGCCCAAAATGGAAATCACTATCAGCGCTTCTGACGTCGTGCATCTAGATAATTTTGCGTCGTGTCGCTACTCTGGCAGCTACGCTGCCATATAGAGTGGCTCTAGCGCACACCAATTCTGTTCACGTGGAGCGAAAGCTCGCGCTGCAGAGCACAGGGATCCTAGGTTCAACTAAAGCCCCTTTATCATGGGAAAAGTGGCGCCATTTTTTGTTGTGGAAATGCTCGAGACACGTGTCGCGTGCCACTCCTGGAAAGAACATGGCGTTTGAAATCTAGCTCAGTGCTGTGCTGTGCCCACTGATCTCTATTTTAGCGGCTGTGCAGCCTTGATCTTTCCAAGGGCTGCACGTTGCACTTGCCTCGTGCATCGACGCGCTTTGCGCTACTTTTAAAACATCGGGGGGTTTTAGGTTCAACTAAAGCCCCTATATCCTGGGAAAAGTGGCACCATTCATTGTCGTGGAAATGCTCGAGACACGTGCCGCGTGCCACTTGTGGGAAGAACTTGGCGTCTGAAATCTAGCTCAGTGCTGCGCTCTGCCACCATGATCTTCCCAAAGGTTGCACGTTGCACCTGCCTGGTGCATCGATGCACCTTGCGCTACTTTTAAAACATCAAGGGGCTTCAGGTTCAACCGCCACCCCTGCCCGTTTTGATCTGGTTAAGCGTCGTACCGGCGTGCGGTCGTGTATCACTACTACGTTGTGCACGTTAAAGACCACAGGCTAGCGGTTGTACCGCACTGGCTCAATTGCTCACTTTTCAGACGAATCATGTATGCTGGATGTACTTGCCAAGATCTGAAAAACGACTACTCCAATATGATTCGGCACACTCCAAACTATTTAAAAGAGGAATTGTTTCCAACTGTCTGACCGCGGCCCTGAAAAAATCACGTATGCATTCAGCAGGACAGAGCTTCAATGCCCAAGTGTTACAGAATTAGGGGTACCCCGCCACCATCATGTCAGAAGTTGTGGAAGGGTTGCTGAAATCAAAGCGTACTCGAAAGAACAGTGTGGAGCGAAGACGCCGACCAGCGGTCGTACCTTACATCCACCGCATCTCGCATAACTTCAAGAGAGTCGCCGCCAAACACCAAGTACAGGTGGTGCTCTCTGCTCCTGACAAGTTAAGGCGGCTCTGCCCCCGGATAAATACCCCGCAAGACCGGAACGACGAATGCAGCGTGAGGCAACCACACCAATACGTGAACTGCTGCTGCGGTGTCGTCTACGATATCCCATTATCTTGTGGGAAGTCATATGTGGGGCAATCAGGACGGTGCATTAATGTTGGGCTAAGAGAACGTGCTCTCTCTCTCTCTTACATCTTCCCCGTCGGGGCATTTAGCCGTACATGCAAGGGATGGGGGTGTCATCCGTTGTTTGATCGAACATCGATCTTGCGACGATCCGTTGACAAAAGAACTCGAGAAATAATGGAAGGCCAAGTTATGGCCACCAGAGGTGATGTGTGCGTCAGTGCTCCATCGGTAAACTTGTCGGCGAAAGAACTTTACTACTTGCATTTTTTATAAGCATTTTTTCTTTTTTCTTTTCTCTTTCTTGTTTTTTTTTTCTTTTTTGCTTTTGTGCGAAACGCTTCAGATCTGTTCTTTTTGTTTTCATCTTTCTCTTCCTTTCCTTTCTATTCTTTTCTTTGAATATTTACTAGTTTTTTTTTTTCTGATTTTGTCTCATTCATTTTCTTCTCTTCCCTTTCCTCTGCCTTAATTTAATTTTTATTTTCCACCAGCTTGTCACTTAATACTTTTAAATAATTTTGTCGATTTTTGTAAATACTCTCTCTCTCCCTGGTTATTCTTACTGCTACTCTTACTGCTTACTGCGCAGTGAGCACCGCGTCACTGCGCATGCGCAGTGACGCGGTGCTCATACGGCGCGCGAAGTGGTTCTTCCAAGATTTGGTCGTCGGAGGCACATGCGATTCTTTTGGCGTTTGAAACGTGTACTATCGCGGACGATATGAGCTGAAACAGCGCTCCTGCCGGCGCACGGTACCACCTGCGCCGCCTGTCGCCTTGCTCCGCACAGGTGGCGCACCCTGAGTCCGAGATATTTTCTCGCTTGCGCTCGCTGCTCCACTGCGCTCTTCCGGCTGCCTGCAAGCGAGACGGCGGGTGCGACAGCGGGCATGTGTGGTAGGGTCGGCGGGGGGGAACAAAATATTACACTTGTCGTTCCCCTTTTGGTATTGATTTACCTGTATCGCGTAAAATCCCGTAGAAAAAACGCTGATTGGTGAAGAAAAAAATTTGAAGGTCTTAAATTTCAACTGCGATTACCGTTTTTGAAAGTCATATCAAACTACGTTGCAGGTTGTTTTTGTTTGATTATAGGTGCATGCACAAAGTGGGACAGCGTAAAATATAGGCCAAAATCTGTATGGCGGATTTAGTCCGGCTCCAAATGTATTTATTTATTTTTTTCTGTTTCACTGATCACAGATGTTCAAAAAACGGTAAGCATACATGTTAAGGCCCGTTTACACTCTTGCGACCAAGTACGACTGAGAGAGACGAGATCTCGTAAAACTTCTTAAATGTTTTTAGAATGAGGGAACAGACTGGCATTGTGGCGCCATCTATGCGGTGACCCTGGAACTGCATTTCACAAGAGCGAAGGTTTTGCGGGATTTCCGAGGTCAAATGTGCGTAACACCCATAGAAAGGCTCGTTTATAACATTGACAAAAGTTTTTCGAGCCAAAAAAGAAAGGATAATGCGCGAGAAATAAAAAAAATATGCCGGACCGCCGAGTTTACACTGCTTCCCAATAGATGGCGCCAGTGTGTTCTCTGGTTTAAGAAGTTTTAAGGAACCCAGGTTTAAGAGGTCGCAAGAGTGTGAACGGTCGTTTACTGAAAAGGTTTTGTAACCTTGATTAGTATGAAAAGGTTCAAAAATATTATTGCTTTATTACTGGGCGCACGTGTTTGTTTCAAGCAAAACAAGTTGCTGGCAAAACACCAGTTTTTTTTTTTTTTTTTACGAATTTTTAGTCTTAATAAGGTGGGGCAAACAGTCATATATTTGTCAAGAGAAGGAGATTGAAACTTATTCGAAAGAATATTTGCAGAGGACATTGTCAGACCCAAAATATTACTAGTCGGCGTAGAAGTGCAGCTGCACTATACAAGAAGATCGGGATGAAGGAGGCACCCCTCAAAAAGTATGCGTGGTTAACGGCGTCAAACAGTGTGTCGGAACCGTAGCGTCAAGCTTTGTTCCAATCGGCAGGAGTCCAGTTCAGGGGGTCCTGAGGCGCAGTAAAACTTGCAAAATAATTTAATACCGCGTCATTCTCCCCTGACCCGCGACCACGTCTCTCATCCTGTCTGGTAAGAAATCATAGAGCGCGGCCACGAAGTCTGGCTCAGCCCCGAAGCCACTCCCATTGCGTTCCACAATTTGTAGGCAGTGGCGCGGTGAAGGGGACGCCGTGACCAGGGTGTAAGATAGACAGGTGGGGAAACGAGAGCCATTTGAGCGACCGGATTGTGTCCCCCTCGGTTTTCTCTTTTTCTGTGGCGCCATCTATGTGGAACACCGCGAACTCTCACTCCGGGTGGGCGACCGGTGGCGACCGGCTAAACTGACGGAGATGATTTCTCGTGGATTTTCAATGAAAGAATGTCGTGCTCTCGGTTTATTTTGCGCACTCTCCCTTAAAGTTTCATGCAAATTCGAATCCGATTTTTTTCCTCTCGCCGCAGCGCCATCTGTCGCAAATCGGGGGTACCCGCAAGCAGACGAGTACACAATCCGGTCACGGCGCTGCGGTAGGCTTCTATGGGCCGTTTCCCCACCTGTCTATCTTACACCCTGGCCGTGACATTCCTACCTTCATGCGCCTCCAAATGTTTTCGATGATATTCAGATCGGCTCCTTTTGGGGGCCAGGCAGCTTCGTCAGGCAGCGCTGCTCGAGGAGATGCGAGCGTGAGAGCGCATTTTCCACTTCGGCGCTTTCTTGAAATCCACTGAAATGCATGTTAGCTGAAAACGTGAACATTGGGCTAGCAGACGGCCGGAAGAGCGCAGCGCCGCAGTGAGCGTGAATGAGAATTTATCTCGGCCTCAGGGTCCGCCGTGTTTAGGGAGCGATGCGACAGGCGGCGTAGGTAGTACCGTGCAAGAGGCCGGAGCGCTGTTTCCGATCATATTGTCCGTGATAGTATTTCCTGATAAGGTAACGTATATCTAATCTAAAATACACCGCACAAAGAGAGGAATTAGTAGTGATTCGCGAGAAGCCGTACTTTTTGTTTTTCTCCTACGGTTCTTGAAGTGAAAACGAGTCTAGAGGACACGCAGGGATCGCGCGATGACGAGGCAGCCAAGCGCGCGTCGCCGTTGGTTCAGGGCGGGGGTAAACAAACGCGCGTGGGGGAATTTGGCGGGAAAACAAACGCACGAGGTGCGCAAAGAGCAGTCTAGTTCGTTGTCTCCCGTTCTGCAGAAAAGCGAATTCAGAAACCTTTGTTTTTAGAGCGGCTGCCTCGAAATGGTTTCCTTCATTTTAAAAGACTTACTTTGCCTCGTAGGTTCATTAGAATCTTAATTTGTAATTCACTAGAACATTGCACTAAATTCTACAACATAATAAAAAAAAAAAAAAAAAAAAAACCTTCAGCCTTTTCATTCTGGTGAAGAAGGAAGACCAGCGAAGCTGTACTACGGTGGGAATGAAGTAATGGACGGCCGCAAGTCGTCAAGCCAGGGCGGAAAGGCTGAAAAGGTTGCGCCACCTATGAGCGATGGCGGCAACCAGACAACCGGTAAGCCCCATATAAAAATGATTCTTGACTTTTTATTGAAAAAAAAAAAGAATTAGAGCGCAGCTCTTGAGGAAGAGGACTGAAAAGTACGGAGAGGAGGCTATGCCCCTCCTCCTCTCCTGCTCGCTTCCCATTGAGGGGAAAAGTTTCGGCTAACTATAGCGGGGAAATTTTCCCGCTAAATTTAGAGGGGAATTTTTCCGCTATATTCATCGGGGAATTTTTTCCGCTATATTTAGCGGGAAAATTGTTTCCGCTAAATTTAGCGTTTAGCGGAAAATTTTTCCCGCTAAATTTAGCGGGAGTTTTTTCCGCTAAATTTAGCGGAGAATTTTTTCCGCTAAATTTAGCGGGAAAAATTTTCCGCTAAATTTAGCGTGGAAATTTACCCATAATGCACCGCGCGGTTACGCCGACGGCGACGGCGTGCACCGGCGACGGCGACGCCGCTCAAGCCGGAAACGGGCGCCTAAGAGCTGCGCTCTAAAAGTGTAGAGTTCTTGTTGACTCTAATTACTTTCTTTTGACTTTCACTTCCTGTTGCCATGGTCAACAGAAAGTTTTTTCATTTTGTGTTGAAACTTTTCTTATGATTTTCTTCAGCCTAAGTTAATGGACCGGTGCAACGATATTCAACTGGAATGTTTTTCACTCTACACGAGCTTACTGGCACACCTGGGACTCAAGGATACCCACACGCAACGCCACTGGCCAAGAAACTCCTTTGTTGCGGTGTAATTTCAAGGACAAAAGCGATCATTTTCATTCAATCTCTCCTCTGCAAAATTTGATGACGTAACGTGGGGATCGCAGTACACCCAAGTGACGATATTTGAATGCGGTTCATAGATTGGAAACGAGCATTGCGTGGGCACTCGACTTGGGCTCGTGACTATTGCTAGCTCTAGGAGCATTCGGGTAGTGACCCGTGTCCAATCGCTGCAACGACGACAACAGCCGAGCCATAACAATGTCTGGAACTCAGCGCGTGTCCTGCGCTTTGCCAACCCCAGCGCGTGGCTATGATCAACACTGGCGGCATATACAATCGGCTCCAGATCACGTGGCCGCTTGTTCTGGCTGTGAGTTGAGGGGGTGAACGCTGCTCGTTTTTCTTTAATTTTTTTCTTCGACTTCTATTGCGTGGGGTGAAGAACGAACGCGTGTTTCATAGGTCATTAACGTTAGGGATCCGTTTTAAGCGGTATTTGTGCAAAGTACAAAAATTGTTGCATCGCTCCTTTAAAAGAATAACTGTTGACTTTCTATTCGCTTCACGTTGATATTTTTCTACTGACTTCCTGTTGACAGTGTCATCAGAATGACTACAGATCTACGTTCTGTTTACTTTGTGTTGAAAATGTTCAGTTTATTCTCTGTAGCGAGTGTCAATAGAAAAGCTACAGACTCTGTTGACCTTTCATTGAACATAGTACACCTCGACTAGATGTTAAAAAGTCACTATATTTCTCAATAGTCTCTGACGAGGTGAGAACGGCAGGGAGCAGCTTCAGTTGCCTGGCCTCCAGCGCGAGCCTACTTCTCTTGACAACGATTCGGCGCTCGTGCACCTCGAGCGCGCGCGTGCAGTCAAAGCGCAACGGAAGGCATGGAGCGCGTGCTGGAGGCCAGGCGTCCAAAAGACACGCCCTACCGTTTTCACTTTGTGATTGTAGTGACTTTAATGACCATATTAAACTAGTCAAGTAGTAAAGAAAAGCAAAACAACTTTTTTAAGTGCAGAAACTGCCTTAAGGGGGCCATGAACCGAATTTTGGGTTGGGATGAATGGTTTGAAATTGGAACTTTACTAATCGCACATCGTTTAGTTGGCCAAGAGAAAGAGGCTAGAAAGTCAAAAGCTAGCTTTTCGGTACGAACATTTGGAAATATAGAGGACTATTTTGTACCTTCTTGCCTTCGAAAGCTCTCCGCCTTTCACTATGATACATCCGCGGTTCCAAAAGCGCGTCACCGGCGCCAAACTGACGTCAGCAGAGCCCAGCTCACGCATTGGACACGAGAACTGCGTCACTCGGACGTATGCGCTCGTCAACAATCAATCCGTCGACGAATATTGGGATTCGCGTTCGTGGCCAATGAGCCCCTGACGGAACTTATAGTCACTGGGGAATGACAAGTTCTATGGTGTGCATAAAAAGCACGGTGGAAGCTAGGAGTCATCGCACCGGTGCCGAAGGAATGTCACGACCACGTGATTTCACAATTGGCATTTGAGTTGAGGATTAAAGCTAAGGAGGAAGAACTAGGAAAATCGTTTCATGACCCCTTTAACTAGCTTCGTCCTGAGTGGTAATATGCAGAGAAGCGATAATATTTCTTCTAGGAACCGTTTTTTGTGGATGTTGTTTTAGCGACTACAACGAATTATTATTCGTTGTACCAATGCTTTTTTGTAAGAGATACGGTCCACGAACTTCGAAACACTGTTTTCCCTTTGACTGACTCCCGAGAAGGAGATCGGATACTTGGAACCTTAATAAGGGTTGAGGTGGTCACCGACCAAATGATTACCTTCAATATGTAGGCTATATAACGCTCTGGAACAGTCAGGTGTTCAGTGCTTTATGGTGTTAATGTTTGTATTCGTTCCTAATTATAGTTGTGGGATGTATGTAGTGCTTTCCAATACCACGAAAACACCACTGCCTAGCAAAATTTAAAAAAAATGGCATGTGTTTTTTTACGTTATTTGCTGCAGCCAATTTGGAGCAGAGTGGAAAGCCGTATTAAGCTTCCTAAACTTTGTTGAATGAATAGTTATGCAGTACAGATTTTTTTTAAAAGGCTATAGTTTTTCAATTGAATAGCTCTAGCTTTTCAATAGAAAAGCTACCGAAAAAGCATTTGATGGGACAGAAAGTTAAATGACTTTTTTTTTATTAAAAAGTGGGCCAATGCTTAAAAGAAAGTCAACAGAAAAGCTAGAGAAAGTCAGATGAAAAGCTATTTACATTTTATATTCTCTGATGACTTTTTCAACATTTTTCAACAGATAAGCACCACATTTTTCTTGTAAAGGGCCGGTTGTTTGGTTGCCGCCGTCCCTCATAGATGGCGGTGGCTGTCCAGAGTTTTGTGTCATCATTTGTTTGCTGACGGACACGATACTGGGGAAACTAGCCCTTAACAACTCCGCTGTAAAAAAAGCTAAAAACAAAACAAAAACAGCTTTGTACAGCCACGAGAAAATATAAGTAACGCTTCATGCGGTGCTTGTCATTGCTGTTTTGCATAAACCGTGAATGATGAGAAATCTCCAGTTTGCTGATGCATTTATTAGGTTCGTAAAGAATGGTATTGTCACGATAAAATAAGGCGGAACAAAAGCTACTTGTCCTCTCAATTAATCTCGAAAACGTGAAGTAGCCGTGTCAGTACTTCTCAAACTTCGCATAAAGCCCTCGCTTTACGTGACCCAAGACGAGCAAATCTTCCATGTCGTCCTCAGTCAGGTCAGCCTGTAATAAAGCGTAGAGAAAATTTAGCATACATGCACTCCGATATAAAACATTGAATACGCGTTTAGATCCCAAAAGGGGTGTCTTTTTAAGTCCCTCCGTCACACATTACCTGCACACCGTACAGAAAGTCACACCTGCAGACACTTTCTGAGGCCGGTTTCGTTAGCTGGGTATGACGATCCACTCACATTGCTCGTACAAAAACTGTATGCGAAAATGTTCGAAGCATACGTACGTGTTAGGCAAACACACTCCGAACGTTCTCGAGGCGTGCTCGCAGATAATGTTGTCATCATGCGAAAACACCGTGCATCTTGTACCACGTGTGAGCAATGTGACTCCGACTTAGAGTGTGATAATACGAGGACTAGCGATAATACATCCGGTTTTCTGTGTACAATATACGAGCTGCAGCTTTAGTGTGTGTTTTAGTGACAACATACGAGGCCGTAGCTAACCTCGTGATCGGCCCGGGTGAGAACGAGCCTGTACTTGGCGACCACCTTGGCCGCCAGGAGCATGATGACTTTCTTTGAGAACGCCATAGCGAAACAGTTTCGGGGTCCGGCGCCGAAAGGCTGGTACGCACCCGCATCCTCATGCTCGAAAGTTTCGGGACGAAATCTAGAGAGAGAAAGAGAGTACAAACAATTAAGTATTTGACAGCTTGGAAGCGTTTCGCATTAAATCGTAGCCACATGGCGCATGCGTCGTACATTAAGAGCCAAAAGAAAAAGAAAAAAAAAGACGCGCTGTTTATTGCAGACATGATGCCCTCGGGCGTGTTTGCTTCATGCATTCGTGTGATTTGGACATATCTGCTGATCGTTTTTTATGACCGATGCCAGGGGGCCGTCATACAAGGGAGAAGCGTGCGGCAGACAGTTTCTACAGATTGCCTTTTGTACGATGTATTGGCAGTGTAAGCGCGCAGCTTAAAGGCCGACGACCAGACGCGAGATTCTGCAAGGCAGAAGGTCTTCCTCACCCTGGGAGAGAAAGAAACAGGCAACGCTGGACATATTAGAAAGGGGGAGAGGAGGAAGCGGAGGAAAAGTGGAAAGCGCGAGCTGGTCGTCGGTCTTTAACCATTGACGAATGTTTGCTCGTTCAGCTCCATCACCTTTCGGGGTCGAAGCTGCCTGGGTCTTGCCATAGTTCCGGGTCGTGATGAAGGAGGTAGGTCGGGATGACGATGCTCACGCCCTCGGGGATTTTGACGCAGCCAGCATCGAGTTCCTTTTCTACGAGACGAGTCACAAACCTGAAAACGCAAATGTGCCGTGAGGAAGACATACCGTGTTTTTCGCGCACTAGGCCAGTTCACAGGCTTGCGTTTGACTCCGACCGACCGAGACGAGACCGGCCTTTAAGCGCGTCGGCTTACGACAGGCTGCATTGCTGCGCAGCCGGTCCTAAGCAGTCCCAAGAGGCTTGAAAAGCCTCTTATGTCACTTGCGGCAGCTCTCTCCTCCGAGCCTCCGCGCAGATTTTCGGCTTCGGTTCCGAGCAGTTGCATTAAAAAAAAAAAAAATGCTTAGTAGAAGAGCGTGTTGGTTTAAGTCATGGATGAAGAAAGAATAAACAATTAAAACAGGGACAACACAACTACATCTTTCATAGATGTACTTGTGTTTCCCTGTTTTAATTGTTTATTCTTTCTTCATCCATGAAAAAAAAAAATGCAGGGTGATTTTTGGCACTGGTAAAAGCGAGTGAGTTGAACATGCATACTTAAAATCGAAAGAATGAAACACGGAGGACAAGCACAAGGTAACCACGTTCTTTCATTTAGCAACGACGTTTTTTTGGGGCAAGAAAAATTGCACCTGAACCTCATCCCCAGTATTTCCCTCCCCCTATTACCCTATCTTAGTTGGAACCTCGTTCAGGGTACAATTTTTTGTGCCCAAAATGAACTTGGTTGCTAAATGAAAGAACGTGGTTGTCCTGTGCTTGTCCTCCGTGTTTTATTCTTTCGATTTTAAGTAAGGGTAATTTTTTTTTTTTAATAAAACAACAACAATGATTGCGTTCGTGTTTCCGGACCTAACCGCCACGGAAATTTGGCGCTACCTGACAGGCCCCTTACAGGCGCCCTCTTCCCTGATCTTCTTTCCCCTTTACAGCGGCAACGTTCTTTCGCGATTTGACAAACTTTCTAGAATAGAGGAGGCTATATGTTCTTACACTTTTGACCGATTCCGACACAACCTATATTTAAGCCTCTTGTGACTGCTTACAACAGGCAGTGCAGTAGCAGCAATGGCGGTCGTAAGCGTCTTAAAAAGGCACTGACAGGTCAAAATAATTTTTTATTATAATCCGAAATGATCAAAATCGATTCCTGGACTTCATTATCTTCAAAAATTGAAGCTTGGGAATAGAGTATTTTTGAAGAAAAAATAAATTTCCAAAAGCCGATTTGAAGTTCCCGCGCGATCGGCGCAAGTGCAGTGACGTCAAAGATTGAGTCGTCCTGCAACTCGAGTTTCTCTCCCGCCTCCGAACCGTTCCAACCGGAAGTGCCTGTATGCCTGCCGGCCTGCCGTGATTGCCGACTATCGCTGTGAGCAGACTACGCTTCACTTTCGAGTTTGAACTTTTTTGGGGACCTTTCAGGGATCTCAAATTCTTCGAAACGGTGTGGGGTCGAAATGGACGCGCAGTGGACTTCTGTGAGCGACGTGAGGATTCATGTCGCGCTGCATGCTGCGTGAAAGGCTGCCTCCAGGTGGAGTCAGAACCGAAAGTACGCTGCCCAGGTCCCTGAACAGTGCGGCAGAAAAGGCGGCAATTCCTGAAGGACAACTGGAGGGTTTCAGATAGAAGTCCTTTACTTGTTCTCGACACTTTGTCGACGAGGGTTATGAAGTCAGCCAAGGCGTCTCTGTTGCGTTGGGGCTTGAGGCGTGCTGTCGTCCCAACGAACTTCCCGCAGCAGGTTACATTACACAAAGCGAAGCGTCCAAGGCTAGAGGCAACGTTACTAAAACACTCAGTTGGGAAACTGCAATAGAGACCCATCTCAAAGTGTGGCCCCGATCTGTCCCCGAGAACCGAGCTAATGACGAACACAACGCCGCCATTTCTCCCGGAGCGGCCACTCGAGGAACAGTACGTTACTTCTATATTGGCTTTAATCGGCCATTTTGGAGCCGAAACAGACGCGGCGGAAGAGGTTACAGGGTTGCCATCCCCGTCTCCCCGCGGGACGCGCCGCGACTTACCACCGAAGTTAAAATGCACCTAGGTCGGGACGCGCTACCTGAAAGCACCGCTGAGTCATGGTTGTATAAAAACAATATTAATTCTTCCGCAAAACCTTGCAAACTAAAGATTTTAAAAACATCACGCGCCCATCATTTGGTACTAAACTCCAATAAATTTCACACAAAAAGAGTCTTTTCCCTTTGTTTTTACGCGAAAATATGCTATGTAAAAGCTCAAGGTGACCACAGTAAAGACAAATGATAAAAGGTGGCGCTGTTGTCGTATTTAGCTCGGTCTCGGTGGACGCCAGCGGCCCAAGTTTCGGCGGCGAGTTTCCCAACTGAGTGTTCTAGTAACGTTGGCTAGAGGGCTAGAGGTAAGTCTACCAAACATAGAGAACTTCGTCCGATTCCCCGATCATCCTCACCGTTACGGGTGCCGAGCGCCGCCATGTTTTCCGAGGAAGGGTAAAAAGCGAGGAGGCGACATTACTTCCGGACTTCGATTTTCGATATTTCAAGAAGGGCGTAGTGCGTTCGCAATTGCGTTAAAAAACGTGTTTTACGAATGTCGTTATTAAATAATATAGAAATGTCGCTTGCAAAGCTTCTAAATTTCATAATCAAATACGTCACAAATAAAAGGGAAGCGAGGAGGTGAGAAGAAAAAGAGAAGGGCGCCTAAAGTTAAAAGAAAAAAAGACGTCTGGATTTGTTTTTTTTTTTTGTTGTATTTTTTGTTGACGAGTGTTGTATTCGTAAGCAAGAAAATACCACAACCCGTTAAGGTGCTAATGTTTCTTTAAAAGCCGGTTGCGTCGTAGTCGGTCGCAAGTGTGAGCACCAGGCTTTAAAAACTCACAGAACCTCGTACACCGAGAGAATACACTGGCGCCATCTATGGGTAGCTACTTGACATTTCCGTAGATTTCCTTTTTTTTTTTTTTTTCGGGCATCATTTTTTGTTGATTCAATAAAAAGTTTTTGACAGTGCGATTCTTTTTTTTTTTTTTGTAGATAGTACGTACTGCGTACATTTGATCTTGCAAATACAGCAAAAGCTTCGCTCGAATAAAATGCAGTTCCAGGATTACCTCATAGATGGCATCAGCGTGCCAGTACCAGGCTAGGTGGCGTAAGCTACCGCCCGATCCAAAAGGCTCAGCCGGATTCATCCATCCATCCATCGTCTTCTTGTCGTGAGAGAACGGAAGGACTCGGTCCCAAGCAAACGCAAGTGTGTGAACTTAAGCCTCAAACTGGGCTATACCACCGATACCACTGATACTGCGATCAGTTGAGAACGGCAGTATATTGTTCCAATAAATAAATAGTTATAAAAATATTTTGTATACATTACCCTGATGGAGACGATTGTGTCCGCATAGATTCGAGAAACACTTGTTCCAAATATTGCATCTTTGGCACGGCATCGTAGTTGATGGCACCCTGACCGATTGGAAGGGTTTCAAGATAAAGCAGAAAACAAATGAGGGACGAAAATGGGTGCCGGACGGCAGCATCCACAGCAACCGGAACTAGCGTCCCTACGTCACTTCCTCGAGGCGCCGCGTCGCTTGGATTAGATCATGGTCGGTTCAGGGCGTGTAGTTATTATAATCCACGCTAGAGGTTCAACTGGCGCTAGTGTCTATGCGACTTCCGGAATGTAAATTGAAGCAGACAACAACCAGTCTACTTTTGCGATGGTCCTGAGCGTTCGCATGGGGAAACGTGGGTGCATTTTGTCTCTTCGCCGAAAAAAAACACGAATGAACACTTTTGTTATTTGAGTTGTACCGAGTTAGCGGATATTTCATTATCAGTGAACAATGTTTAACTTCGCTATATTTCAGGCCCAAACCTCTGTTCTACAGCAGATGCCTAAAAACAATTGACGATTCTAAGTAAATTAACCATCGAAAAATATAAAGAGTATGTTCAAAGTCGCAAGCGTTCCGGTGACGCTTATGTATTCCTAATATGCCAATCCTGTCACTACTTAAAAATTACCCCGTCGTGTATCTTTACGAGGGGATAAAATCATTTACAACGTAAAGAATAAAGTACGTGGGCTATAAAAGGTGTCTCTTTTTATTATTTTCTCTGTCGGGCAGCTTTTATCCGGCACTTGTCTTCTAAGCTTTCGAGCGCGCGGGTGTTGCTTGAACGGAGGACAATGAAGCATCTTCGCACAGAGCAGAAAGAATAAAGCAGTACTTACTTATTGAAAATCGGACTTTATTACGTACCCTTCCATTTATTTTGATCATTCACAGCGCCGACGTCATGTTCACGCTAATAGTGTCCGACAGTGCACATAAATACATGTGCAAAGCCATTTTAACACCGTTCTTAATGCAATTAAAAAAAAAAAAAGAACGCCGTAGCAGGTCAATTTTTTTTTTGGCATATCTTACTAAGAAAGTTCGAAGCTATCTAGTAGGTATGAATTATTTACATATTATTTACAGAAACAACGTGCAGCGCCGAAGCATAATAACAGGGGAACAGAAAATAAACACAAAATCACGAACGTAAATAAAATGCCAAAAGTACAATAACTACTGTCGAATAAAAGAACACTCACAAACACTTGAATTTTATTAGGACACTGAAAAATTCGGGATATTCGCTCATATAATCGAGCGCAGGGAGAAAATGCACGTACTTT